>NC_134558.1:39984420-40584420 GCF_025594145.1 Primulina tabacum
TACTGTGCTTGCTTTATTATATAGCTACTACTGTGTTGGACGTCAGGGAGTACCTTTGACAACCCCATGCCCCATGAACATATATTGGCCAATAGGTTTGGTAGACTTAAAATCACCTATGATGTCAACAAGCTCTATATCATATAAAAATCAGTCTTTTTCCTTTCATGTTCATGTTCATGTTCATGACATAGCACCTATCTTCAATATTCGTGAGTTTTTTTCATATTTAATACATAACAATATAATATGGTGCTATGTTTTCATCAATAAACATACTAACAATGTACATATAAAAATAATCAATTGCAAGCATTTGGAATTCATAATATTATTCATGTATTACATCAAGAACATGCCAACTTACTGTCTAAGCGTAAGAACACTGGTTTGAGACGATGTTTCTCGCTCCTATACTGTCAAATACACCAATTGTTCAGTTACTATGTCTATATTAGGTGAAAGTTACTCCTCATCTACATGTATAACAACTAAAAGAGATGAAAACTTACACCCTTAGGAAGTTCTTGTGATGGAGAACTAAATTTTTACTTCAAAATGATGAAGAAGAGGACGAAAGGAGCTTTTGGAGGAAGATTTCTTGGATTGCTTTCGAGTTATTTGCTGTTAAGAGCTTGAAAATGGTGGAAATCTTGGAAAAGTCGATAGTTATCTTTTCATATATAAGGCGGCGCTCGGGCGGTGATTTCTTACCGCTCGGGCGCGGAACTTTCGGCCCAAACTCTAAAAATATTATGCATTGGCACTCGGACGATCATTTTCTGCCGCTCGGGCAGTCATATCTTACCGCTCGGGCGCCAAGCATTATGTCCTGCACACTATTTTATCAAAGATCGCTCCAAACCGTTTCTTTCTTTCATAATCTGAAAAAGTGGTAAACATAAAAATTGTAGTCCTATGTCTTTGATTGCATCTCCAATCGGCCTCATGTCATTTGAAGGTTTGAGTAAAAAGTTATTCTTATTTTCCCAACATATGTCGGTGAAGAATGACGATACACACAACACACTTCGGGGCACTTTTGGCTTGTCTTCCACAATGATTTGGACAAAACCCAAAACATAAAAGCTGTAGCATTATATCTTAGCTTTCTAATGGTTGTGGCCTCACATAATTTGGATAAATATTTTAATCATTATGCGAAAACCCGTAAAAAACTGTCATATTTTCATCTCATTTCCTACCAACTTCCATTACACTACTTTTACCTATACATCTTAGACTATTTAGTCACATATTCATTCTCAGTACACTATTGACAATCTAGAATTTATATTCAATCTCAATATCGATACCTCATCCACATGTAAAACATAATGAGCTAAATAACTCATAATAAATGACATAAACGCATTATTATCATTTGTACGAGTAACCGGGCATTACAGTTTTATTGTGAAAATTACCAATATCTATAATATTATGAATTAATGTAATTAATTAATTATATATATATATATATATATATAGTTTTATATTTTTAATAATTTAAAAAAATTAATCTATTTTAAATTTATTTTTAGAAAATTTTATGTTTTTTTGGAGAAAAAGTATTTATTATTATTTTTAATGTGTATAAATAAATTATTGATTTTAAAAATATAGTTAATAATTTACTTAATAAAATAATAATTTTTTTTGTTTCTTATATCTTAAAAAAAGATAGAATAAAATAGTATTTTAAATTTGATAAAAAAAAAAGAAAAAAAAGAAGCAAAGTGATTAAGTGCAGATTTAAGAAGAAAATAGACATTTAAGGAGATATATAAGGATACTTTGGAGAAGTGAAATATAATAAAAATATTTTTTAAAAAGATGGTGGTGTATCCCAACATTTTTTAAAGCACCTTATTTTTACATCTTAGGCAAAAATTTGTGTGAGACGGTCTCACGAACCGTATTTTGTGAAACAGATCTCTTATTTGGATCATCCATGAAAAAATATTACTTTTTATGCTAAGAGTATTACTTTTTATTGTGAATATTGGTAGGGTTGACCCGCTCACAAATAAAGATTCGTGAGACCGCCTCATAAAAGACTTACTCTGCATCTTATAAGTTGATTAAAGTTTTTTCTACCAAATAAATTATGAGAGCTTATAAGCTTTAAAACACCCCTTAATATAAAACTGAAACCAAAATTAAAATATGGCACCAACATGTTATAGGATAAAAATCTACCGCTCATGGGCTTAGATTGGTTGGACGTGTATTCATTGGCATTTCCTCCATAGGAATATTGAGCTTTGGATTGCTTTGTTCGTGATTCGCCCCTGAAAATGTATAAATTTAGTAATACGGATCTTCGTGAGACGGATCAATCTTGCTCATATTTACAATAAAAAACAATATTTTTGGCATAAAAATAATATTTATTCATGGGTCACTTAAATAGAATATCTATCTCACAAAATTAACATTTGAGACCGTCTCACGTAAGTTTTTGTGTTGAAAACATTCATAAAAACCCTTCTATCATGAATCATTGTGTGTTTTTCAAGGTCTAAAATTAAAAAATCGATTTGGATTCCGAGTTTCTAGTTACCTTGTGCATTGGCAGCAGCAACGGCAGCTGCAACCTTGGCCTTGTGACGGAATATAGCGAAAATTCCGACGGCAATCCCGATGACACCCGATAATGAAACTACGATCCCCACTATGACAGGCGTTTTACTTTTCTTTCCGTACGTTGTGGGTGTATATACATAACCATCGCCTGAATAATTAGGTTGTGAGGTGGTCGTTGTCTTCGGAACAGCCTTGTTTATGCCCGATGGGCACGAATTCGATGCGTATAAGCCGTAGTTACCATCTAGGCTGCCATTACATATATATTATGTCGATACGTTACTTGTGAAAAAATAGTGAACCAGTAAATTCAAAATCTCTAATTTTACCATATCAAAAATACACACAGAGAGACGCACCTAAAAAAAAGGTTCTGATGGCGTACGTACGTACCTTAATTGTAAGTTCTTATTGCATGCTATTGAATCAGGAACTTGTCCAGTGAATAGATTGTTAGCCAAATTCCTATAATTAAAAAGAGAATAATAATGTAAACAAATTATCATAATAGACCAATCTCACCCACATTCGATCGACGAATCGAGATATTCTCAATCAGAACATTGGACGTACATAACTAATACAAGAGCTATATATTCCCATACACAAATTAAATATTCATAATCATGCATGTGGAAAATTAGTATGAAAATTAAAATGGGATCGGGATAATAATTTCGGAGATGACTAGGTATATATATCATAACTCACAGGTTTTGAAGGTTTGGGAAGTCCCCAAGAAATGAAGGAATGATTCCATAAAGGCTATTTTGCTGTAAATCTCTGCAATTAATCAACAAATGTAACCATTAAATTATATGGATTTTGGTAACAATATTTGACAATAATTATTTTTTAATGATGTAGGAAGCTGCGGTCGCTACCCTTCTGGGTACACCTTCGAATTAATGTAATAACATGCAAATCACACTAGTCGGGTAAATCACGTTAGACAAGTCATGTGCGATATATGCACCTGAGAAAATGTTGGCAGGGAAAATCTAACTCCTAAACATTAGTCAAACGTTCACCAACTTTTGGGAGCTCGACAATAATTACTTACATGGACTCAAGAGCATCCATAAAACTGAAGTCGGGAAGTGTCCCAAATAGCAATCTGCTCGCAAGATTCCTGTTTCATATTTATTTATGTCATGTGTGTGTGTGTGTCTATATATATATATATATATAACTTTCTTAAATTCGTCGTGAAAAGAATGAAATTTGCAATAGATCTTACAGCGCTATGACACGCGGTCGGGGATCGGAATTGCACTCTATCCATGACCACACTGGTGGAAAGCACGGGTCCTCGTTAGCTTCCTCCAGCAACGGATATTGGGTGAATAAATAGACCAATCCCAACACTAAAGTACAAAAAATAATCATCATATTAAATAATATACAGATATATGTAGTTACCTAAGGTTTCAATTAAAATCTCTATTTGAAATCAAGATAGTTAAATTAATTTAAACTATTTCAACCAAAAATTTTTTTATCAAAAAATAAAATAAAATCACAAATTAAGTAATACTGAATCTTAAATCCATTTGACTCAAAATTAGAATAACGACACCAACCGTCGGTTGAGTTAGTTTTGCCGGTGTAAGTACTGGTTGCATGAGAAACTACTCCCAATCTGAAAATTTCCCCACTATTCTTCTGCGAACTCCGTCTTCCTAATAGTTTATTTATTTTATGAAAAAAATGCCGAATTGCGTAAATATATATACATATATATAATCAATCCACAGAAAAATTAATGAAAATGGTATGCTGAAATTGAGTCAATCACCTGCATGAGCCGTTGTTATTAGCAAAAAGCTTGTAAGTGCTAATGCAGAGAGAAGAGTGGCCATGGCGGATTGGTACATACATGAACACTGCCTCAATTACTTATACATCAGACAAATAATATGGGAAGACGTTGACCGAACCTGTTCCCGGTTGGTTATTTGATGGAATCCACGCGGTTGCCTCATATTGTCAACTCTGGAGGTTTTTTTAAATCATACATTTATAATTTGTTAAAATAAAATAGACCCATTCTTTCACTATATCATTTTTCTTAATATATATATTTGACATGTTATCGTGCCGAAGGATTAGTCTTTTTTTAAAAAAAAATTTTTTTTGATTGATTGATATCTAAATTTATTAAAGTTGAAGACAATATAATAACCACCTAGGAATGACGCCAACTTTTTCTTCCAAGTTTACTCTTATATGATACTAATATTACACTTTTGTTTTTCGTTTGTTTTTTTTAAATTTCAACAAACACTTTTATTTTTATTTTTTTTATTTCAACGATTCAACTATCAATTTAGTCACTCCATAATTTGTCAAATTTCACTTTAGTCCATCGATAATGATAAAAAAAAGACTGTACACATATCGCGTGTGTAGAGTAACTAGTATGTATAGATAGATCTAAATAAAATACTTGCAACTTTTGTCTTAATTTCGGTTGACATTTTATTTGAAAAGTCTCAACGTATGCAGAAAAATCAAACTCGGATCTCGTGAAAAACTGCAAAATTGTCGGCCGGATTTTTTTAACCATATTTATCATTGTCAACCTTAAATTTTACTTTAATATTTCTGTAATATTACTATAAAAATTTTGTATTGTTTGCAAGTTTTTGGGAGTTAAGTTCTTCGAGATCACTTTTTTCTGCCATAAATGTTTTTTTTTTCATACTTATGTACGTATTCCACTTTGCCCAAATTTCTCAACAAAACTTATCGAATAGATCTCTTGTGATACGGTCTCACGAATCTTTATCTGTGAGACGGGTAAACCCTACCGATATTCACAATAAAAAGTAATATTTTTTATGGATGACCCAAATAAGAGATCCGTCTCACAAAATACGACATGTGTCATACAAGTTTTTGCCGATCCATTCAAATTAGTTTGAATAAGTTATGAGCTTTGCGCATATAACTCTGGCCACTAACTTTCTTTATAAGGCTTATACAGCACGGATTTGCGTAATTTTATCCCAAATAATATGTGAAGAAATAATATATATCAATGGATTTAATTTTGGGGCAATGTTTTCCACGAATAAGGAAATAAATATTGCATTAATTAGGTTTTTAATGATAAGTACGAATCTAGCTAGCTAGAATGGTCCTTCGTTTAATAAATTTCAATTATTATCTGAAAGATAATAATTGAAATATCAACTTACCGACAATAAATCATGTATATTGATAAATATAATATACAACAATAAAAACAGATAAAAATATATAATATATACATAATCTATATTACATGGAATTGTGAATGAGATAATGTGATGGATTCATCTACAAATTTGATTTAATTAACAACATTATAAAGGGATAATTAATTGAGTAGGTGTCTTGTAAGACGAGTCGAACCGATTAAGTCAAAAGTAATACTTTTAGTATAAATATAATATATATTTTTCATGAATTAGATCGAGTTGGAGATTCGTTTCACAAAATTAACTCATAAAATCATCTCACCGGAATTACATGTAATTAATACATACATGATCATATTGCTTAATTATGCTTCGAGTATGTACATCCAACCATCGAGCTATAAATTTATTTATTCCTCAAATTTGTCAAGAATGACAATATATTTTTTTGGTCGTCTCCAAGAGAAACTTTTTTATACATTCGAGATTCAATATTTGCCTCGTTATAATTTGGTCAAGATAGATGTCAAATATAACCAATGATATTACTAAAAATGTATATGTCATATCATAAAATATAAATATAAATACTCAAATATAACCAATTACTAGAAATTTATATATCATATAAATACATGCATATACTTTCTCCTGCTAACTAATTTTATAAAATAGAAAATTTTATTCCAAAAATACATGATTTATAATATATCAAATCTCATAAACTATATTCATAGGCCCTCCTCTGATCATATGTGCCGTTGGCAGACGTGAGGAAACCTCTGCATTATCCTCAAAAATCCATTTGTCTTAGCCTCCGTTTTAGGGTTTTATTTTTCAATTTCCCCCCTTATCGCTGGAGTAGGGTTAGTATTCGCATCAAGGCTCGTGATGTCTTCAGAAGCCAGAAGCATGGAAAGTTTGTCACTTAAACAGTCCACCTCTTTCTCCAGTTTCTTGATGTAATTGCATGTTTTCTTCAGAACTTTTGAGGCTGGCATCTATTATTAGTACAAGAATAATCATACAAACCAAAGACATCGTATCGATTTTTCGAAAAATCAAAGCAATGAAAACCAAAGAAGAAGAAATAGACATTACCCTTGTTTTGCTGCATCTCGAGCTTGAATCCGCGGGCAACAATGTTTGTAATTTCGAGATGAGATCGTTAGCCTCATCTTCTGTAAATCTTGAAACTTTGGCCTCCCTTCTGTTTAGCATAATATATATTCCTTGTATAATTAATTATTACATAAACTAGTATACTTTGGGATATATGAAAAAAAGACTTGACCCTTTTGGTTTTTGCTCACTAGCTAGCTGGGCATATATTGTTCAGGTTCTTGGAGAGTGACAAATGATACTCTTAAATAGGAAGCTAGTCACTTGTAAAGGCCACGAGTAGAAAATTAGACCACAACATTTAAGTGCATGACTTCGTTTTTCAACGCTTTTATTGTCTATTATTATTATTATATACAATAAAATTTAGTTTTTTTTTAAAATAATTGGATCAATTATTTAAAAAAAAAAAAAAAAGAAGAAGAGCCAACGGTATTTGGATCCAAGTTATTTACTGTAGGGACAAATTAGGGCCATATATTTATCTCAGCAGGAAGTACAATATTTTGTCTCTTTTGCCGAAGTTGCAGTCAAAAAAGGCCGATGTTGTATTAGTTTTTGTTGGGTTTCACTTCAACTATTAATTAATTAACTTTTCAAATGAATGAATGTGGTTAGAGCATTCACGTACCTAAATTATCTGCATAATAGAAGGTTAGAATAAAATTTTTAGGCAAAATTTTATGTGAGACGGTCTCACGGGTCGTATTTTATGAGACAGATATATTATTTGGGTCATCCATGAAAAAAGTATTACTTTTTATTGTGAATATCGGTATGATTGACCCGTCTTACAGATAAAGATTCGTGAGGCCGTCTCACAAGAGACATACTCTAAAATTTATGCTCTCTATGTTATTTTCAAGTCGACTTTCACTTGGTGGGATATCGAAGACTTGTTTTTGTCTTTATATTATTTTCTAGTATCCAAGTTCCTTGTATATCATTTGTCTGGCGAAATAACCCCTTTAACTACTAAAATTTTAATTAATTTGTTATTATGTATCTTTTCGGACAAAGTTTGTTTTACCGCTTTTCGAACAAAGTTAAATGTCTAAAATCCGATTTTTTTTAAATATTTTAAGCTCTCACCAAATACAAGGTGTATAAAAACGATCATTTATATCAGAATGACTTGTTACTCATGATATAACGTCGGATTTCGACTGATCTCTCGAATTCATTTGTAACAATTCTATCTCTCAATTCAATAAAACAAAATGGTGCTAGCATCCTATTTTATAAAAATCCGTTGTAAGATGAGATGAATAAATTAATATTAGTGAGACAAAATCCCAAATAACAAAAATTTTCCGAGCTGATTTTATTTACTAAATGTCAATATGCTGGCACGTATGGTGCTATAATTCGAAAATTGAATAAAAATGTGACATTTACTTGAAATATTTTCATAAAGGGTAAAATCAATCGAATCGCTTATAAAGCAGGGAATGATTTGATGCTTCGATATTTTCACTTGTCACTTCCTTTCTGGCATGAGAAGTTGGACAAAACAACGGGAAATTGACCTTCAGGTTCTCAGCCGTCGATTTTTTTTGTGTTCAATCCCTGGATACTTTTTTAATATCACATTTTCACATGAAGTGTACCACATTTTGTATGACATAGTAATACAATTTTGTGGGTAGAAAGTGAACCCAAAGAAATGTTTTGATTGAGGATTTTTCACCAACTTTCCCACAAAACAAGCGCCCATTAATTTATATTTTGTTTTCAATTCGTATATTGTTCATGGAGATTAAGTTTTAATAACTATAAGAATTAACAAAGAATTAACAAAGATTAAAATTATGTGCCTCAGAGTATTTGAGATCGACCCTTCAACTTCCTCGACCCCTGAGTGAACATTTTTTTTTGTCTCTATTAGCTAATATTTACTATAAAATAAATATAGAGAACACCTACTGTCAATTCTTGTTCGCCAACTTATTGTACTAAAGCTTGTGGATATTTTTCCATGCGATTTTAAAGATCATTTAATTGCAATAATGTTGGTTTTATAGATTATTGTCAGGCATAACTAAGATTATGTGACGTGAAATTTTAACTGTAAGAAACAATATTGTTGGCAACTTGATTGGAAAATGATTACACAAACATAATAATATACTGGTTATTCTGCACATACGATGCGTGTGTATAGTTTATTTTATCATTATCGATGAATTAACGTGAAATTTGACAAATTATGGAGGGACTAAATTGATGCATGAATTGTTGAAATAAAAATAAATAAAAAAAAGAGTATGTTGAAATTAAAACAAAAACAAAAAACAAAAGTGTAATATTAGTATCATGTAAGGGTAAAGTTGGAAGAAAATTTGGTGTCCCCTAGGTGGTTACTATCATGTCCTCACTCTTAATAAAATACTAGTAATTATGCACACGCGATGTGTATGTACAATTTTTTTATCATTATCGATGGACTAAAGTGTAATTTGACAATTTATGGAGTGACTAAATTGATATTTGAATTGTTAAAATAACAAAAATAAAAGTGTGTGTTGAAATTTAAAAAAAAAACAAACAAAATAACAAAAAACAAAAGTGTAATATTAGTATCGCATAAGGGTAAATTTGGAAGAAAAAATTGATGTCTTTTTAGGTAGTTACTATGATATGCTCAATCTTAATAAAATAGAATTGATAGAATAGATATAGAATATATATATAACAACGAGATTCAAATAGAATTGGGCATTGGATTCATTCACCCAAGAGACTACTTCCACAAATTTCGGGCAAGTGGCGGATGTGGGTTGATAAATGATTTGAGGGTTGAGATTTAGACATCTTAAAATTTATGTTTAAAAGTTTGATTTATTTCTTCCCCTCTATTACAAGAGTAGTAGGTTATTGAAAAATCATACTCGTGTTTGCATGTGCATTACGATTTTAATTATTTTAAAAATAAGAATGAAATTATCCGCTGTATTTGTAAAATAAAGAAAGTGCAACTCAACAAGAATTGACTTTTGTAATTGAATGATTTTTTTAAAAAATAAATCCTGTCACACTGATAGTAGATTTATAAAGTTTCTATGATCAGTGATATTGAGATATAAGAAATGAGGACCGATGCTTTTCCTCATTCCGAATATCCTTCATTATACACTCCGTATAGTGAATGAATTTTATATATTTAAAAAATCAAGAAGGAGACAATTATCTATACAAACAATAAATTACTAGCTAAGAAAAACTCTAATCAAGATCTTTTTATGTCAATTCTTCACTCTAAATACTGATTCCTCGTTTATTTTACACTAGAAGATCGAACGAAGAACATAATCACATCAGCCATTTTATTTAAGTCGAAAACACAAAAAAAGGGCAAGCCTTGGAATTAGGAGGAAGCATATTGGAGCTCCTCACTTTGCCTTTGCCTTTGCCCAGCTACAATGCCTTTACTAGTTTTCAAACGATTCTACATGCTTTAGAATTTTCAGCGCAGCGGAATCTCGAGAAGCGGATGTGCAAAAGATAAAAGACTGTTGGGAAAATACTATATCGGATGGTCACAGATCTGTCTGTTAGCACCTGTAGGAAAAACTATAATTTTTTTGTTTTTGGTTTGATGCTAGAACTTGAGCGCCAATTAAACATACTTAAACAAATACTTCAGAATCTTATGCACAAAGATTGGTTAATAAACACATGTTTTACTCACAAAGGGATCATAGAACAAGCGTCGGTATCCCATTATCAAATAACTGAGCGCAGTGAGATAGCTCTAGACAAATGCCTTCCAGCAACTTTTGCATTAGTTTGTCCTGGATACAAGCAAATGCACTGACGTTCAAGAGATTTTATTCAGGGGTTTAGACGATGTCAAATAATTTTTTCTACGTATAGATTTGTTTAATGACAACTCATAATACATAAAGATAAAACTAATGAATAAATCTTGACAGCGTACCATTGTGAACATGTTATTCTTATATAAATAAGCTTCTGGCAGCAAAAGTCATGACTGTCATTACTCGATCCTACCAATAATTACCACAAGAGCAAGCTCCATCTTGAAAATGATGGTAGCGAATAGGGTCCCTGATAACTATGTTTTGATTTTCCATTTTGGTCACCAGTTTTGCAAAAACATGGCAGTCCCCACATATCCTGAGATTCTTTCTAATTCTTATTGTTTTCCCTTTTGGCAAGCTCATTATACCAAATACAATAGCCAGTTTCTCACTATGGTACAAAAGTGAATTTTCCATCTGTTCCCCTTCAATATCTTGTAAGACAAAATTTGTGTCAGGTACATAACCTTCTTCCTTTAATCTCCATATGATCTCATTCAACTCCTGATAAATAGCATTTACTTGTGGGTGGGATCTGTCACCTAATATAAAAGTGTGAATCTTCTTATTTACCTCGATCCAACTACACCCCGGTTCCTTCTTGATTCCTCCATCCCTCATAGAATTCCTCAAAATTGCAACATCTTCCCATCTTTGAGTGTTTGCATATATATTAGACAGCAGTATATAGGTTCCCGCATCACGAGAATCCAATTTCAGAACTTGTTTTGCAGCATACTCAGCTAAATCCATGTCACGATGAACTTTACAAGCACTAAGCAAAGTTCTCCAAGTGACAGCATCTGGTTCACTTGTCATTTCATGAATAAGTTTCATTGCTTCTTTAAGTTTCCCAGCCCTTCCAAGAAGATCAATCATGCATCCATAATGTTCCCTTCCTGGATTAATTCCATAAAGCATCTTCATTGATTCGAAGTAATGCTGACCGTCTTCTACCAGTCCAGCATGGCTACAAGCAAACAGAACTCCCAAAACTGTGATATAATTTGGCTTGGTTCCTGAAACTTTCATTTCTTCAAATAAATCAAGAGCTTTTTTGCTGTAACCATTCTGGGCAAAACCTATTATCATGGTGCTCCAAGAGATCACATCCTTTTCAACCATCCTAGTGAAGGTGCAGTTAGCATCTTTTAAACTGCCACACTTGCAATACATATCTAGAAGTGCGTTGTTAAGGACCAAATCTCGATCAAACTTGATTACATGGACATGGATTTGTCTACCGAGTTCCAATAGTGCTAAGCTAGTGGAAGATCGCAGAACACTAGTCAGAGTTGACTGATCTGCCCAGAAACCTAACCTCTTCATTCTAATGAAGAGATTCAGTGCTTCATCGCCATTACTGTTCTGTGCAAAACCACCAATGATGGTGTTCCAAACAACAGGATCTCTGGTTACCATCTCATTGAATATATAGAGTGCTCCCTCCATTTCACCCAATTTGGAATAAACATCAATTAAAGCGCTTTTCACAAAGACATCTGACTCCAAACCAACCTTGATTATGCAGCCGTGAAGTTGTGTAAGATTAGTCAACTCTTTGCAGGATCTCAGAACAGAAGAGTATGTGTACATGTTGGGTCTGACTCCATCTCTAATCATCAAAATCAACATTTGGAATGCCTTAAGATAAAGCTCAGTATTAGAGTAAGCAGCAATCATTGTTGTCCAGGAAATAACATTTTTCTCAGGCATCTGATCAAATAAAGCTTGTGCTTCATCCAGTAACTTAAACTTCACATACATGTTCAAGAAAGTGTTGACAAGGAAAGTTTTGGGCTCGTATCCATTGGAAAAAACATACTGGTGAACTCTTTTGCCTTCTTTGACAGCACAATGATCGATGCAACACTTAACAAGCTCTGAATATGTGATTGAATCAGCCCAAAATTTATACTTTTGCATAGAGTCCAATGCTTTCATCGCTTTGGGAAGATTCCTCTGATAGCAGTATGCAGTGAACTCATCGACTACACGTAAGTGACAACTCGATGTCGCACTCGTTCCTGTCGTCCATTCGCTTGGTTCTCTCTTCCATTCATTTGATGCCACAGAATATAATTGACACCTTAGATAGATACCCTGCAGCATTACAGGGATCAAAGTTTCAAAAACTGGCAACGGGCAGCAGCAACATTTGAATCTGTACATGGGCTTCATGTATAATACACGAGTTGCATCTTCGATCTGTAAATATTGCTCATATTAGCCACTCTAATCGTTGCGGAAAGTAAAGAAATTTTTTTTCTTGATATTTTCTTGATACGTTAAAATGAAAACTAAAAAAAATCCTTTATATAGGCTGCAATTCTTAGTTTAACAATAGCTGAATTCAAATCAGATTTAACGTGGTTAAAATTTTCTATCCCCATATGCTGAAAAGCCAATATTATATTTTAAGTTCTAACAAACACTGTGAAAAAATACATAAAAAAACTTGAATCACAAGAATTCCAACAATAAGCAACTTCTTAGCATTTCGATTCAGAAATTACATTTCGCTAATGTCATATCAATTAGCTGACCAACTCCATAATGAAATATTAGATTTTGGCATGTAAGAAGAGGATTCCCAAAATTGTAGATATCAGAAACAACAACCAGAATAACACAAAACCAGAAATTAGAGGAGATGAATAAAACTAAACAACAGATGTTCTGTATTCTCATCGGACTTTTATCAAACATCTTTGACACATCCATCCAACAAAACGTCGACGGCCATGCATATCAACCCGCAACAAGCTCCAGCTATACAGGAACAGCTCGACTCTCGTTCCAAAAGCAAACTTGGCTTTGCAGAGAATAAGCCAAACAAAATCACAACCAAGACTGAACTAATCTCAAAAACCGTTAACTCTGTTCCTCAACAACTCATATTAGTATGCAAATCCTATAACTTGATCAAGATTTGAAACTAAATTCAACAATTCTTCGATTAAACAATGACTGATTCCAACAAAAACACATTGACATATAATTCTACCCCAACATTGCAAATTCAGCATTCTCATATAGAAAATTCTACTGAAATCTTTCACATCATAAACTAGCGGTTTCGAGACTCACCCTCCAAAAAATTCCACTCGGTTTTTACGGTTTTCCTAAAAGCTCCACGACAACAATTCATCGTTCATTCAAAATCCTTTAAAATTCCTTTTATAAAAACCTTTAAAATTAAGTAAATTATTCTACAAAAAAAGTTTAAGTTGATTGCTTTTGTAATAATACAGCATGATCGTATTTTTAATATAATTAAAAATATCTATTTAAAATTGAATAAATATGATATTTAATCATTTTTCACCATTAATATTTTTAAAAACTTTTAAATTAGTGATATATAAAGTCCTTTAGAATCATTTAGACCACATATACTGATATGGTTATTATACTACCAATACTCAAGGGTGGATAATCTAAAAATTGGGACGCGTAGTAAAAAATATGTTATCAAACTCGAATTATCTTATACTCGATAAAAAATCTAATCCATGTACACCTTAGTCTCCTAGTGATAATAAGATGGAAAAAAAGACGGATCAGTATAAGCCATTGACATATTAATAATTTTTATAACTTATCAATATTAAGAAAGAAATATAAGTTATTTTGTATATATTGCTCATGGATGATTTAAATAAAAGATCTATCTCACAAAATACGATCCGTGAGACCGTTCCACACAAATTTTTGCCTAAAATAAAAATTCTCAATTTTGTAGGATAAATGTTAGATTCAATTTCACTTATAAAAAATATTATTTTTAATATAAAAAAATAAAGAAATGATTAATGTCACATATATATAGATATTTTTTATTATCAACGTAAATAAAATCAATTTGATTTTTTTAATTAAAAAAAAAGAGAGAGAGACAAGAAATCAATTTGTTTCTCAGATATAATCAGTAAATGTACTTCCTTCCTTAAAAGTAATTTATAATCGAAATCGTTGAATAATTTGTGCGTGAGACGAGCATGAACGATCGTCCGGCCCAATTAGATTCGGCCTTCTCCAAACCCTAATCGGGTCTTCGAAAGTGCAGTGCTCCAGCAGATTAGCTGCTCAATTATGGAGCATTCGAGGCGTTCAAGACCGCAGATGGGTAATCTTTGCCCTGTCTGTTCAAATTCCCACTTCCCGTTTTGCCTTCCTCCGCCACAAAATTTCAGACTGCCACCACCGCCTTCACAGTACTCAGAACAATTCTTCAATCGTCACCTACCTCCTATTCCACCGCCTCATCCTCCGTCATATGACCCGTTGGTCGACCACCAAGGCCCCCCCGCTGCGAATCCGTACGCGCCACCACCGCAACTTCTCCCACGGCCATGGAGCAATAACTCTAATGTTGGCGAAGGTTTTTATGAAAATATGAAACCTAGGCTAGATTATGACGATGCCCAGACGATTGGTGCCAAGAGAATGAGAGTCGACTATTCCGGCCACAGTTCTGGTCCTTGCCACTATTTGAACGGCAGTTGTATGATCCCGCCTGGGGATGACAAGAGGAGATTGAAATTGATACGCTATCATGGTGCTATGAATCATGATTTAAACAGGAGCAATGATTTGGGGAAGAAAATTTCAGCTTATACCTTCGAGAAGATGAGCAATTTTAGCCATCTTTTCCAGGGTAAAGAGAGCGAAAACTTTAAAGAGATTAATATTTACGAAAAGCGAAATTATGATACCCAACTTGAGTATAGTCAGGAGGAGATCGTGGAGTTGGGGCAATTGCAATATAATCGAATTGAGAATAATTTTATGCAGAATCAAGTGTGTGAGAATAAAGGTGACAGGGCTGATGGTTATAAAAATTTAGATCAGGCCCATGGAGTTCATCAAACGCACATATATAATACTTTACCTACTCCACATGAGATAATTAAGTTTCCTAGCGAAAGCCAGCCAGAGTTTAGCAAATGCATCTCACAATCGGGTGCAACGCTCCATCAAGCTATGGAGCCTAAGTATTATAGTTTATCTGGTTCAAGCGATCACATAGGTCAGTTGAAGCGATCACAGGGGTACAATGGGCAGCCTCCACTTCCCACATCACCTCCACCGCCACCGCCACTCCCATTAGAACTTACTGGGTTGAACTCGTTGAATCCAGGCACCACATCATCTGCATCCAGTGGTAGCTCCCTGTTTCCAGTTCCAGCTGAATCTGCACCCTCTTTGCCGGCACCTTATCCCGTGGTTTCTGAAGGTGTCTCATCTGAAGCTAATGAATATTCAAGAAAAGGCAATCCAAATTCAGGTGGTTATTACACTGAGGTATGCTACTAGCTAAAGTTCTGATCTGCTGTCCCCGTATGTGATAATATAAGGTGAATGTTTAACAGTAATATATAGGTCATGTTAGAATTGATACCGACAACCCCAAGATTGTGCAGGAGGAATGCTTGAATGATCAACACCGAACTCGACTGAAAAAGATAAAATATTTTTGTAGGCAATTCTAAGTGCATTAGCATTAGAAAATAGCACTTATGTTGTTTGATTGCAAGAAACTAACATTTCTAAAAATAGTTCGAATACATGGCTATGGACTGCTTATTTAGCAGTGTCCTGGAAGTAATTAAAGAAAGTTCATAGTTTATGAATGCTATATATCTTATTGTTGCTAGTTTAATTATTCATTACAGGCGGAAAATTACTTGTAGATCTTAATGTAGATTTTTATTATCATGCTTTTAAGGAAATTCAAGCCTTTCAGATGACACCATCCAAGATGTATCTAAGAGAAAGTGAAGATATTCCATCTCTTCATCTCTTCTCAGAGAAGCCCATGGCTTTGGATGTCTCACACATTTTAAAAAAGCCACACCGCAATAGCCGTCCAGATCACATTGTCATTATTCTGCGAGGGCTTCCAGGTTTTATTCATATATATATTCTCATTTTCTTGCAAATATCTTTACCATATAAATTATGCTTTGATTTTTTTAATCTATACCGAAATCTATATTTTCATTTTTCTTATTCATGTTGTTTGCCTCTGAAAAGGTCTCTAAATTAACTGCTATGTGTGTGTTTGGTGGGTTGTCCATGACTTGGAGTTTAGCTTGTTGTCTGAACATGATATAACTTAAAAATTACAGCTAGGTTAGACAGAAAAGTTTATATTGCGATGTTAGTAATAATGCCTTGAATGCGATTTCTGATGATTATTATAATGGCTTTGCATGCGTGATTGCTTATATTAGTGTCACACTTGGGTTGCATTGTGAGCTATTGTTTAAGTGTGGAGTCCACATATTGTAAAAATTGTGTGCTAAATGGGTTAAATGCTATTGGTAAAAAGTATGTAAATATTGTATCATCTGCTAAGAGTATTTGAAAATTTATTATGATCAGGCAGTGGCAAGAGCTACCTGGCAAAGATATTACGTGATCTTGAGGTTGAAAATGGTGGCAGTGCTCCGCGGATTCACTCGATGGATGATTATTTCATGATTGAAGTCGAAAAGGTGTTTTAATGTTTTAGTTTGTAACCATGACAAATATGCAAATTATATGTAAATGATTTTTTCTCTGTGCATTGGTTGAAGACAGTGAGGGTTCAAAATCAAAATCTTCAGTTCGTGGGAAAAAACCAACTAAGAAGGTCATGGAATACTGTTACGAACCCGAGATGGAAGAGGTGACAATATCAATTCGATAATTTAGTTACACATACGAGTTTATAATATTAATTATATTAATGGCGCATGTGACCTTAACTGCATGCAATCTCAAGTTGTCTTTGAGATTGAGGACAGTTGAAATGTTATGACTAATACTAGGTCAAGGTAATTTGTTGAACTATAATGGATCTTATGGTATTGCTAATCATATTCTGGTAAGTGTACTTTTATATGATGTAAAGATTTAAAATTAGGTGATTTAATAGCCAAAAGGGGCCAGGATATCTCGTGAAGTTGGTTCCGCAGTGATAATCTGAAATGGTTGCTGTTCCACTGTAACCTTAGTCAGGGAGGGTCAAATTTGAATTCGAACTTGGACTAATCCTAATTGTTTTATATTTGTGTGAGATAATGCTATTAGCACGGTTCTCTTAAGTAGTTGCAAAAGATAAAAAGCTTCTAGCAATGAAGCTTACACCGAGAGGAAGCATTTGATTTTATGTTATTTCTCTTGTAGAATTCATTTTTTAATGATGCTGCCTAAATATTATTAAAAGGGTTGTGCTGTGAGAGCACAGTTTTATAAGTGGTAGGCATGCAATTAGAAATGCTCCTATAGCCTGTTAAATTATTTTTCAGTTTCGTGAATTAGTGATATTTTAATGAAAGGTTTACTGTGAATATAGATTTAGCACCTTGTATATCCTCTTCTTAACTGCTATCATTGAATTTATTATTCTTGCTATAACATTTTGTATGTCTATCAGGCTTATCGGTCAAGCATGCTGAAGGCATTTAAAAAGACCCTTGATGAAGGGGTTTTCTTCTTTGTAATTGGTATGACTTTTCTGTGGAGAAAGCACAAGTTTTTTTCAAAACAATAATTTCCCTTCTTTCTTGCTTTTAATTTCCGTTTTTTGATAACATTTACCTTAAAGGCATTGGTGAGGAATGGTTTTTTATTTTCTTTGAGATACGATGATGTGCGATTCATTTCAAAC
Organism: Primulina tabacum; assembly: GCF_025594145.1. NCBI lineage: Eukaryota > Viridiplantae > Streptophyta > Magnoliopsida > Lamiales > Gesneriaceae > Primulina > Primulina tabacum. Next base: position 40,002,801 of record NC_134558.1, read on the forward strand.
TTTACTTTCATTTTGGTTTTCATCTTGTTTAAGTAACAAAAGTAATGTTGGTGTTTCTTATGTTGCTGGTTGTAGCTTTGACATCACCAGTTTGCATCCTACAAGTCTGTCAGACTCATTTATGATGCTTCTCTTGGAAAATGTCCATTTGGACATATAAAGTATTTTCTTTCACCGTAAGATAGTTAAACGCAGAAATACTTGAAAGGCGTAGTCTTCTTATAGCTTAAATGGTCATGCAGTGCCTTTGCGCTGCTTCAGTTTGACTAACTACAGATGCAGTTTATTTGGCAATTGATCCATTTCTTGATGCTATTTGTGCTTCATCTTAGTGGATGACCGCAATCTGCGGGTAGCTGATTTTGATCAGTTTTGGGCAACTGCAAAGGTATATCATCACTCTCTGTACTTTGGTCTCTCTATGTGTGCTGCTCTCTCTTCTGGGTAAACATAGAGGTCCATTACATCTTGGTCTTATTTGGGGATTTTATGTAGCAAGTTAAGTTGTTTGTTCTTGTTTGAGGGGTGCCTTGACGTCATACTTAGGAAGCTACTCAAAAATAATTGAATGAATAGAGTGAGGAGATTTTTCTCCAGTCTTACCACTGTCCATGTATGTTTCTTTCTTACTTCTTCTTTCTGGCTGTTTGATTGTGTTTGTCGATGAATGACATTCTTTGAGATCCCTTGGTCTGTGTAGAGTGCAGAAGTTGAACTAATTAACACCTTTTAAATAATGTCAATTATTTTCCTTGAAATTCTTTGTAACTTCTATATTGATTCTTATATGTCGTGCTTTTCCAGTTTTTGAACTTAGGAATAATTTGGAAGTATATTTGGAATTCAAATTTTGTGATCCTTCCATGCTTTTTACAAGAACTTTGAATTACCCTTTCCTTTCTTCTTCTCAGTTCACCTGCTTTTCATTATATCATTTCAATGACATACTTGTGTATTGTGATTCTGATTACTGTAGTTTGTGAACTTCTGTGAACAAGCCCTCTTTGAACATTCTCGAAGAGAAACCTTGCATGAATTCCATGCAATAACTGTATCACTGTTTGAATATTCCCGTAATAATGGGTTCTTAAGTTTTCCGTTCTGTGGTTCATGTCTTCAATACATTTAAACGCGATCTATTCAAATTTTTTCTCTGTCTGAATGTCTTGGTTTATTTCTGGGACACTCCCATGTTTCCATTAATTTAAGCCTCTTATATCACACCGTTGGCATTTGATTGGATGAAATATGCCCCATTTTTTTGTTGGGGGTGGTATCTGTTTAAGCCTTGGTATTTGACTAAAAGTAAATATGTTGCTTATAATTGTGTAATTAATAGGCATCACCTTATCTTATTTAAGCAGCACCAGCTTACGAAGTGAATTAATGAGATTGAGATGATGTCTTACCGTCTTATTTTATTGATATATTTGTTCTGAACAGTGTTGGCAGATCCATTGTGTGGTTTCTGGTGATTATATAATGACTTTGTCGTATGTATATTCAATGTCATGGCTTTCAGAATTTGAGACCTTCAAGTTTAGTGTATTGTTGCAATCTAGATCTTATGTGGTGAGAATTTTTATCATGATTTGTTACAGCCAGGCAATTTAGGAAAGATAATCAAAACATGACTTATGATTCAAATCAAGGTTGTAAATGGCAGGAGGCGGTGGCGGGGCAGTCGGTGACCGCCTACCGCCTCGGTCGCCTAGGCGGTGCCCAGGCAGTGCCTTGGCAGTTGAATTTTTTTAATTATTTTTTTGTAGATAATCATGCAATATAATCACAAATAGTCATCATTTTTATGTAAAATGTGCAATTAAATAATGTTAAACACAAAATATAATATCATCTAGATAATGTGCAATTAATAAAATGCGGCGGGCAGCAGATTGTGTATGGTGGTTGAGACTTGAGAGTTGAGAGTGAAAACCAAAAATAAAATAAAGAAAGTGAGGCATGTTAAGGTTTTGATATTTAAAATTAGTTAACTTTGACTAGGTTTTTAAAATTGTTAACTACAACTTAAAAATCTTGACTGACTCGCCCGCTTGCTCGTCGCCTCAAGCCGCCTCGACCCGTCTCGACCTGCATCGACCTGCCTCCCCAACGCCGTATAGCTTGGGCCGCCTACAACACCCGCCTCATGCATAGGTGGTGCGGTCGAGGGCCGCCTACCGCCTAGGCGGTGCCTAGGCGGTAGCCGACCACTAAACCGCCTAGGCGGCCGCCGACCACCATTTAAAACACTGATGCAAATTCATCGTTCCAGAGTTGTTCCCTCATCTTTTGTTTGACCAGTGCTGATGTCGTTAGGCTGAGTTAAAAGTATATAAATGGGACATAAAACAGTACCTATACTCCTTTAGAAAAGTATTGGTGTCACCTTTTTGGTACTTTATCCTCTAGAGAAACTCAACTAGGTCATTTGCACGTGTGAAAAATGAAGCAGAAACTTTGTTATAGTGATATTGCAAAAACAAAGTTTCCTATCCCAAAAAAAAAATCCCAAAACCAAAGTGGAATTAAATGCAATATTTTAGAAATTTTTTGGCTTAGTTTCCCGACCAAGTGTACGCCCATAGGCTTAGAGAAGAATTATTGCAATATTATCGTTCTTGGTATATTGTATGGGAATGGAATTTCTATTTTGTGAATGTTCGACGCCTACTGCATTTTGATCAGAATTATCATACAATTGTTTTAATTTTATTTTACAGAAAGAACACTGTTATGGTTATTCAAATCACTGTTCATTTATTTTGTAGATAAACAGCGAATAATTTCTTTTTACTGTTCGTTCCTGTGAACATATTCCACTTCCAGGTTTTTTCCTTGCCTGTGAAACAACCCATTTGACAGCCCTCAAGTCGTACTATTTTCAGTAGTACAAACAATTTCACAGTTTTATTAACTATCAATTTCAGGTTTAGTGGTGGGTTCAGAAATTGTTAAACTGCTTCACCTACATCCCCACTACTCCATATGGTAGTGTGTCTTTGTAAAATTTATTATTATTTTTTTTTAACACTAAAAAGCCTCATAATTTTAAAACCCAAACTTTAAGGTCATCCCTAATTTACAATCTCAGATATGTTTCTTATAGCTAGGATTTGTTGTTGTTTGATTACATATGATGGTTTTCTCCACTGTCCTTTTTATCCCTCGTTTTGCTATTGATTTTTTTTGGCATGTGGTTCAAAGACATCTGAGTTGCATGATTTAAATTTGAATGAATTCATTGTGAGCTGTGTTAGGGTTTTAGATATATCAGTGACTTGGCATTAACACAAGGATTACATAATATAATTTTGAAACCAATCAACTCGAATTTGCACCATAAAAACTAACATGGGGATTACTGTTTATTCCTTTGGCAATTTGTTTTGAAATTTTACTGAACTGAATTAATTGATGATATTACTTTTTAACATCTTGATCGCCCTACAGTAAAATAGGAAATGGAAACACGTCCAAAGGTTTTATGCATACTCTTCTTGATACAATTTGATTATACCTCTCTTGTTGCTAGTTGAGGTTCTCTGTTCATCCTGAGTTAGTGTGTTATATTATTGACTTTTACAATCATATGTGGACGTGTTATTTTTCATTCATTTTCTGCTTAAAATTTATTTCAATTCTTTAATTGCAGAGATCTGGTTATGAGGTTTACTTACTAGAAGCTGCATACAAAGATCCAGTGGTGAGTTTCTTGTTTGGATTTTGTTACTTTCTCATGATACTTTTCGGTTAGTAAAGTAAATATTGTAGCTCGTCATAGTTATCTACCTGAGTTATTTATTCGTTATATAGTGCATTAGATCCGCAGGTTAAGTAAAATGATTGGATAAATATGCCATGGGACCTTCCAGCACGTGGAAGTTGAAATTGTATTGTACTGCCAGTGTTCTTTAATGGACATTATTTTTCATTGTGGGCCTCAGGGCTGTGCTGCAAGAAATATTCATGGTTTTGCTCAAAATGACATACAAAAGATGGCCAGGCAATGGGAGGATGCACCGCCCTTATACATGAAGCTAGACGTCACGGTATCAATAGTATAGTTTCCCCGTTTTGCACCCAGATTTTGCTTGACAAGAATTTGTCAGACTGAGGATATTTGCATTTTCTATGAATTTTAAACCTGATACTCACTAACTGATTATATTGCAGTCTTTACTCCATGGAGATGATTTGGAGGAAAATGGGATTCGAGAGGTAAATTCACGGCCCACGTTGCTTTTGGGTTCCTTTTTTCCTTTTTCATGTTTTACTGCACTAAAATTCAACCTATGATGTTGCCAGTGATTTCATCTTTAATATAATTATGGTTTCTTACTTGTTGGCTTATTCTTTGTCAAGCCAGATCTTTACTATTCTATCATTCTGTGAAATAATGTTTAATAACCTAAATTTCCTTAGGTTGACATGGATACAGAAGATGGTGATCATATCAGGGGCCTTCCTGGTTCAGAATGTGCAAGTGCTGAAAACTCGAAACTTTCTAAAGGTAATCTAGCTGCCGATCGTATTGCTTGAATTCACTCATTTTCTTAGTTTTCAATTGATGGTCTATACTTAGTTCCCTTGGTATCGACACGTGTGAAAGACAACGGACAGAGAAATATCTGGACTGCTATTTATGATGTGACTGCTCAATCTATGAAGATCTTTGTTCTCAGATGGCAGTTTTATCTTAGAGTTATATTATCCATGTAATCCGTCACTGTCTTTGTTGCTGTAACAATTACATTACTTCGTCTCAAACTAGCATCTTGATAGTATTCACAGTGGTTATTTCACATCTTGATGACGTCAAATGGATGCAAAAATTTTAAAAATAACAATTGTGGTGTTAGGTGTGATTTTAGGTTTTCAGTTAGTTTGGTCACCTGTAGAAGTAAGTCGTATCATGTTACTTCATAATTTCACGGGAAATTATTGTGCTAGATACACCTTGTTCAACTAACCCATTATTTCATGTTAACTGGGTAACAAATCATTTTTGTTTGAATCCTTATAAGTAACATCTCTATTGATCATCTCTAGGACGCAAGACAGGATGCAATCAATCATTTACAATTATTTTAGAAGGATGTCTTGTTTGCTGAAGATACATATTATCATCGCCAATTTACATCCTTTTTTATCCACTTAATAAGGATTTTGGGCTGTTGATGGTTACTGAGTAATTCTTTTTGCGTGCTAGTTTGAAAGAATCCACATTTTGTATAATTTAGTATGTTATTTTCGAAAAAAACTAGGAACATCTAAAGACGAGCAGAGGTTTTATGCTGTAGAACAATGTCCGATAGAGGTGGTGACTGAATTTGGAAACAGCAAATGGTCAAATGATTTGGACGAGGATGATGTGCAAAAAGCTGAAGTAACCAGGGTAAAATTGAGTGCTTTCTCTGGTTTAGCTAAATCATACAGCAACCAAGGTAAATCTGTATGTTGGGCTGATCAGGTAAACGACTAGTCGACTACTGTCTTTTTCATTAGTTAAATAAGTCATCTGGAGTGTGTTTCAAATTAAACTTTAAACTTTGGTGTTAGGCAATAATGGAAGGCATTTCAGGTTTCGTAAAAAAACTTTTAAGATGGACGTACATAAGGTCCAAAATAAAATTTTGAGGGCTTACACGGGCAATTAATAATAGTAGTTTTTTTTAAAGATGTTAACAAACTTGAAACGAGTTTGGAATCTTGAACTTCCACTGTTTGTGTTCGACTAGATAATTTTTTATTATCAACATTTTCATGTTTTGATATTGATATTTTTGGATTATGGTCTCTTCAGGTTGGCAGTATTGGTTTCTCAATAGGTGTTGCCAAAACAGCAAATGTATCTTTAGTAATTGGTCGTGGTTCTGGGTACAATTTGGTGAGATTTCTACTCGTCATATTTACTGTAAAGCTTTCCATTATACTTGATTGTTTTGTGTTAAAATACATACGAGGTCTATAATGACATTTACCCTGACAAACTCTATTGAGTTGCCGTGTGGCCTTGCCGACAATGGTGCTAGGTAAGGCAAAGTATGCTCCTCTGAAGGCTTTAGCTTATCTGTTTTGACTTATGGTTGCAGAAGTCGAATCCTTTGCCCGAGGAAGAGAAGCTCACTCAAAGAACTGTTGGATCAAAGAGACAAAAAATGCTCCAAGACCAATTACGTGCTGAGCGTGAGGCTTTCAGAGCTGTTTTTGATAAAAGACGGCAAATAATTGGCGGGGTCGACATGGACGAGGAATAATATGCATAATTTTTGCGTGGTTTCGCATTGTTGTAAATTGTGAGCATACCTCAAATTCTTTTAGGCTGGGTATTTGCTCTCTTTAGATGGCGTTGCACATTTAAAGCCAAAGATCAACAACATCTAAAGTCTGGTAAAGTCTCTTATAGGTTTATGGATTGTATACTCGATTTTTCGATAGAAGAATATTTTTATGGCATGTTGAATGTTTTTTGTAGTGCTGTTTTAAACTTGATGTTGAATTGTGCATATATTATGCTATTTCCTAAAAATGTCAAAGATTTTAGGGGTTCTGTGCGCTGTACTGGGTTGATTCTGCGACGAACATTCAAATTTTCGGTCCCATCAGACATCAATCAACAATGGATGCCCTCGTTCACGTAGCAAAATGAACTAGGAGTGACCCAAGGCTAGCAAGTAAACATAATTCAAATTTGATGTGCAAATAAATAATACATTCATTTTGAAATCTTATCGACTGAAAAATTCAAATAAACTAATTCTCAAATGATGGTTCTCTGACTATGGGACCGAATATTTTGAATAAATATAAATATTAATTGTATATGATGCAACATTTTTCAGAAAATATACTATTAAAAATATATATATGCACACGCACATTGAAGTTAAAATATTATCCGACTCATTCCAGCATGCTTCTTGGTAGTTTCTGCTTATTGACTGCACCTGAGGCATGCCTTTTTCAAATTCGGAAGCTCTATTATTTTAAAGCTGGACGTATCTCGTCCTGCAAATAATGCCTGCTAACATTATTTATTTAGAAAAATTGAAGATTTAATTTAATGAGTGTGATGCAATCAATAGACCTGATATGGTGGTTCACCCGGTCTCTTGCCAGTTAAGAGACAGTTTCACATGTCTAAATTCATAAAATAGATTGATTTGATTCACAATTAGAGTGAAAAAAATATTTTTGACAAAAAATAATATTTTTTCATAAATAAATTCATCGAATAGAAAATATTGACTTGTAAAATTAGAGTTTTACGTACATAAATTAGTTAATAATAATAAAATTATGATGAAAAAATGTGTCAGTGCGTGTTCAGTGATGTGAAATCATTCTTTAATTGTGTGACTAAACCTTGTTATGAAGCATATATTTTACTTATGGTGTCACTTTTTTTAAAAATGTTCTGTAAAAGAAAATATTTTATGTAAATTGATTGACTAATAATTTGTAGACTTGATTTTATTGTCTTTAAATCTGAGAATATATATTTATTAGAATTAAATATAAAATACCGTTTTTATATAAATAAAAAAAATAAAAATTAAATAAATAAGGATAATTCTAAGTATCACAGTATCAATACAGTACAAGTCAAGATGTATGTTTTTCCACAAAAAAAAAAAAAAAGGAAATATTTTATTTGGAAAATGAAACGACAATATTGACTAGCACAGTAAGCCATAGGAAAAAAGTTTCAATGTGATGGATGACTCAGGTCCTCGACAAACGCCATTTGCAAATGGAAAAATACACACATTAATTGTGTCATTTCGATATATTAAATATACATTATATTATATTGTCTGTGAAAAACAAAGAATAACCAGATATATAATAATTTGGTTAAAGTTGATATGTCCTAAATTCATTAATATAAGTAGTAGAATTTAAATTTTGCTACATCCACCGTTAATTAAAAACAATAATGGTGGAATAATGTAAGTTACTTCCTCCTAGGCTGCAAAGGTAGAAAAATTATGAATAAACAATTAACATATATACAGTCAAAACACTTTGTTTGATTAAACTATTTTTCAGTCCGTTATGGCGTGAAATTTGACCTAAAGTTTGTTCTAGTACTACTATAAATACCCATACAAATATTTCAAGACAAAAAGCACACAAGTACATAAACAAAACAACATTAATCTTGCACATAATATAGCAAAAAATGGCAGCAATAGCTAACCATTGCATTGCCAGTTCTTCCAACATCAAATCCGCGAAACCGGCCTCCTTCTCATCACCGACGGCACATGCCAAACATTCAGTTCATTTCACGAGCAACAAAGTAAGAATGCAAAATTTTGAGTCATCGGGGAACAAAATATTTCTTGTTCTCAAAATATAGCTAATATTTTCTTTTGAATGTTCATAGAAATACAAGGAGTTGTCTTCACTATCCATGAATGGTTGCCAAAGCGAAGATCCTAGAGCACCAATTGGTACCATTGAGACCAAAACATTTCCAATGGCACCCACACCAGCTTCGGCTGCTGATCGTCTCAACTCAGCCATTTACGACTTGAAGTCGAACCCATCACAACTTGATTCTGGGATTATTCGTCTCGAGGTATATATGTCAGTTATTATACGTTTTACACCTTGTTTGTCAATATCTTCTCATTCAAAAACAACAATTGGATGCATATATATATATATATATATATTACACCTTGTTTGTCAATATCTTCTCATTCAAAAACAACAACTGGATGCATATATATATATATATACATGTTAAAGTGAAGAATTAATTAATTCATTTCTGTGCATGCATGTGACACGTACGTCATTCAATCTTGTTCCTGATCTTGCACTTTTACTTGGCAAATATTATGCAAATTACAAAATTTCAAAAAAGTTTGATCTAAATATATTCAGAAGTACTATGATTTAAAATGCGAACCACAAAAAATTTAATTTTTTTCTCATATAATATGTATATATATATATATATATATATTACTGTTATATTACTATTAGCCCTCGTGAGCATGAGTTCGAATTCGATGGATATTTCTCTTATGTTAAATGCTTTTTGTAAAAGGTGCCGATTGACGAGCACATCGAGGCACTAGATTGGCTTCGTTCTCAGAGCTTAGATCCTGTGCTCCCACGCAGTTATTATTCTGGTCGCGAATCGTCCATCGTTCCCAGTCGTCATAAGAATAATGAAGAAAAGTTAGTTGGTGTTGCTGGATTTGGTTCAGCCGTTTCATTTCGCCATCTCGACGGATTCTCTTTGAATGATTGGCATTCCATCAAAAGGTAGCTTTAAATTTAGTTTCAATCTCCTATGACCTAATTTTCGAGACGCGAAGGGCACATATTCCAACAAATATATATGATTTTGATCAGGTTCTTGTCTAAAAGCTCTCCATTGATCCGTGCTTACGGTGGAATGCGTTTTGATGCAAGAGCTAACATATCTCCCGAATGGCAAGACTTTGCGTCTTTTTATTTCATGGTCCCTCAGGTAATTAATTAGTTTCTTTTCCGAATGCAAAACTAAAAAACAAAGATCATGCACGTACAAATTAGTAATGAAAATCTGAAGTTTATATGTAGATGGGGTTAATGAATAATATTGCAGGTTGAATTTGATGAGTTTGAAGGAAGTTCGATGATCGCGGCAACCGTCGCATGGGACAACCGCCTTTCGACAACATACGAACAAGCAGTTGCCGCACTTGAAGCCACCATGTGGCAGCTTTCACGTGTCATCAAATCGAACAATAATTCTTCCGAACAACCTATTTTGCTCGATCAAACTCACGTTCCAAACCAAATATCTTGGGAACTAGCTGTCAACAAAGCCTTGGACTCCATTAAAAGCAAAGATTCCAATCTAACCAAGGTTCTAATCTAGCAAGATCCTCCTAACTTGTTTTTTGTGGCATAAATTCATGAATGGTTACCTGAAAATTTATATGTATACAGGTTGTACTTGCACGCAGCAGCCAAGTACATACAAATGCAGAAATCGACCCCTTGATGTGGTTGGAAGCCTTGCAGGCTGAAGGGGTTAATTCCTACCAATTTTGTCTCCAACCTCCTGAAGCACCTGCTTTCATCGGGAACACTGTGAGTATAAATTTTCATGACTTGTATACCAGAAAAAAGTATCCATACCCTTTAGTATTCGGCGTTGTCTTGCAATATTTTGATATTCTTCAGTATATATTGTGAATCAGCCCGAACGACTATTTTACCGGGACCAGCTTAGTGTCACCAGCGATGCATTGGCCGCTACACGAGCCAGAGGAACATCGGAGGCTCTAGATTTACATATTGGACGCGATTTGCTTTCAAGGTAATTAACTGGTTATCAGATTGTTAAAAAGTTATCATATCACTTGGATGCTTGATATTCTGGGCAGCATCATTTTGTTTGGTGATTCATTTGCAGTCCTAAAGATCACCACGAATTTGCAGTAGTACGAGAAAGCATCAGAAGAAAACTCGAAGTAAGTTTAGCTTATGGATAATCCATAATTCACTGATTAAAGCAATATTTGGATTCATTTTTAGAGTCAATGCATTATGATTTGATTTCTGACACGATAATTCCTAAAAACGTCTTTAGGCTATATGTTCGAGCACAATAGTCGAACCAAACAAAGCTCTGAGGAAACTCCCACGAGTTCAACATCTTTACGCTAAACTCACAGGCACACTCGTAGAAGAAGATGATGAGGTATATATATATATAGAGAGAGGCATGCCTGCTTATTTTATTCAACTTTGTTCCTTGGAATCATTATATGTATAAAGCAGAGACTAAATATCTAAATATATTTTCCAGTTTAAGATTTTGTCGTCTCTTCATCCGACTCCAGCTGTTTGTGGGCAGCCTATGGAGGACGCCCGAGTATTTATAATCGAAACTGGTAAGCAAACACTACTCAGATGGCCTTATAATTCATAATTCAAATCCCTTAGTCTCCTCATTTCAACTATCATTTGAGTTTTATGAAGATGGATGACACTGATGCATTAGATATTAATCAATGATGCAGAATCATTCGACCGAGGATACTACGCTGGCCCTGTTGGGTGGTTTGGTGGTGCAGAGAGTGAGTTTGCTGTAGGAATAAGATCAGCCTTGGTTGGCAAGGTAATATCAGTATTACCTTAACAAAGATATATATTGCCACATATGAATTCAATTTATAAAAAATCGTCGCGATTTTATTGATGAAACTAACTAATTTTGCACTTAAATTTGCCAGGACGTTGGTGCTATATTGTATGCGGGAACTGGGATAGTAGAAGGGAGCAAACCAGCCATGGAATGGAAGGAATTAGAGCTCAAAACCTCACAGGTATATATGTGTGTGTCAAATGCATGAAATTTGACACTTTTGCAATCACTTGTTTAAAAGAGAATGGATTTTAAATGTATGTTAGTTTGATTTTCATGTTTAGTTCACTAAATTGATGAAACACGAAGAAGCTCGAATGGCCATAAGCGGACAGCCCTGAAGGATGGAGTATTGAGAGAGCTTACTCCGGGCATATATATGGTCAACATCTGCAGATATAACAGGAATAAATATATCAGAAATCCAATTCTTTCCGGTTGATCTCCGGCCATCCCACATTATTTAATTTCTTGTAAAGATGAATAAAATTTTGATTTTATATGTTCATTTATTACTTCGTTTAATTAATTAATGGAAGAATTATCGGAATTTTTCTTCTTTCTTTCTTTGTTGTCTTTTTTTCCCATGGTTTCCTCTCTTTTTCCGTTCAACAGGGTTAAATTTCAAAGAAATACCTATGTTAACTTGTGATTTATCTTGAGTTTAAGACTGATATGAAAGACAGACGTGAAGTTGGACCGTAGAAATATAATAATTTAATTGGCAGCCAAAGAGATTGGTTAATCATTTTTATGTTACATCATGATATGTTTTTTTTAAAATCTTGGAACTCGCATCCGCTATTTTTTGTGTGCTCTAGATAAAATCAAGTTATCAACGTTCTAGTTTGTAAAATATGCTGACAGTTAAACGACACCACAGAAATTATGTGTTGCAAGCTCAAAACTGAGATGACAGAAACAAGAAAGAATTGAACCTCATGTCTCTAAGCTCATTTTATCCTACCATACAAGCTACATTTGGATACATCATGATATGTTTGCCTACCGACCACATTCGCAAACAGTCCCATTAATGTCAAACAATTTTATGTCATTCATAATTTTAATGATCTAAAATAATAATATCTTTCAGAAAATATGCTATGGAATCCAGTACTTAATATTTGGAGCATTACATTGTGTAAAATTAAATTCACAAATGAAACAGAGTAAACCATTCACCAAAAGCAACAACGGAAATACAATACAACAGTTGCATACTGGTATACTCTTATATCATTTCAACAATCTTTCATTCAAATTTACAAGAAATATCAAGAAAAAAATTGGGTGTTGTATTCTATCTATATATCGATATGCACTTTTTTAAGGTCCTGATTTCGCACACCCAAGAAATGGCTTACATGACATGCGGAACATAACAACATCTAAAATGAGACCCTGTCATACAAAACTTTGACCATATGGAAACAAAAGATGGCTCACGCAAAAACTAAGAGATGACTCACATGACATACATATCATCCAGATTATCACAAGAACATAACTGAATCAGAATTCCAACATATAAGTAAACAACGAAGCACCAATAACAACAACATGGATCTAAATCCATTATTGTGAAACTTTTGCGAAATAATTAATATCGAAATAAGAGTGTACGCACATGAATCCTTATATAAATTGTAATAACTTAAAGCATAAGTCTCGTGTAACACCAAAATCATAAACATAAGTTATATACATTAGCTAACATATCCTAAAATAATATTTCTAATCCATTTATTTTTAAAGTGTAGGTCTCTTGTGAGACGGTCTCACGAATCTTTATCTGTGAGACGGGTCAATCATACCGATATTCACAATAAAAAGTAATACTCTTAGCATAAAAAATAATATTTTTCATTGATGACTCAAATAAAGATCCGTCTCACAAATACGACTCGTGAGACCGTCTCTTACAAGTTTTTACCATTTTTAAAAGGTATCAATATTAATATCTAAGACTCCATATCTCTAAATAATAGGCTTCCCTTAATTTAACAACACTACATACAATTGTACGTTGATGATTCATATTAAAATTACACTAACCAAAATATAGTTTTACTATTATTCAAACTCGTAAATTATTCAATCAGATTATGGCTTCTAAAATTATATATAAGTGACAGTAAATGTATGTCTATAAGGTTTACAAGCTTTAAAATATAAAAGTTTCTATTTACTAATTGAAATCATGATAATGTATGACTCATACCTAACTACGTGAATTTGATATGATGTTTAGAATAATCCAAATAGATTAAATACTAGCATCTAGATTTAGAGTACCCGATAGATATAAATTTGAAGACATCATAATTGAAATGATTTCCAATAAACAACCTGTAAACTGAAACTTAACAATTAAATTTCATGAAAAATTTCCCAATCACAGTTTTAAAATTTCATCTAAAATTGTTATTCCTTCTAATCCAATTTTTATTAAATATTTTACACATAAAATCCAATTAAAACTGAACTTAAATAGCAAAATGAGAACTAGCATTAACTTACAGTTATCAAGAGCTGCGAAATTGATATGGTAGACTTCTTTTTTTTAATTCGAATTCATATATGTGACATAAAATGGTATCAGAATCGGTCACGTGCAAGAAACATCGGAAAATAAGTGCTATGCGGGGTAAATTGCTACGTATATGAGAACCACCTCTTGAACCTTTAGGGCAAAGTGCTACACGACGGAAACCACCTCTTGAACATGTAGGAGCCACCTCTAGATTCTCGGCGCTGGTGGATCGAGGGGTCAGGGCGCGACGAAGACGTCACGTTCTGGAAGAAGGGTGATTGTGATAACTCTTGTCCCACATGGTAAAAATTAATATTAATTAAAATGAGTTTATAATGGGATAAAAATGGATTTCTATAACAATTTGAGTTAATCATTTTTGTAAAACGACGATAAATACGAAGTATTTGCTATATGAGCTCATTATACAATCACGCAAGAGCGGGCTCGAGCTCGAGATGTGACAATTTTATTCTTCAATTTTTTTTTACTTGAAGAGCGGCGCATAAGGTTTGATGGCGAGAGTTTTAACCAAGTCTAAGCCCGATAAAATTCAATTAATAATAATAATAATAATATACTAGTAACATTATCTAAAACTTCATATTATTAATTAAAAGATAATGCCATCTCTTATTTCATTTTATTTATTTAATTTTCAAATATTATCTTGATCAAAATTTATATTATCATATCTAATTATATAGTTATTTATTTCTTGGCTACTATTTGGGGTGTAACAACTTTAATGCTGCGGCTGTCCACTCATTGCTATTCGAGGTGCTTCACGTTTCATCAATTTCGTGAACTGTGGAAAATGAGAACAATTTTCATTTAGAATCAGCTTAATCTTCATATATTAGCATTCGAACGTTTAGAACATAATTAATCGGTGTCGAGTTTCATCTATTTGATACAGACCTGTGAGGTTTTGAGCTCTAATTCCTTCCATTCCATTGCTGGTTTGCTCCCTTCAACTATCCCAGTTCCCGCGTACAATATAGCACCAACGTCCTGGCAAATTTAAATGCAAAACTATTTAGTTACATCGACAAATCGCGACGATTTTTGATAAATTTAATTCATATGTAGCAATATCTTGGTTAAGGTAATACTAATATTACCTTGCCAACCAAGGCTGATCTTATTCCTACAGCAAACTCACTCTCTGCACCACCAAACCACCCAACAGGGCCAGCGTAGTATCCTCGGTCGAATGATTCTGCATCATTGATTAATATCTAATGCATCAGTGTCATCCATATTCATAAGACTCAAATGATAGTTGAAACGAGGACACTAAGGGATTTGAATTATGAATTATAAGGCCAGGTGAGTAGTGTTTGCTTATCTGTTTCGATTATAAATACTCGGGCGTCCTCCATAGGCTGCCCACAAACAGCTGGAGTAGGATGAAGAGACGACAAAATCTTAAACTGGAAAATATTTTTAGATATTTAGTCTCTGCTTTATACATATTATGATTCCAAGGAACAAAGTTGAATAAAATAAGCAGGCATGCCTCTCTATATATATATACCTCATCATCTTCTTGTTCGAGTGTGCCTGTGAGTTTAGCGCAAAGATGTTGAACTCGTGGGAGTTTCCTCAGAGCTTTGTTTGGTTCGACTATTGTGCTCGAACAAATAGCCTAAAGACGTTTTTAGGAATTATCGTGTCAGAAATCAAACAATAATGCAATATTGACTCTAAAAATGAATCCAAATATTGCTTTAATCAGTGAATTATGGATTATCCATAAGCTAAACTTACTTCGAGTTTTCTTCTGATGCTTTCTCGTACTACTGCAAATTCGTGGTGATCTTTAGGACTGCAAATGAATCACCAAACAAAATGATGCTGCCCAGAATATCAAGCATCCAAGTGATATGATAACTTTTTAACAATCTGATAACCAGTTAATTACCTTGAAAGCAAATCGCGTCCAATATGTAAATCTAGAGCCTCCGATGTTCCTCTGGCTCGTGTAGCGGCCAATGCATCGCTGGTGACACTAAGCTGGTCCCGGTAAAATAGTCGTTCGGGCTGATTCACAATATATACTGAAGAATATCAAAATATTGCAAGACAACGCCGAATACTAAAGGGTATGGATACTTTTTTCTGGTATACAAGTCATGAAAATTTATACTCACAGTGTTCCCGATGAAAGCAGGTGCTTCAGGAGGTTGGAGACAAAATTGGTAGGAATTAACCCCTTCAGCCTGCAAGGCTTCCAACCACATCAAGGGGTCGATTTCTGCATTTGTATGTACTTGGCTGCTGCGTGCAAGTACAACCTGTATACATATAAATTTTCAGGTAACCATTCATGAATTTATGCCACAAAAAACAAGTTAGGAGGATCTTGCTAGATTAGAACCTTGGTTAGATTGGAATCTTTGCTTTTAATGGAGTCCAAGGCTTTGTTGACAGCTAGTTCCCAAGATATTTGGTTTGGAACGTGAGTTTGATCGAGCAAAATAGGTTGTTCGGAAGAATTATTGTTCGATTTGATGACACGTGAAAGCTGCCACATGGTGGCTTCAAGTGCGGCAACTGCTTGTTCGTATGTTGTCGAAAGGCGGTTGTCCCATGCGACGGTTGCCGCGATCATCGAACTTCCTTCAAACTCATCAAATTCAACCTGCAATATTATTCATTAACCCCATCTACATATAAACTTCAGATTTTCATTACTAATTTGTACGTGCATGACCTTTGTTTTTTAGTTTTGCATTCGGAAAAGAAACTAATTAATTACCTGAGGGACCATGAAATAAAAAGACGCAAAGTCTTGCCATTCGGGAGATATGTTAGCTCTTGCATCAAAACGCATTCCACCGTAAGCACGGATCAATGGAGAGCTTTTAGACAAGAACCTGATCAAAATCATATATATTTGTCGGAATATGTACACTTGGCGTCTCGAAAATTCTGTCATAGGGGATGGAAACTAAATTTAAAGCTACCTTTTGATGGAATGCCAATCATTCAAAGAGAATGCGTAGAGATGGCGAAATGAAACGGCTGAGCCAAATCCAGCAACACCAACTAACTTTTCTCCATTATTATTATGACGACTGGGAATGATGGACGATTCGCGACCAGAATAATAACTGCGTGGGAGCACAGGATCTAAGCTCTGTGATCGAAGCCAATCCAATGCGTCAATGTGCTCGTCAATCGGCACCTTCACATGCAACACAAATTAACAGTTTTTATGTCACATATATGAATTCGAGAAGCAAATAGGAAAATATTTTTTTCCGTATAATTCATGGGTTTTATTTAAATATTGGAATATGTCTCACGGTCTCACGAATCTTTATCTGTGAGACGAGTCAACTCTACCGATATTCACAATAAAAAGTAATACTCTTAGCATAAAAAGTAATAATTTTTCATGGACGACCCAAATAAGATATATGTGTCACAAAATACGACCCGTGAGACTGTCTCACACAAGTTTTTGCCTAAATATTGTTATATTATGCATGTTCGTTATTAATTTATTCTGTTTGATGTACTTAAAATGTATTGAATTGTTAATTTTAATTGTCTTGAAAATATATTGTTAATGAGCATTTTTTTATTAAAATTATAGTTTTTCCCTTTCCTTTATTCTAATAATTAACTAAATCTTACTTCGAAGCTGGGGATTTTTCAAATGCATGAAAGTAATTGATGGCTAAAACGTAGCACGTATAGCTACTATACCTCAATACGAATAATCCCGGATTCGAGTTGTCACGGGTTCGACTTCAAGTCGTAACTTGCCGAGTTGAGACGGTCGGCTGCTGAAGCTGGTGTTGCAGCTATTGGAAATGTTTTGGTCTCGATGGTGCCAATCGGTGCTCTAGGATTATCAACTTGGCAAACATTCATTGATAGTGAAGATAACTCCTTGTATTTCTGCTACACATATATATTGTCAATCAACCAATATAAACTTTAAGAAATAGGATTTTTTTTTTAAAAAAAAAAAGTTTCATTCTTACATGATTATCGAAATGAACCGAATGGCATGCAATCGGGTTCGGACTTGAAACTTTGGATGATTTCACGGATTTGATATCTGTAAAACGGGCAGTGCAATGCTTAGCAAGTGTAGCCATGTGTGCTGTCTGAATAAAGTACTTCTTTCTCGCAAAAACCTACGAGTTATACTAATGCATGGAACTTCCCTTGGTCTTTATATAGACAATTATGATATAATTAAGTTTGAATTGTCCAATTTCACGCCATAAATGACTAAGAATTTGGAAAATTTTTAAGTCTTTAATTGGACTGTGGATAGCACACTCCATTCATAGCTTTCTTGACCGAAATATTTATGTATTTTTTTTCATTATCAACATATTATATAAATTTAGTGCTCAACTTTTCTGAAATTTCTTCCACGTTATTTCTTATATTTTTTGGTAGAATATATATATGCGTTCAAAGTATAATTTGTTAGATTGTGTGCTTGCATTTTACAGCTAAGAACTCAATTGAACCAAATGTTTAAGAACTAAAGAAAATAGAATTTTATATGAAATTGAACTGATTAATCTTTGATATCAACAGATTTCTATTCATGATCTCTTCTTGTTTTTTGCTTAAAGTTAATTCGATACGTAACTGCTAAATTGCATATATGTAATATTATTTTATTAGGTTTTTTCTCTTAGGCTACGATTGGTTGGAATGATAAAATAAACTAATGATTAGTATGTAAATGATAAAAAAAATGATTGTGATAGAAAAATAATATATGAGGTAAAATAGTATTATATTTGGTATGATTTTTAAGTATGAGATAATTTTGAATTTTTTGATGAAATGACGAAATTGCGCTTTTTCTTTATTTTTTTTTCTTTACTCCGGCGACGGCAGGCTGTGGTCCGGTCACGGCCCGGCGACGGAGGTGGTCTAACGGGCGGCCGGCGGCGGCAGGTCGTTGGTCGGCCGGAATCGGCGGTGGTCGGCCGGAATCGTCTGGCGGTGCTCGGCCGGAATCGGCGGCGGCGACGGTCGGCGGTCGACGGTTTCCGGCAGCGGTGGGCGGCGATGGGCGGTCGGTGGAAGGAAGTGGTAGTGAGTTTAGATTTAGGAGAAGGTTAAATAAAAATCGTACCAAACATTTGATTAGGTGGGTTTAAAAAAAATAAACACACCTAATCCTACAAACCAAACGCAGCGTTACAGTATTAGGACACATTAATTTATCATTCTATTGACACGAAATCTCGTCAGTCAAATTTGATCACATTTATATCTTTGAAGAAAAAAATCGAGACATTTAATTTTATGGTCTTTCTAGCTGTTAAATGTTCTAGATATATTTTAACATCGTAAAATTGATATAATTTTCATGGTACAAGATTATTATTATTATTATTTAACAAAATAAAGCTTATTTCGATATCTAATTTAGAAAATCGTGCATCTTTTAAAATATAATGCTTTTATGACATGCAACCATAATTTAACGATAGTTGTCTTACCTTTTATATTGAAAACTTTTGCATTTTTAGGGATAATAATGGTAACGCAATATGCCACGTACATGCAATCATAAAAATATATTGATTAAAAATGTTCTCTCTCTTTTTCATGGTTAATATTATTCTTCACTTTTGAAAATTATGAATATTCTATAAAATATAAATAATATATTTCATATCTGATAAACACGTAATGACCAACCCTTGTTCGTTTGTAATTTGTTTTTCTCTATTTCGAACATCATTCACGAAATGTGTGAAAATTAAATAGTATGAGTAACTGCAGTATATAGTTATATGTTACATTAATAAGAAAAATTGGATTCCAATATTATAGTAAATGGCTTGTTCCAATAATAAATTGACTATGAAAAAACAATATTTTTTTGAATATATATTATCTTTGGCAATGTTCATGTAACTTTTGGATTTGTTATCTCCTACACATATTTTGACTTATAAGGTAAGATAATTACTTGCTAGTTTAGGCCATGAAAATTCTAAAAAAGACTCTGAAATTATTTTACTTTGAGTGAGCCAGCTATGGCATGAAATTGGACTTAGCTACTCCAATAATTTTATAATTACCAAGGGAAGTTTCTTGTTGATGCCTCACTATTTTTTTAAAAATACTTGAGGTTCCATAATAATATGCCTTTTTTAGGTAGTACTATACAATATTATATATGTATATTTGAGGTTTCATGTATATTATACTCATCCTTTGTTTCATCCCCTCAGATAAGAACAAAGAATAAATAAAAGAACAAGAACAAAAATATTTTTGGGATGATGATGAAGCCAATTTAGTCCAAGATCAGTCTTGTTATTCTGTATTTTAATTATATTATCATGTTTTACGTTTCCGTATTTCGTTTTAATCGCATTGTAAAGATGATTATTTAATTATGAAATAGACTGATCATTTTGATTATTACGAGACTTGTTGTTTACAAATTGTGTGATTTTGAAACAATAAAAATTATATATAGAAATATTGTTTATTTAAACACATTTATCATAATCATTAAAATGTTGGAAACACACACCTTAAAATAGAAAAAAAAAAAAAAGGGGGAAAAAAAACTCTTTAAAAGCTTTCCAAATTACTATGACATCAAGATCTCAAATTTAATACTATATATATGAATTGGAACTTAATTATAACATCCTTTTAAAAAATCCACAGTGAAGCTATGAATCTAAAATTAAAACGGATGGCAAGTTTGGAATTTGATACATTCCGCGAGATAGGATAAGCATGCAGCAATGTGATTGGTGGAATTGGTCTACCTGGAAGATTTCCCAAAGCTATACAATTTCGAGTACACAGGAGTAATTGGAAAAGGTTGTCTTTTCTATCTGAGAACTGAATGGCGATGGCGGCGGCCAGTGCCACCACCAATTACCTCGATAACTCTTTGTCGCCCAATCAACGATTATCCTCCCCTAACTCCGCCCCGAGGTCATTTATAGTGATGTCTTCCAAACGAAAGGTATTTCAATCAATCTCATGCTACTTTTTGTGCTTTCTTGAGCAGCACCTGAAATCTCCTGGCTAGTTCATGAATCTGTCTCGCGGGCGGTTCGAATTCTAGATACGTGCTTTGAAATTTTTAAAGACGCATCTAAAATCACTCGACTTATGATGATACGAATGAGAATATTTAGGAGCCCCAAGAAGATTGCATGTAACAGAACATGAATATGAGAATGAATTGAGCCAAGTTCTTGCCCTTGCGCAGTTTCCAGTTAAACTAATGTTAAATTTAGTTTGAATTTTAAAATGGTTTAGAATAATGCAAATATCGAACTTAGTTTCAACACATTCATGGAATCAAAATATTAAAATGCTAATATTTAAATTGATTTTGCTATATTTATGTGAATCAGTTTTGTGCAACACAAAATCGTTGGTCCAAAAAAAAAAATTAATTTTTTGACACAAATATGAATGAATTGATATCAGGTGAATAAGTATGATCCCGGGTGGAAAAAGGATTGGTACGGGCCAGGGTTATTCTACGAGGGCAGCGAGGAACTGGAGGTGGACGTTTTCAAGAAGATCGAAAAGCGAAAGGTGCTGAGCAATGTAGAGAAAGCGGGCCTGCTCTCCAAAGCAGAGAAGTTTGGAGTCACCCTCTCCTCCATTGAGAAGCTCGGGCTTCTATCCAAGGCGGAGGAACTGGGGCTGCTCAGTTTACTGGAGAAGACGGCCGACACCTCGCCTTCCATCCTGGCCTCGGCGGCTCTGCCCTTGCTCGTGGCTTCCGTGGCGGCTATCGTCGTCATCCCGGATGACTCGGTGGCGCTCGTGGTGGCGCAAGTGGTGATTGCCGGGGCGCTTGCGCTCGGGGGTGTTGGATTGTTTGTTGGATCAATTCTTGTAGGGGAATTGCAAGAGGCGGATTGAAGAACATTATAAATCATTTTTCATATGCCATATGAATTTATCCTTTTGAGATGAGAATTAATTAATAATTTGAACTCTCTTATATTTAGAAATATAACAATACTACCATAATTATTGCACAAGAGAAAATAGTTTATCAAGTTTGGAAAATTCCTCTAATTTTTATGTCATTTAGTACCTCATTTTGAAATTATTTTTTGACAATTACTAACTCCTTTGTGTACCATTTCACTACCAATGTAACTTTGTATTCTGAAAAAATTCATCAGGGTTCATTGATTTTGAAATCCATTTAACCCCAATGACATCGTTGTGAGCAGGTTTTTCCATTAAATCTCATTTATTATTGATTTACGATCGTAATCGCGAACTGGTCTACACTAATCGAAATTTGATTTTAGAACGATGAATCTTTGCCTTATTCTAGGTGTATATTTTTATTTCCAATTCTTTCTTATCAAATGGGAGGTTAAATTTCAGAACATGGACAGTTTGTTTTGTCACCAGAATATCCATCAAAGATTTCATGCATTTTACTTGAGTCAGTTGTTTGATGAAACAAAAATTATGTATTTTACTTCACACAAAAAATGATTAGTTTATTAATAAATTTATTTTGATGAACTTTATAGCTTACTTGGGTTGACTAGCTAGTTAATAAGGTCCATATATAATTTCACTTGGCCCAATAAAAGTAACCCTCTAATGGTCTAAAATAGGCCCAATCTTCTTCTCTGTCCTATCTAAACTCTCCAGTGTTCTTCATTCTCTTACGCACGGAGATCGAACTCCCTCCATAAAAATCTATGGTATGTTCGATTTTGTTTCATTTTTCTGCACAATTAATTAATTTTCTGAAAATATTTAGTTTAAAGTGCGAAAATAACCTTTCGCGTTAACCCGTAAAATCCCTGTTCTCAAATTCGTTCTAACTCCAAAGTTCCAAATTTTGTTTCTTATTGCTGTTTTCAAATAAAATTTTGTGTTTTTGGAGCCAGAATAACGTAGGGGGGATCGTGGAATTGAAGTCATCCATTCACTTTTCGAACCTTGAGTTATAGTTAAGAACCCTAATTTATGCGTTTGTTTTGGACGCTCTGTCCTTGTGATTTTTAAATCCGTGGTCAGTGCTTTATGGGATTTCCTATTAATTAATAGTGTGCTAACTGGGAAAAGTATTTTCCTAAGTAAAATTCATTTCACAATATTCTTAGATTACGAAATTGTGGGAAACTGGACGCTTAGTATCTTTTGAAACAAAAGATAATCTGATGAGATTATATAGAAAGACTGGTAATATTTTTTATAAACATCTCAATAAATTCATAGTCTCCATGTGATTCAAGTGAGATAATATAGGCCATGTGGAAATTATCCTTGACAGTGGTAGCAATCATATTTAAGTGAAGCTCCTTTGGAAGTTCTTGCAGCACAGAACAATAAACCATGAATGCTCCTGATCGTTACGAGCGCTTTGTCGTTCCTGAAGGAACCTCCAAGTAATCTACTGTCTACCTCTGAATGAACCCCAAGTTTCATATTGCTCTCACGATTTTTAAGATTTATCTGTTGCCTTGCTGGATTTTATAACTGTTTTTTTTTCCCAAATTATAAAAAGGGTTTCGTACGAAAGGGACACCAAAATCATCAATGCAGCATCATTTACTGTCGAGCGAGAGGACCACACCATTGGAAACATCCTCCGCATGTAATGGAATTTGGCCTCCTCTTCTTTAATTGAATTTTTGTTCAGCTTTACTCAAAACCCTGGTTTGAAGGCTCTGGTTTTTCGTGTGAGATACAACTCAGGCAGCTGCACAGGGATGAAAATGTACTTTTTGCTGGCTACAAGTTACCTCATCCCCTCCAGTACAAAATCACTGTCAGGGTGTGTATTTATATTGTTTTGGATTTTCTATTCATTGTTCTTGTGATCATTGTAGAAGGAAGTGATTTATGAGCGGTATCTGGTATTGGACCCAATTATGAGGCGATTATGTTATATTCGGTTATTACAGTTGGTGTACTTGATTAAAATGACTGTCAATGAGTGTTGCCCCCTGTAAATGGGAGGTTAGGGGGTATATTAGCAAATTTCCTACTCCAGTTAATGTGAATTGATTTTAGAATTCAACTTAATGGTGACTTGTCCATCAGTCCTATTGGATGCAATGTTATTAATTTCCATTTGAGCGGTGCACCATAGTTTTACTTGAGACAATAATATTTACAGGCAAATGAGTTCTAGCGGTCACTTTCACATCATGGATCAAGTTGGTTTGTGCCTGAATCTGATTCACACTGTTATCATCTTGGTAATGTTGATTATACTTGGTCACCTTGAGGAAAAGAATCTTCACCGTGTTGGTTCTTGTTACATTTGTCAAATGGTTTGCTAAAATATTCGCTACTCTCCTTCCAGTGGCAACCCTGGCCTTTATTGTTAAGGTAGATGTTTACCTGCAAGTTGACTAGGAATTTCTTTAACTGACGAATTAATTATGATATTGTGTTTTGCAACTTTCATAATTATTATCGAGGTTAATGTTTCCACCTTTACTCGCTTTTGCAGCGCAGCATGTTGACATTACACGTCTTTTGAATAGTTCCACCCTTACATTTTCTAGTTGTATATGTTTCTATTTCTTATCATCAATGTTTTCGGGTGAAGGTAACTCAGTCATGCTTTTGAATACTAATGTGAAAATTTGGAAAAAAAATAAATCCTTATCTGTGCATTTATGTATATCCCTAACTGCCAGATGTTTCATCTGTATCTGTAACTTGTTCTCTGTGTATCGAGGTTACTGAAAGTCTGACTTCTTCCGATGTTAATATTTGTAGATCCACACCACCAGCCAATCTTCCCCCATGCAAGCATATAATCAGGCTATCAATGATCTGGATAAGGAGCTTGATCATCTGAAGAATGAATTTGAGGTATTGTTAGATGGCATGATGTCTGCAATATATATTTGGGTAGCAGAGCCTGAATTCTGTATGCCTGAAGTCTACTGTACTATCTGCGTTAAGTTTACTATAGAAGTTATGCTGGTAATAATTTGAAGGAATGAACTATTCATTGCATTTTATAATTCTAAATTGTGATGTGAATTAAAATGATCCAGAATATCTATTGTCAAATTACTTGAATATTTGGAATTATCTGTGTATAATTGTCCAGACTCTAGCAGCATGAAAGCGCAATTTGTTAGAAGTTGTGCTGAACTTGGTTTAAATGCTTGAGCAACATTAATTTGTAAAAACTATGCTTGATCACATAGTTCTGCCATAGGCGTGTTCTGTCATTAGTTATAGAAATTGTTGTATTCCTTGATAGTCTTTACTATCTCGGCTCATTACGTTCGGGAGGAGATGCACTTTCTCCCTCAAGTGTTGTAGCCTTTAAGTTGACTGAACTGCGGAAAGAATTATTCTTCAATTATGAAGTATCTGAACTTTTGTTGTAGATGGAGTTGGCAAGGCACACTGGGAAGCTACCAAGGGTGTATTAAGCTGCATGGCAACTGTCCAGTGAAATCTTCCCCACAACTGAAGTTGGAAATTAGCACTTTTGTGTATCTTTTCAACTCGAATCCCAAAACAACATTTGTTCGTCCGGACAATAAACAGTGTCTTGAAATAAAATTATATTTTTTAGAGAATTGATAATTATTTTACGTTGTAATATCTTCCAATTTTACGCAGTAACAAAGAGTGAGTTGTGCATGATAATACAATACAATATACAAAGCTTGAATTCATGGATTAAGAATCACATTATAATTTTATTGTTTCACATGATCTAGATTATAGATCAAGTACGCATATCATTCTTCAAACATGATTGGCTTTTCATTAATGGCTAAATTTGAAAAGAGTCCCCATGCGCTGACCGCCAAATATCTCACAACGGTGGGCATCAGCGACCATTTTGAACCATATCTAACAAATGCTGAAATGCCTGCTAATACAGAACCGATGTGTAAATTTCCTGGAAAAACGGACCCGTTTATTACATAACCTGCAGTCATGGTGGCTAGAGTAAGAGTCGTGAACAACGGTCTTACCCAACCTTTTCTATGCATGAAAATATCTGACAAGTATCCAGCACCAAAACGGCCCGGCTCCTCTCTTCTCGAGAATTCATACATCCCTTATCAGTGTATGAACAGCTATCTCTCGAGCACAGGTTCGGCCTCAATGGGAAAAGAAAATGGAGCACCTAACAACGCATCTTCACAGACCAAGAACTACGAGAGAAAACTCCATATGCTCCACAAAGAAACCAATGTACTCCTCTCTCCTTCTGTGTAGCCAAGGGAGACTCCTACTTATTGTTGCTAATCCCGAACCCATTCCACATATCATTGCGATGAACAATAACCAGAAGTTTAGAGTTTGCATCGCTTGTATTGGATTTAATTCTTCAGCAAAAGTAAAACTATCCTTAGAGGTCGTAACCATAAATTGGACTTTGGTGTTTTGAATTTCTGTTGGGTTATCTGCTGGTTCTATATATAGACTCAGGGTCATTCAGTAACTGGGTTGCTGATGTAGAAAAAGTTGGTACTAAAGCATCTTCATGTGCTTTAAACACAATATAAAGAGGTGAAGAGAGTATGATGAAGAGAACAGCTAAGGTCAAAGAGCGCATCCATTGAGACAGCGACAAGAGTACAAGACGTTGTCCACAATAATCAAGAACATAATATATGCTGCAACAATCAGAAAAATCAACGAGAAATAATTCAAGTATCCCTTCTCATCCTTAGCTTGTGCATGACGGGCACTAACGAAGAGCATAAGCGCAAGGGAAAGAAGAGTTGGTAACAGCGCAAGCATCAACAAGAAATTGCTTGGTTTCCCTTCAAATAATGTACACCGCTCCACTTATACCAAGAGAACCCTGCCGAACAAAAATTTCGGTTAGCCATTTTCAATATATCTATATATAATGTCATGCATGCATGTTAGGATGCCAAAACACAATTTTATTTTCTTAAGCTCTTTTGTTCAAATATCACCGATTAGAGTTTGATTAGTATATCATCTATATATTATTGATATAGATGGCATCATGCATGACCCATGCTTGCTAAAAACCTTGATGGTCGAATATTATACTGTTAACATTAAAATATTTATACGGTTCATTTAAAAAAATGATATTTATATGGTTAACGCCGTTATTGGACAGAATGGAGAATAGCGACACACAAATATTAAAAATTGAAACGAGATTAGGACAATCTCTTTGTCATTGTGTATAATCGTTGGATTGTCTGACAAATATTTTCAGACATTTTAAAATTTCTCTGATATCTTCTCGAATTTATTTTGCATATCTTTTGATTGGATTTAGATTCTAACATTTTTACACTTTAATCTAAAATTTATCTGATCATGTCTAATTACATACATATATTTCAAGTTAACTAGAAGATATGCAAATGTACAAAGATGATATGAGGAGAACAATTATCACACTATCTTTTATTTTTTAACAATTAATTAAATCTGCGATACATCGATAAAGTTCAGTATTTATTTTTGTCTGAGTTCTGAAATATTAATATAATTGAATTGTTTTAAGTTTGATATACATATATTATATAATGTTGCAATATTATGTCTAAATATAAAAATATTTATTAATGTGACTCATAATCAGAACCATATTCGACATGAGTATTCAAAATAATAAGAACCACAATTTCTAAATTTCTCATGATATATTTTGAAGTTATAAAGTTCTGTACATAAATAATGTCATAAAAAAAGTTACAAGTTCTACAAGTATTCATCGATGAAAATTTGACGGGGCATAAAACATAAGATAATTATATTATTTTAAAAAAATTTATTTTTCGAGAATTTTTTTAAAAAAAAAACATAAGAAAATTTTAAAAATCTTAAAAATCATTTTAAGTAACTGTAGATGTAAAGTAATTTGTTTTACATAAAAACAATTTGAATTCATTTTTTTTTATCCCTTTGATGTATATAAGAGTAATTATTACACATAAAATTAATTTAAACTCATTTTGATTCTTTTGAAGTGTTTTCTTATGGTACCAGACAATTATTTGTGTTTGTTATGCACAGGATCTTACGATTTGGCAAATTGACAGCCACGTCAATGCAATCCTCATTATGTTCACTATTAGCTTAGTATAGGGCTTTGCACGGTAAATCACAATTATAAGAAATAAATATTGTGTCGTGGGTAACAATTATAACTTTTGACATAAAGATTAAGAAACATTCGAACTAAAAGATAAATCTTTCACTATCATTCAGTTTTGTTGGGTTAAGCGTGCAAAAGTGAAGGATAGTATTGGGACTGAGTAAACTCCTGGGAAGTTTTCGTGAGTTAAGCTGCTGACATTGTGTCGCTTATTTTAAATTTCATTAAAGACATATATATATTTTTTGAAAAAAAGCTGTAAATTTCATTCCAAAAATAAAATTTCATTTTTCTTCAATTATTATAAAATTCATTAATACCTGAAAACGAACAAAAAAAGACATGTATTTATTAATATTACTTAACAAAAATAAGGAAATATATATAAATTCACACAATTTTATAAGAGTTTTCAAATTTATTAGTCGTGTATTATTTACGTTATTAATGGATGTTAATTTACTCAAGTTAAAAATTAAAATTGCATACAAACTCCTACGAAACTGTTTCACAGGTCAATTTTGAGAAACACGTTTCCTATCCTACTCTAATCATGAAAAATCATTGTTTTTCACTCTGAAAATTGATCGATTGGCCCATTTGAAGGATATATCCATGAGACCGACTCACAAAAGACTAATTCAAAAATCGGAGAACTATAAAATTTTGAACAAGGGTGTATGTATACTTAATTTTCATTCGATTTATTTTAAATACATTAATTAATGTAAAAAAATCAAATAAAGGGAAAAAAAATAAATAAAGATAGAATTCATAAATAAAAAAAAAAGAGAGAAGTCAAACAAAAAGAATTCTTTTTAAAATAAGGATATAATTCATTATGTAAAAATATATTGTAAATTCTATTATTCTTCTATTCATTTTAAATTCTATTAAAGATATATTTTTTAAAAATTTCATTTTTTCAATTTTATTTAGAATTAATTAATAGTTGGGAAAAAAACAAACAACATGTATTTATTGTTATTAATATTATTATTTTAAATTTTATTAAAGATATAATTTTTTAAAAAAAATGATGTGTAAATTTCATTCCAAAAAATGAAGGCTTAATTTAAATTTCATTCTAAAAACTGGTGGCTAAATTTTATTTTTCTTCAATTTATTTTAAAATATATTAAATAATAGATGGAAAAAACAAACAAGCGAAGATAGATATATTAATTATTATTAATTGTATTATTCATATATGTTAATTTATTTAAGTTAAAAATAAAATTGATACAGAAACTCTTATGAGATTGTTTCAAGAGTGAATTTTGTTAAACATGTCTCATATCCGACTTGAATCATGAAAAAAATTATTTTTCACTCCGGAAATGACTGGGTCAGCTCCTCTCAGGACTATATAACAATGAAACTGTTTCACATAAAATCTACTAAAAATTGAAGAGCTATAAATTTTGAACAATAGTGTAAACTTCATTTTTATTCGATATATTTTTTTTAAAAAAAATGATGTGTAAATTTCATTCCAAAAAAGGAAAGCTTAATTTGAATTTCATTCTAAAAACCGGTGGCTAAATTTTATTTTTCTTCAATTTATTTTAAAATATATTAAATAATAGATGGAAAAAAACAAACAAGCGAAGATAAATATATTAATTATTATTATTTACGTTATTCATATATATTAATTTATTGAAGTTAAAAATATAATTGACACAGAAATTCTTATGAGATTATCTCATTCACTCCGGAAATGACTGGGTCGGCCCCTCTCAGGACTATATAACAATGAAATTGTTTCACATAAAACATACTAAAAATTGGAGAACTATAAAATTTTGAACAATAGTATAAACTTCATTTTTATTCGATATATTTTAAAATTCATTAATTAATAAAAAAATAGAAATCAAACAAAAATGCAAATTTCATTATTCCTTTATTTAATTTAAATTTCATTAAAGATATATATATTTTTTAAAAATATAGCTGTAAATTTCATTACAAAAAATGATGACTAAATTATATTTTCTTCAATTTATTTTATAATACATTAATCGTTGATAACAAAAAAACAAAAAACATGTATATTTTAACAAACTCTAATTTTTAGTAGGTTTTAAATTCTATTAGATTAATAGATGAAAAGCAAATAGCAGGTTTTAAATTCTATATATTAATAGGTGAAAAGCAAAAAAATAAAAAAATAAACATGTATATTTTAAATTCCATTAATTAATAGATGAAAAGCAAACAAAAAAATAAAAATGTATTAATGATTATTAGTAAATGAATACATGAAAAACAATTACTAAATGAATAGATGAAAAACAAACAAAAAATAAACATGTATTAATGATTATTATTGAATGAAGATAAAGAAATTCACAATTGAATTGACATATTTATATATATATATATAATAGATTATATTGTTAATATTGTTTTTTTTAAGTAAAAAAAGATATATATGCAATTGTGTGACAAAGTAATGCAACTGTATATAATTAAATAGTCGAGTGAGATAATAAATGTTCTTGATCAACCAAATTAAGTTATAATTAATTAACAAAATCTCATTTATAATTAAGCAGAACATGCATGTTTTTCTTGATATATTCGCAAAAATTGAATGTCAGAAAGTCAACTCTCTTGACTTTCTGTTGTATCTGATTAATAGGTGCATCGAGAATGTCAAATGCTTAAAAAAATATTGTTATTATGCAGATTTTGTTGTTTTTAGGATAGATTAATTATCTACCGTGAGAAACTTCTTTTATCATCTAAAAGTTGGTAAACGGACAATTATTTTAATTATAATTTTATTTTTAAAAAAAGACTATTGATTTGTTTTATTGTGTTGTTAATATTTGGTGTTATATTGAATACTATTTGCCTGTCGAAATGTAGACTATCTATTTAAGCTTCTGCTATAAATTTCAATTATAAAAACTTTGAACAATTTGGATGCATTTAAGTTTCAATAATATGTCTGAAATGTGATTTGGTCGGTCAGGTTATCATTTTTCTTCTGTCAAAATGGGAAGCATTCATTTCTTGACTTTAGTCTGCTTCCTGATGTTGCTGCAGTTTCTTGATCCTTGTTTTGCTCTTCCTTTGTGTACTGATTCAAGTAGGTCTATAGTTCTGAGTTTCAACTGTTTCATTAAATTAACTGCTGCTTATAAATCTCGAATGATAAATTTCCTTTCCTTAATTTCTTGGAAAGAAATGATGTGTTGACTGTTAAAGTAGTCATCTTCATTATTATGGTATTGCAGGAGCACCCTTTACTTCAAACTCTAGCCTGGATTTTTGTCCTTACAATGGAGCCACCTGCTGCAACTCTGCTCAAGATTTGCTGTTGAAGCAGAAATTTGAATCTATGAACATTTCAGATTCTTCATGTGCTT
The DNA here is from genome assembly GCF_025594145.1 of Primulina tabacum. Classification (NCBI taxonomy): domain Eukaryota; kingdom Viridiplantae; phylum Streptophyta; class Magnoliopsida; order Lamiales; family Gesneriaceae; genus Primulina; species Primulina tabacum. The sequence goes on from NC_134558.1 coordinate 40,033,979, forward strand.
CCCTTCTCAAATCTATCCTTTGTGCGGTGAGAACTCAGTCTGTATAGAGCTTTGTACTATCTTTTATACTGAAGATGATAAAATCGTACGTTGAGTGCTTGCTGTCTGTCATTTACAGAGGTGTGATCCATTTTCAGCCCAACTCTTTAGAATCGATTATGTCCCTCGACAAGTTCCAGTTTTATGGCAACTCCACAATCTCACCCAATTCACCACAATCCAAGCAAGAAATAGCCAACTTTTGCTCACAAGTATGGAATACTTGTCTAAACATATCCATGTTTAATTCACCCTTCGTCACTGGACTACAAGGTCGAGTTGGAGCACCAACCAGCTCAAACATTACATCGTTAACTAATATCTGGCAATCGCAAACTGATTTTTGTGATGCATTTGGTGGATCTTCCGACGATAATTCGGTATGTTTTGATGGCAATCCAGTCAATTTGACCAGTGTAGAAACTCCCACCCCTCCCAATGGTATTTGCCTAGAAAAAATGGGAAATGGATCTTACATAAACATGGTTGCTCACCCTGATGGCTCGAATCGTGCCTTTTTCTCTAACCAGCAAGGTAAGATCTGGTTGGCGACAATACCTCAACAAGGCTCGGGTGATACGATACAAATCGATCAAGAATCTCTGTTTCTTGACTTGACTGATGAAGTTCATTTTGATACACAGTTAGGAATGCTTGGTCTAGCATTTCATCCAAAGTTTTTAGCAAACGGGCGTATCTTTGCCTCGTTTAACTGTGATAAGTCAACGAATCCGAATTGTGCAGGAAGATGTGCTTGTAACTCTGATGTGAATTGTGATCCTTCAAAACTAGGGAGTGACAATGGAGCGCAGCCTTGTCAGTATCAGAGCGTTATTGCTGAGTATTCCGTTAATGGTACCGCATCTCAGCCATCCTCGGTACAAATCGTAACTCAAGATTCTTTGAACATAAAATTTTTATTTTGAATATTTATTAGGACATTTTGCGTTTTTGATCAGGCAAAAAGTGCCAGGCCTTTAGAAATCAGAAGGATTTTCACTATGGGACTTCCTTTTACTTCAAACCATGGGGGACAAATTCTCTTTGGACCTACAGATGGGTACTTGTATTTCATGATGGGAGATGGAGGGGGTATGGGAGATCCACTTAATTTTGCACAAAACAAGAAATCTTTACTTGGAAAGATCTTGAGGTTCGATGTTGATAACATACCGAGTGAGTTACTACTTCAAACGCCATGCAAGATTATAAGTCTGTTGTTTTCGTGACTGCTCATACGCTGGATCTTTTTGGTGCTAAGAGGATTTAGATTCTCAAATCATTATTCTATAGCATGAGGGAAGCTGTTATAAGCGTTTGGCTATCCTTAATCAGAAGAAGTTCTAGTAGAAACTTGAATATAATAATGAAATTGCATTTATCATTAAAAAATTCTTAGATTTTTTTCTTCTATTTCCAGGTGCAACTGATGTTGACCAGCTTGGTTTGTGGGGAAACTATTCAATCCCAAATGACAACCCGTACGTTCAAGATAAAGAACTCGAAAAAGAAATATGGGCTTTAGGACTTCGAAATCCTTGGCGCTGCAGTTTCGATTCCTTGAGGCCTTCTTATTTTGTATGTGCAGATGTAGGACAGGTATATTGCATGATTTCCTTTCAAAATTTTAGATCTTTATTAGGGCGGTGCTAGCAGAGGCCATCAGGGTTGACCTTTGAAAAATTTTAAAATTTCATAGTAGCTCTATTATTTATTCATTGAGACTTGAGAGTGACATTGGGATTCAAATGTTATTGACCATACAATAGGATCTTTACGAAGAGGTAGATTTGATCACCAAGGATGGAAACTACGGGTGGCGTAACTATGAAGGCCCTTTCACTTATGCAGCCCCCGAATCGCCAGTCGGGAACACTTCAGCCGAGGCAATATCACCGATCTTCCCTGTTATGGGATATAATCACTCTGAAGTCAACTCAAACCAAGGCTCGGCATCAATAACAGGAGGCTATTTTTATCGGTCCATGACCGATCCATGCGTCAACGAAAGGTTCAACTGCAACTCCCCCTACAAGATCCTCTGTTAAATATTCTGTTATATACATGTCCTGATTAATCACTCCACATGTACTACAGCAAATGTAACAAAGTCATGCATACTTTGCGAGGCACGTCCTTTTCACTATGTTTTCTTTGCAGGTATTTATATGCAGATCTGTATGCAACATCTATATGGATAGGATTTGAAAATCCGATAAACAGTGGAAATTTCAGCAGCAACAAGATCTCTTTCACTTGTGCCAATGACTCTCCTATAAGCTGCACTTATGCTCCAAACAGTCCGCTTCCTGCCCTGAGTTACATTTTTTCGTTCGGTGAAGATAATAATAACGATGTTTATCTCCTTACGAATAGCGGGGTTTACAGGATTGTTCGCCCAAGTCGTTGCAAATACACTTGTGCTAAAGAAATTGTGGAGTCTCCAGGTTCTGATTCTCCCCCTCGTTCGAAAGGAGATGTGCTTCAAGCTCGATATACAGTATCCTTGGCCTTTATCTCAATTTTATGCTTGCTTATTGTAAATTTTGGCTAGGAAACAACATGGAAGTAATTAAAAGAAAAAGTTATGTGGTTGAACATCTGTTCTATCTGTTCGAGTTTTTCTTCTCTAGAACAATGTATCATACTGGAGTATGACTAAGTCCTGTAAGCTTTGGCCTGTATGGTGCAAGAAAGTGTAATGTTGGAGCCATTGAGTTTGTGTGATAATCTTTCATGTTTGAACTTATATTTATTTGCAATTGTCACCTGTGAAAAAAGTACTTGCTACCAAAGATAGTGTGTGTGTGTGTGTAACATGTTTTTGGAACACGATGCACATTACAATGATACAAAATTTAACAAATTAATTTTTTGATATGATTTCGACCCTTTTTTTGATAAATTAATATATGTTATATATATTTTAAAACTAATTAATATATCATATTGTATGCATATTACTCTGTTTTATTCTCAAGTGTTGGGGCTAATTAGTGTGTTATTATGGAAGGTGGAAACTTGAATATTTTATGCATAAAAAAAAATCACACATTTATTAGAAAATAGATACGGATTTAGATTTAACTGCAATTCAAAACCATAATTTCATAAAATATTTGATGAGATTAGAACATGATGATGGATTTTAGGAATGATTTCAATTAATCTCTAGTTTCTTGAACCGTGGGAATCCATTCTATTACAAGTTGTTGGTGATTCTCTTGTTCAGCAGCCGCCGCTACTTTGTTGGTCTCTTTTGCCTGCACTTCTTTCAGAGCATTGATCAGACTTTGAAGGCATTCATCTGGACCTTCCTTTGCAGACTTCGGCATCAGATTCTCGGCAACATCTGCCGGAGTTATTTTAACCTTCTCCATCAACTCCCGAACTGATCCGAACATTGGATGCTCTTCGAGATTGAGGTAATTCTTGGCAAGAACCTTAAATCCCTCGAATTTACAGTAGGAAAACTCGATGTGCTTGTCCATTCGACCCCGCCTGGTGAGAGCCGGATCAAGCTTCTCTACATGGTTGGTTGTGAACACAATTACTCTCTCCCCTGCACAGGATGACCACAGCCCATCTATGAAGTTCAGCAGCCCTGATAGGGTGACTTGGCTGCCACTCTCAGCTTCTCTGTCTCTACGAGAGCTCGGTTTCTTGATAATTTCGGTCTCTGTTTCACCAGATTTCTCCATTTTATTCTTCCTTTCGCCTGTCAAATCCAGCGAGCAGTCTATATCTTCGATCACTATAATGGACCTACTCGTCGTCTCCGCCAGAAGCTTTCTCAGCTCAGTGTTATTTTTCACGGATGTAAGCTCGAGATCGTAAACATCGTATTCCAGAAAATTGGCCATCGCAGCAATCATCGTCGATTTCCCAGTTCCAGGCGGGCCATACAGTAAATAACCCCTTTTCCAGGCCTTCCCGATCCTTTTATAGAAATCTCTACTCTTGGTAAAACTCAAAAGATCCTCAATGATCTCCTCCTTCTTCTCCCACTCCAGCGCAAGAGTCTGGAACGTAGCGGGATGCTCGAACACAATATGACTCCAATACGACTTACTGTAACCATTTGTGTACAGCTTTCTCTGCCTGTTTCTTTCTTGAATACGATCCTTCCCCGTCTTCACGACGTGTTCCAAATACGACTCGGTTATCAACTTCTTGTATCGTCTGTGGAATTTAAGCTTGTAATATCTCTTCTCCGTCTCCCGGTGGTAAGGAAAAGACGACGTTTGTGGAGGACTCGGAACTTTACCCGAAATCCACACCACTTGAGCCCCATTAAACTCATCCGTAGTTTTCTCATTTTCATCCATGCTTAAAACGAGCTTAGTTTCAGTTTCTCCAGCCATCTCTGCTTTGAGTTTTTTAGCATCTTTTGATGAACTGATACTAAGATAGGCCTCAACTATGCCATAGGCTTCGTGAGGTTTCATGTGGCTGCCTATGTATTCGTGGATGGAGATTTGAATAGTAGGATTAAAGAATTCAGAGATTCTGCGGCCACTTCTCTCGACGTACCGCCGGAGCTCTGGGGGACAGTATCTTCGAATCAGGTCCCAGAAAAAGATAAACGTTAAGATCGCCGATCCAAAGGTTCCCCACGCCTCCGGCGTCGCTTTGGTTGGATTCATGATCATCATTCTTGATTTCGCTTCGTTGGTTGTTCGATTTCGAGCTTTGATTTGTTCGCTTAAAAAGAGGTCTCGACTAGTCAAGTCCTCTCTAACCCAATAATTAAATTATTTTTGGGTCCAGTTTTACTTAAAAATCTTAATAAGAAATTGCGTTGTCTAAAATTTTTTGTGAGTGGAACAAATTAGTAGTGTGAAAAATGGATTGTGTTTTGCAAGAGTTGATGGAGTAGGAAAATCGTTTGTAGATTTTGAAAATGACACTTTTCGTAAAATCTTGAGAAATTTTGGATATACTGCTATAAATTTTGATGAAAATTTAATTAAAAAAATCAATTCTTGAATTTCAGTCGGGATTTGGATCCAAAATTTGTAAGGTAGGTAGATTGCAACTTTTTCTTCTACGCTTTTTTAAAAAGAAAAATAGGGGTGCGGAGTTTTGTTTCAACTTTTCTTCTATTTCTGATACCTTTTTTGTTTTTGTTTTTTTTGACATGTTTCGACAACATACACTTTTGCTTACATAAGAAAGATTCCTTTTTTTGCAACGTAAGCGCGACTACGTCCCGAGTCCCATTTCGCGGAAATCCCTCAACTTTCAACTCCTCGTAAGAATTTCAATTTTCACCAAAGATTCTAGACTCGAGGAAAACGGAGCGAGTTGGGGATATATTTCGTCTACGGAGATTTTCCAAAGAGACGGTGTCTTGTGAGACGATCTCAAGAATTTTTATTAACCCTACCGATATTCACAATAAAAAGTAATACTCTTAGCATAAAAAGTAATAATTTTTCATGAATGACACAAACAAAATATCTATCTTACGAAAATACGACACGTGAGAACGTCTTACACAAATTTTTGTCTTTTTCAAATTGCCTCACATCAAATTGAGACGAGTATGATCCGTCCACAAAACCATCTCAATGATAATAATAATAATTATTATTATCAATTAACAAATCAGAAAAAATAGAATGATGATATAGTTGTCGTAGAATTGGAGATCCGCAGAGTCGAGGATTAAAACAGGAATAAAGACGAGTTTTGAATTTGGAGACACGGATGAGGAAGACATCCGAACCTCAGCTCGCCCCATTGCTACATCTAACTCCTCTTGCTATTATGTTATTAATTAAACAAAAAAAAAAAAAATCCTACCAAAAAATAAGTTATTGACAATTTCATTTGTCCTTAAAATTTTTTGTTCTTCCAATTCATATTTAATAAAATATTAATTTATTTTTTTTTTACTGCGCAACTTTCATATGAACGGACGCGGGATATGTATCGACACTCGAGAGAGCAAGAAACTCCTGTAACTACAGGTTTCATAATTCTATAAAATTAGTTATTTAATATTATGTGCACATAAAATGATATTAATTCGAAGCAGTGAGAGTTTTATTTTTTATTTTTATTTTTTTGGTTCTTTCCGGGAAAATAATATAAAATGAGGTTTTGGTCTTCTTTGGGTGGCTTATGGGGCTTGCTCTCGTCTTTTTGTTTGATTAAAAAAAGTTATAATAATAATTTGAATGGCGGTGCCTTAATCTAAAAATAATAAAGAAATTAAAGTAATTCAAAGATTGTCTGGTTCTAATTGTCCGTTTCTAACCATGTGCTTACTTAATCAGATTAATATATAATACTTTATAGACTAATTTATGTTACCTCGACCGTTCCCATGGGGTAGTGACCTAATTTAAGACATATTAAGTGGTCACACATATTTTTTTTTTTACATTGTTCACGTCTACTTATGTGGTACGTACCATGAACAAATTTAAGTATTATATCAAGTATTAATCACACAAAATCCGATTTTGTCTGTAAAAAAAAAATCATAATATTCATTTCCTCAAATTTTATCGAGGAAATTGGTCTGGGGTTGATCAAATTTTAGTCAATAATTCGGCTTAATAAAAATGAAAATGGATATATGATGATGTCTATCTCACGAGATGATGATTTTAGTATATTGGATGAGTGAAATAATTGAAGTGAAAGAAGGTATTGAAAAGGGACACCAATATTTTTCATCCTCGAATGAAAGAAAAGAATGACGACGGGGAAAAGGAAAAAGTAAAAGAAAGCAGGAAAGATTAATGAACTTATGGAAGCCCTTGAACAGCTCCAATCTACTCAGTCTACCGAATTTACAAATACGTTATCTTCGCCACAAAATTTTGCATCGTATTTCAAGTGTCATCTCATGTTGCAACACATAGGCTTTACTTGATGTCTCAGTTTGTTCCAAAGACAAATCATCTGCCTTGGAGACTGGTAATGAGCCGTGTAATAGTCTTCTATGCATCCGAATTGACAAAACTTTAAGCTGTGCACGTATTCAACATGTCTCGAGCTATTGAATTTCTCGACCCACATTCCCATGCTAACATCTTCCATTTTAAACAGCTGCACATCAAATAAATCCTTAAAACCGTTGCTTTCTGAAGTGAAATTCTACTAGAGAGGACATGGGCGCAAAAAGGATGGGCCAGCAGCACTTACCCTCAATTTATGTTTTTCAAATTCTGAAAGAATGAACTTCGCGATGTCTGATGAGATTATATAGCCTGGCCCGTTTGCATAAGGAGGATAATCTTCCTCTGGCCATTCCTGTACGGCGATAAAAGAAGTGACAATAATATCAGCCTTATTGCCATTTACAGCTTTAATTGAAGGCATCGAAAACATTGACAGCGAGATTGTTAGTCTCAAATAATCTAGGATCATTCATGGAAAGATATGTGCATATTAATGATAAAGTTCATGTTACATCATCAATCCAAAGGGCCAAAAAAAGGTAAAGGTTTAATAGTACCTCGTATGTAACTGCCCATTTACCACTACGAAGAGGCTTGTGATAGTAATTTATGTTTCCCATATACAAGCTAGTGTTTGCAGGTACTTTTTTTGCTTCCATGAATATCGTGTCTACTCTAACAAATGTATCATCGTCGCCTTTCATGATATAATTAGCAGATAAAGACCGAGCCTGCAAGTGCATGAATTGAGTTCATCAAAGCATAAATGTAAAGAAGATTCTCAATTCTCAACTTATTAGCAACGCATTGCTCACTCCATATGCACAAATAGCAACAGTTTTAAGAACCACGAGATCATAGTTGTCCATGTATGGTACTATGACAATGTCCCCAAAAAACTCAGCTTCTTTCTTTACATCAGCATTAAGATCCTTTCTTGCATGCTGTCAAAGATTAGTTTCAAGAATAGCATTCAGCAACATTAGACTTGAGAAATCAAAAAGAAAAAAGTTATTTTCATAAGAAACCTATCACTTTCACTACCAGAGCAACGAAGAATCGAGCAACAACTTTTGAAGATTTGATTAACTCGTGCTGCATCCAAGACTTTCTCATTGCCATACGTTCCGGAAAGTGGTTGCCTGCTGAAAGAATACCGATGAAAAGTTCCGCTGGCTTATCTGGAATAGGAGGAGCCTTCCATTTGCCAGAGAAATCGAGATGCTTCTGAGGAGAAAAACTCGGGTGTGAGGAGGGCAAGGAAGCAGCAAAAACTGAATGAACATCAATATCTCCATTCAAAGTCAATCCGGTGGCATCCTCGATGGTGAATCCCTATAAAAATTAAACGAACTATTAGACATAGTCTCATGAATACCAACACTGAAGTTCAGTGATAAGATACTCACAGTGCGATACGGGAATGAAGTGACATGCCTCCCATCAACATGAACATGGTAACCCTCAAAGCCCACACTCAGAGTTAGAACAAACAGTTTGTTTTCGGCAAAAGGAAATGGCCAATCAATATCCACCTTTTTAGTTCGTCCCATTAACCGATTTAACCACCAAGCTGCCTTTGATTTCTCTCCCCCATTCTCATTATCTCGACTCCATTTGTCACATTTCACCAGCCCATCAACTGGAGAAAGCCAACAGAATTAACCAGGAATCACAGAACCACAAGGATAGTACTGAATATACAGCATAAAGCAAGCACAACACAGAGCAAATACATAACAAACTTAAGCTGCACAATAAAGCAACAAAATTATGATGCAAACATTCAATTCTAGCAAGACGAGTCTCCTGCATCGGTGATAGTTCATAATTAAATATAAAAATTGGCCTTTTGGAATAATTTTCCAAGAGTTTTATGTAAAATTTCCCCAATTCTAATATGCTAAAACATTTGGAAATAAAACTGTCAAAAAGCAACAATTTATCGGTCCGGAACTCACGATCAACACCTTGTGCATAAGGTAGGTTGTCACATTCGTACGTCTGACTGGATATCCCAACAGCAGGTAACTATGATTTCTTCCCAAATTTATCTATTTCATTCAAGCAATTTTAATATAATAAATTTCCTCAAAAAGAAGAAAGGTAAGAAAGTACTATATGAATACAAAGCCACATTAATTTATCATACGCAAGCGAAGAACGTCAATCACAAAGAAACAACCGCTACTCACCTGTCTCCTCATCAGCCCGCGATCGCCAACCTTCACACCTATGTGACGTACCCCACTGCATTCTATAACGAGTATTTTGTTCAATGACAGGCTTCCCACTCCAATCCCCCTTCAATCGCGGATTGAAATGCAGGATCCTAGGGGGGTCCTCCCCTTCTACAGTCTTAAGGCCTAGCAACTCCATGACGAACTGCGAAACAATCAAATATTGTCCTTCCCTCAACACCGAAATCTTTGTATTGGCCTCGTCCTGGGCTACTCTTGGCTTCCCCACCACGGTTATATGTGATCCCAATGTCAGCCCACACGGAAACACCGCCATTCTCCCATTTTTCGAAAATTCTTCACCAGATATTGTAACTGAATGAGGGCAATCCTCACCCTTAAGGCCACTACTGCTGTTACTAGAACTAAACCCTTCATAACTACTATTCTTTTCCTTTAATTCGAGCTCTTGCCAGAGCCTTCTGCCAAGTTCAAACGCTTCGCTTGCAGACGCCGAAATCCTAGCAGAGCTAAAATTCAAGCCAGAAAGGAAAGTTTGAGTAAACTCTTTAATTTTCCTCTCGGGTCTATCTAAATGAGGCACATTATCAAGGGGGCGAACGGGAGCCACTTTTCCCTCAAAATTCTCCGCGCTTTCGAGCATAAAAGCTTTCGGATTTAATAACCCATTATTGTTACTAGAGTAACCTTGAGAAAAAACCGAAGAAAACCCATTGTTGAACAAAAAAGGCGCTTCAAAACTCACCAGAAGTATGTACAAGATCCCCAACACAACCAACATCAGAATTGATCTTCCCCTGGTCAGCGAAAATAACGCTTCGGAAGTCGCTCTCTTCATCTTTCTATCTATCAACCGTTTCTAACCAACAAAAATACCGAGAATATAGGGGGCAGCTCACGCTTAGTAATAGCTGGTATTGATGATCACGAAAAACCAAGTAAAAACCGAAATCTTTTTCTTTAAAGGGAAAAACGGGTGTCGTTTGTATGATTTGGAGAAGTGCCAAATATTCCCACGAGAAGTAAATAGAGGCTGTTAGGTCAGCAACACAAAGCTTCATCCACGTCTCGACCGATAGAGAGAGAGTCCTCTATGCATAACGTAGAGCGACGGTGATGAAGGGGAGTGAAATTCAGGGTCGGTCCCTTTACCGGTGAAGGGATTCTCTTCTCTTGTTGGCAATTCAATTCAAATTGAAATAAAATTATGGAACCAAAAAAAAGTCATTTAAAATTTTAGATACTCTCGAGGAATTAGAGATGGTGTACATTACAGCAAAACTAATTCTCATAGTGCTGTCCACTTGTCAACCCATCAAATTTGAACATGGCACGCCCCAAATTGCACGCAAAATCTCTTGAAACTATCTCATAAATCAATTTTATGAGATAAATCAATGTCTCGACCAAACTCATAAAAAATATCGTTTTTATGCCAAATAATATTAATTTTCATAATAATTATAAGTTCGGTCCACTCATCTTACAGATAAAATTTTGTGTAATCGTCTCACAATATATATATATATATATATATATATATATATATATATATATATATATATATATATATCTTCAAATTGAATGAACAGACACTCATTCTCCGAAAGGTGAAGTCAATGTCGCATCTTAGCATGTTAATGTTTAATTAATTAATCAACATATGATATTATTTTGAAAATATTAACATTCATGTTTGGACTTAGATCACGCTCTAAAGTACATTGTAACATATGTTTCATTTGTGTTATTAGAAAAACTCATGTGAGACAGTTTAACGGATCAATTTATGATACGAATATTCTATTCGAGTTTATAACGAAAAATTATTATTTTTTATTGTAAATATGAGTATGCTTGACCCATCTTACCCATAAAAATCCGCAAGACCGTCTTACAAAAAACCTTTGGGGTAAACATTTATCATATATTGATTGACATATGATGCATATGTATTACATTAAAATAATTTTGTTCTACTTATTTTTCGTGTAAAAAAGATCGAGATTGTATTTATAATAAAAAGACTACATAGATGTCTTTATAAGATTTTATAAAAACTATTTAAGATCATTATTTAAGTATGATAGTTTTAGTTATTTTAAAATTATGATATTTTATAGTGGTTTTTGTATTGATAGAGATATCACCGTTTAAAATTAGATAAAATTTGGCCATATCATAAGCTTTGTGTTTTATTGAATTTATCACAAGCATTTTTTTTTTCAATATAAAAAATTATATATATATTATTTATGAAGGTGGATAATTTAAAAACATATCATGACACTAATCTTTAAAGTATAAGTTTACGGTGTGGGATATTTTACTTTAATTTTGCTGATTTGTGATATTATAATAATTACCAAACAGAAATGTCATAACAATATGAAATAATAATTATAATAATTGTTATTTATGCATTAATAATAATTTTTGGGTAACAATCAATCGAGTAAGTCTCTTGTTAGACCATCTCGCGAGTTTATATCAACGAGATATGTTAATTCGACTCATATTTACCATGAAAAATAATTTGTTTAGCATAAAAAATAATAATTTCTCATGAGTTGGGTCGGATTGAAGATTTGTATCACAAAATTTACCCATGAAACAATCTGATAATAATTTGTGTAATCAATTTATATATTTTTTTTTTATAGGAATGTATGTTTGATATAGTGTAAAATATACAAGGAAAATTTGGTATTTAAAAGATATTGAAATAAGATCTCAAAAATTAAGTTGAGGATATGAAACTTTTTTAAAAAAAAAAAAACCTTATAAATAGTCAAATAATTTATAAGTTGTTTTTAACAAATTTTGTCAAATAAAATTGCAAAGCTTGCCAAACACTTTCTAAAATGCATGATTGTATATATTTATAATTTATAGAAAGTGGATAAGAAAAACTATATGAAAACGAGGTTTGTTGGAAGGCCATTAATGAGAGGAATTTGCATAGAAATATCCGCTGTCTTCATTCGGAGAAGAAAAACCAGCTGTTTAATGTATATTATATTTTAGTCAATTTATTATCTTCTCCAAAATATCGTGTGCAACATTTTATGCGCAGGTTCTAAATTCATCTCGAATCAAATGTGCCATAAAAATATACGAGAAATTTATTTTTTCACGAGACATCTCAAGAATTCAACATTTTATCGCTACTGCATGATCAAATTCAACAGAGCAAGTCTCATGTAAGATTGTGTCACAGATTTATATATGTGAGAGTGGTCGATCCGATCCATATTTTAAAGTGAAAAGTAATATTTACGGTATAAAAAATTGTGGGGCCCTTAGCTCCTAATCGTTATTACAATGCAATCTGATTAGGGTTAACTAATTACAGCGAAAAACGAGTTTAAATTTTCTTTACAATGAGCCCAAATCATTTTATTTGAATACTAAAAATAGTATTTAATCTCAAGTCATAAACCACGCCCACACGTAATCAAAGCCAATCACATACAAACAACTCATATCCTCGGGACATGCCCCGGTATATAGATACATATACATATATACTGAGAACAAGACATAAACATAAAACCTCAGCCCAAGCTGTGGCTCCCTCCAGAAGTACCCTCTCCGGTCTCCTGATATCCTGGAGTACCTGTCATTGTCCACACACAAAGACAACAACAGCCCCCCTTGGGGGTGAGCAAAGCTCCGTATGGAACAACCAATCATATATACCACAGATATCTCAACAATGATATATGGTATGCAATGCATGTATGTCGTGGAGGTATCAGGTCAAATGCCCATCCACTGAGCACATGTCAGAATCAATCGAATCGCTATCAAATCAATGCTCGAGCTGGCACACCGGCCAATATGGGATACTCGTATGATAGCGTCGGCAAAGCGCCATCAAATCCCAAATCTCATATCCAATCATATGGGGCCACAATTGTCTATGCTTTACGGGTCATATAATACCGGCATATCGATTGTGTTCACAAACCCCGGAATCCAATCCAATCATATCAAAGTATCCAAGGATCATAGCTCAACGTGCATGTCATGTATCGATGTATGCATAAAATGATGTGTGTTAACAAAACATTTATTTTATACATCGATATCTCAATCTCAATGTCATGTATGTCATATCAATCCACAAATAAGGCATATAGACACATAATCTCATTCCAATCAATCCGACATATATCATATAATACAGATACCTGTCGTATGTTATCCGGTCGCAACATACCTCAATTCTTCGTTTCCAGTTGATGTAGCCTGAAGATATTGATATTACACTTTATCTACATCAATAACATACTCATTCCCATCAATAACATACTCCCAAAATAATTAATATGAGTTTCAAATATCATTTGAAACTTAAAAAATTCATATCAAATCAAATTCATATCATAATTCAATTTCGAATTTGAATATGAGTTTCTTATCGGTTATTCTATCACATATCAGAAATTCAACTTCAAATACATGCTATTCCAACACTTAGATATTTAGAACTGCTGGAACTAGAAGAAAATTACCTCAGTCAGAAGCCCTCGACGCGAAGATCACAAATATATAATTTGTTTCGCGTTTAGACAGCGTTTCGAAGTCGATTTGGACGGAAGAAATCGAAATCTCGAACTTTCCTCTCGAAACTACGGTGAAGAAATGAAGAAGAAACAAACAAAAATCTGATTCTTATCTCCACCGCTCTCGCGCTCGGGCGGTAGAATTCTCGCGCCCGAGCGCGAGACATTCTGCCCCCGGCTTTCACTTGTACCGCGCTCGGGCGGTCACAAACTACCGCTCGGGCGCGGCATGTTCTGCCCGAACATAAATGTCACATACCCTGGCGCTCGGGCGGTCATTTTCTACCGTCCGGACGCCACATGTTCTGTACAATTATTTTTGTTTGTACTAAGTTGGCGTCCGACCTCTCCACTCGAGCTCTTACAACGTCAAGTCATATTCAATATTCATTTCTCAATTTCATTGTCATAATATACATCAAATGTATAATCACATATCAAATTCATGAATTATCGATAATCATATAGGATTTACGATAATACGATACACGGTCCTTACAAAAATAATGTTTTTCATGGATTGGATCGAGTCGAGTTGGATAAGAGACCAATCTCCTAAAATAAATTTGAGACTGATTGATTTGTGTTTTTGTGTCAACTTTTTTATCCTCGTTATCAATAATGATTTTCAACCGCAAAAAAAAAAAAAAAAAAAAAATTGAAGTTTTTGACTCAACAATAATGAACCATCCACTCAACTTGTTAGAAAACCTCCAATTTTGCCCATTTTCTAATAATGATCAAAGGTTCCTCCTAAATTATATACGACATCCCATAGTAAAAGTAGTGCTTTTGTTTTTTTATTCTATTGGAAAAAGGAAGCCACGATACAATTGTAAGTAGGGAATCGATGCAAAAACTTTTGGTAAGAAATGGGAATATATGGTATTTGATTTTGAAATGTCCATGCGTGGCCACCAGTATGATTTGTTGCTGTTTTGGGGATATTTCATGCCAACCATTTAGCATACAACCCTCCTTCATTTGTTGATTCCCTCTTGTCTTAGCACTAAAAAAAATATAGGACCTAAAATATCGGGGGAAAGAATAGGAAAAACGATTTCACATTTTGTTAATTTGGTCTGTTGTATAATCAAAATCGAGTTTAATTCGATCATATCTTCTTGTTCATTGGATGCAATTATAGTTATTTTTTCTATGAAAGACTCGCGTGACACATAGATATAAAACGTTATGTAGAAAAAAGACTAACGTTGGGGGAAAACAAAAATAACAAAATAAAATTTAAATTTGATAACATGAAAGATAAAAAGTTAGGGAAAGAAGAATATAAATAACGAAATTGCCCCTTGATTTAACCAAGAGAAGCAGTTGATGAGAAACAGCACTACTAAAAGAAGAAAGAGAGGCCATCATATTTGTAACTTGTAATATATCACTCACTTGTGTTCAACATAATGTCGGTTCTTTGTATCAATATTTGGGCACATCATGAAAGTTTATGTATCATTGATTCCACGAGTCTCACATAAATTTTACATAAAACTTATATTATAAGATCAAATTATTAAGTAATATATAATAAAAAAAAGTACATCTCCATTTAAATAAAATAATACGGCATCTATTAATTAAATGCTAAGAAGACTTGAATAAAAGGAGTATCTTGTAAAATTATTGTTTCAAAACGAATTAATAAGATTATTATTTTTTAGAAACAAATAATCCATAATATCTGTAAATATATAGTAATTATACAGTATGATAATTTCACATATCTATATCCGTATAACTAGTTATCGTTATCTATATTTACAAATAAAGGGTGATATTTTGACATAAATGTTAATACGAACCAAAAGTTATGTTGATTGAGTATTCATTTATCACAACCATTGGATAGGTCTCTATAGTTTATGTTTATCAATAGTCAAACTCAAAGTCCAACTTCATTTGAATAAATATATGTCGATAGTCAAATAATATTGTCCATTAGTTGAATTTCAAGTTAATCGAACTTTTTAAAATTTTAAATTATTAAAATATATTTTGAAATATTAATTTAGGGCAAAAACTTATGTGAGACGGTCTCACGGGTCGTATTTGTGAGACAGATATCTTATTTGAGTCATTCATGAAAAATATTAATTTTTATGCTAAAGAGTATTATTTTTATTGTGAATATCGGTAAAGTTAACCCGTCTCACGATAGATGTACTCTTTATTTAGTTGTACGGAACAAAAAAAGTTGCTGTTTAAATGAAACAATCATTTTATTCGGCAACCCAGCTACTACTCTATTATTTGTCAAAATGACACACAACAGCCATGGGCGCATCGTAGCACACACCGACCCAAAAACATCCATGAATCCCACACTCAAGAAGCACCCCAAACCCACCCCCTTCGCCGCCTCCGTCGCCACATCCGCCACCGCTCCCGCCTTCGAATTCCACCACCACCCAACCTCAGATCCCATCGTTATCCCTGCTTCCACTGTCGGAAACATATCGCATCGCTTCTCCAAGCTATATGCAAATAACAATAAACCAGCCTCCAACTCGTTAGACCATTCAAACCCGCACCCACATCCTCGACCCGAGACCCATTTCCAAGGAAAATCCTTCACCATATCCCCGGTTCTGGACACATCTTGCACGACTTTGACCAAGTCAAAAAGCCACCACGAAAGAAACGATTTTCCAATTTCAAAAATCGAGGGAAAACATCACTTCAGCTCAAGAGCCAAGGTGAAGGAAAAGGATGAAAGCAAGAAGAACCCATCAAATAAAGGCCAAAAGAAATCATCTTTGGTAGAGTATGACGTGAAAAAGGCGTCCCAATTGATGACTAGGAGTCTAGAAAGTGACCAAGTTAAGGGATTTTTAAAAGGGTTTGAGGGGAGAAGGCTACCTGTATCATCTCTCCCTCTTGATAATAGAGAGAGAAGGAAGTCAGTTTGCGGCTCACAGATGGAGTTGTCTGGTTTCTTCTCTTGTGCTGGTGTGAGAGTTGTTGCTGTTGATATGCCTCCGTCCGTGCAGATTCATGCTATTAATTGTGCAAGAAAGACTCATGATAGCTTGGAGAAGTTCACCTCCAAGTCTCTTGCTTTTACACTTAAAAAGGTAATCAGATCGTAACTTCAATCTCTAAGATGTTGAATTTGGGGGATCATTCATACTTTCTTCTTTCGATTTGTTTATTTCCTTGAATATATTTTGATTTGGTAGTCATGGGTTTTGTTATCTTGTTTCTGCAGGAGTTTGATGGGGCCTATGGACCTGCTTGGCACTGTATAGTGGGGACAAGTTTTGGGTCATTTGTGACCCATTCAGTTGGGGGGTTCATGTATTTCTCAATGGATCACAAGATATACGTTCTCTTATTCAAGACTACTGTACAAAAAGCAGATTCAAATTGAATGAGGTGATATTTAATATTTCCTTTTTAGCGTAGACAGAATTTTGGTAAGATATTGTCGCCTCCTCTTTATTGGATTATACATGGTAGTTTTGCTTAGGAAAGAAATGAAACTTGTCCTTGTTTGATGTCATTTACCGCAACGAAAACATCTTATATTTATAAAATATGATATGAGAAATCGTTTTGGAACACCAATGAAAAAAACGTTCTGGATAGATGACATGAACTGGATACTGGCGGGGGTACATGTGTTCTTGGGATCATATGACGTACAATTGTTATGAGCATCAATTTTGATCCGTTTTTTTGGATTTGGTGTATCACTTGAACTTCAAGAATGGATGATTTTTCATCTTTGGCATCATAGAAGCCATTGCCAACCCTCTGAAGCTAAGAGCGTTTTGCATTGGTGCTTAATTAGATGACAGTAGTTCAATCGGATTTTTTGACCATTGTCGTAGACACTGGCAGGTTTCCCTTCACTTTGTGATGGTTTCGCCGCTGTACCTGCTGCTACATTTATTTGTCCATACTTTTGAAATGCGATTCCGATGTATACATGGATTTGCCTATGACCATACCCGTTCAAGTTAATTAAATCCTTAATCAAAACGCTTTCCTAACCTTTACAAGATCCTTCAGCCATTTGTAATCTTTCTAGATTTCTTATCTTATGTCTGGTTTTATTGCCGAAGTACCAATCAAAGTGGAGTTATTCAGAAAAAGGTGAAGATGCCACACAAATGTGAAATTAAACTTGAAATTAATTAGGGAGAGTTGGTTGGTCATGTAAGGATCATATACTTGTTTCAAATACCTGATAACTGATTTGTGCTGCTTTGGCCTTGTCCTTAGATATTTGGCTGGTTTGATGTCTTCTTTATGTTTTGAAGAAAACATCCAATTTATAAAAAGTTGGAAATTGAAGTCAATTTCCAACACTGGATAGTGTGGGTGATTAATCATTTGCTTGTTTCGGTTAGAGAGGCAAACCAGTATGTAAATAAATACTAGATGAATATTAACATGCATGTATAAAGATTTTTATTGTTTGTTCGGTAGATTCTGAAAAATGTTAGAATTGCCCTCAAGAGAGTTCCTGCAAAGTAATATCATTGGCCATTTACTTGAATCAACTAAACAAAAAAATGTTTTTTTTTTAATTATCGTTTTGGAGTATAGAAAAATCCAATTCTTATTGAAAATAATTGTTTTACTTGCAGTCATCTACATTTTAATCAGACATGAAAACTTAAATGCAAAATCTGAATCCTGGAAAGACTACGCAAAAGTCTCTGGGTAACTGATACAAAACATGATATGTTCCGGGTTAATGAAAATGAAATTTGCGTACATAACAATTATATGATATATCTAACAGACGTCCCCACGAACAAAAGAAGCCTGCATCTTCAGCCAGAAACTAGAAATATTTAAGAATGTCTGTTCTCAATCCACATCGTCAACCTCTCCTAAAACAAGTAAAATATCACTAAGAGACCTGAAGTTATTGGTGCAAATTCTGAGTAGAACAGCAAATGAAGGAGCGTTCTTTTAATCCCACTAGCAAACTGAATATATTTTGTGGCCGAAGCAGAAATGGTTGCATCTTCGTCAGGAACAAAGCGCACTGGCAGCTGGAGTAATGGGGATTACACCAGAGGAGGACACAAGTGCATCCACAAAAACATCATTTGGAGTGATTGGTATAACACCTTCTTCCAATATTTGCGGTGAATAAGAAAGAGCAACTATACAAGAAACAAAAAAATGGCCCACTGAGAAACAAAATTTTACACTATGGCCGACCTGTGGCTCAAGTTGACAACGTATTTTCGAGCACAACGAGTAAAGAAACATACTGAATAATGGTCTCTGCCACTTGCGTTCCTCTGCGAGAGCTTGATATTTTGTGAGGAATGCATCGTAATAACTTTTTTGTCATAACATGAAATTGGCATAGAACATTAGAAACCGTCAGAATTTAAGAATAAAGGAAGAACTACAATAACCAAGAAATAAAATAAAAACCGTGTCGCAAAGGAACAATACCCTCCACCACGGCCCAGTCGTCTGCCAGATTTGTCAAAAGCAATCCCTGAAGCAGAAAAGGAAGCCTGAATCAGATCTAATTCAACATAGTCGCAAATTTACCTCTGGACTAGAAGTTGGGCAGGAAGAAAGTGTTTACCAGGTAAAAGGAACAGGTCTACTGGTTCATTAGCTAAAATGACTGCAAAGAAAGAGGGAAAATAAATTTACATGTAATCAAACTTTAATTACCTGTAATTTTAGCAGCAAAAGTAAATCAATCAAGTTCGGGATCTAAAGTTTGACAAAGAAAACTAACTCTGACGAAGACTTGAAGAATTAGATCAGATTATCAACACAATTCGGAACATTGGTTTTCATAGACCACAACCATGGCAAAACCAACAAATAAGCCTTTCTTCATAACAACACTTGGTATTTTGGTTAAAAAGCTTTTCAGCGGTCTCATATTTTCAGTTATCGCCCATGTGTACCTCCAAGGTCTTAGTCACTTACAAATAAACTGACGTTCAAAATGGATAAATAATAGCGAACTACAAAATTCAGAGACGACTTCATACAATTTCAAAGACAGCATTTTTTCAGAAAACAGGCGAAAATTACCATCTTCGAGCTCGTTTCCCTGAGCATCAAGGGGAGCTGGTTCCAATATGTTCATTGAATTTGCAATAAGATCATCCATTGTAGAGATGTTCAACATCCTCATATGACTATTCTTGTCTTCTACCCTCGGAACATATAGGGTCTTTCTCACCTGGTACTGACCATCTTAAAATTCGAAAAAACAAGTATAAAACTATTGAACGAGAATGACAGTTTAACCTCCTTTAAATTAAATAATAGCAATAAAGTTCAAATGACATAATTTGATGGCCCTATGCAACACATGGTCATTTTTTCTAGATTTGACTTATTCTTCACTAAGATATAATCAAGGAAGCTTGAACCGTCATGGTCATTTTTTCTAGATTTGACTTATTCTTCACTAAGATATAATCAAGGAAGCTTGAACCTTTAAGTGTTCGTGAGGAACCGAAAGGACATCATCAAACATTTGATAATAAAAAAAGGTATAACATCTGTTTTTCTACAGTACCATATTTGTTAGAGGCCTAAAGCAAATTGAGGAGCATAGGCATCATGGAGCTTAAGCTCCAGACAAGGCGCACAACTTGTCTAAACGATGTACACTAAGACATAGTATTGTAGAATCTAGATGCTTCAGAAAAATTATGTTACATAACATCCAAAATGAACTTTATGAACAACTGAACACCAATAAGACAAATATACATTAGTGTATGAATCACAATGTATTTACAACTGCAACCAAGGATGGCTGTACTAGATTCCCGCAAACAAGGTACACTTACAGCCAAGGTATGAGCTTTTCTAAAAGACCGCACCTTGGATTCCATCTTGGTGCTGGAAGTTATGCCTTGTATACTTTAATAACTATGTTATAAACTAGACCCTTAAAGGTTATTCACGTGTGCTTGGAGACAGACAGACACCTGCTAACTCACATTAAACCATGCTTTCAATCATGTGAGTTGCTAATTCAGGTTAAAATATAGTCTGAGGGATCAAAACGAAATTAACCCAAATTTGATGAGTAAAAGCAGTATGCAATATACCATCCCAATTACCCATATATAAGGAAGTTCGAAATCAAGTTATAATATTTTTCTACAATATACCTTTGCCCGTGCTTCTTAGGATTTCTGACAGGAGTTTAGAAGTATCCACTTCTCTTAAAGCAGCACAAGTTATATAAGCACATAGTCTTTTACACGTCTTAAACCATGGAGATTCCAATACTATTCTCTGTATTTCATCATCTGAAGAAACACACAAACCAAGAGAAACACGAGCCAATGTCATTAAGATAAAAAAACCGCGAATAACACGAGTCAAGAACCAAATTATCAAAATCTTTGGTGTTTAAACGAGTCTATACCTTCTTGAGATCTGTGGATGGGATCCATTGACTTGAGCTCCTTTTTAATTTTGAAACGAAGGGACTTCTTCAGCTCGAAAATGGTATCCAAATCAACGGTAGGGGGGTTGGTGGCGTTCATGTTGGCGAAGGTTGAGGTGGTGGAGAAGCGAAGGTTAAGGTGAAGAAGAGGGGTGAAAATTGCAGGGGTCTTGGCAGTCAATGGTGGAGATGGGGCAGCCGCCAATGTACACCGGTGGGTCATCCGTCTTACCAATCTATGGAAATAGAGGCCTACTATGGTCATTTCGTATTACAAAAATCACCTGAATAATCAAATATATCCAATAATAGTGTTTTCTTTTTTTTTAAAAAAATTAATATGTCCTCCCAGAACTTAATTAACAAAAACAAATTATGTCTGATTTTCATGAAATTTCTTACATTGGATAAAATCAAAACCAAATCCAAACAGACCAAAAATATTGGCACGGTGGTGTGTTAGTCTAGACCGGTCAAACCGGGTCACATGGCTAAATATTGAGTAGGTCTTTTGTTAGACGGATTCACGAATCTTTATATGTGAGACGGGTCAACTCTACCGATATTCACAATAAAAAGCGATACTCTTAGCATAAAAAATTAATATTTTTTCATGGATAACCAAATAAGAGATTTGTCTCACAAAATACGACCCGTGAGACCATCTCACACAAGTTTTTGCAATAAATATTTAATTGTAAACTAGTTTAGACAGAATTTCAAGTGTAGCATAAGAGTTCCTCAAAATGAAATACGAGCGTGTTAGTGTTGCTCCAAACGTAGCAGAAGAAAACAAAGTATCACTTCACATTGAAATAATATATTATTTGATCCAAAAATAAATATGGGGATCTAATTTCAGCTATCAAAAGTGATCAATCAAAATCATAAATAAATCACACAATGATTAGAAAATAAATTATGATAACGGAACACAAAACTCTTATGAAAACGGTTTTACGGATCAATTTTGTGAGACAGATCTCCTATCTGATCCATCCCATCATAAATACGAACCGGATCGACATGTCTCACGAAAACTTATATTAAACAGAAAAATCGATGACAGTAGAGAAGAATCTCATTCCACTTCTGAACTTTATTTTAAAGTATTGACCTCAACTCATGACTTTACTTAAAAACTGGGGAGCATTCCGGCACTAGTAAAAATCAAATTTCTTCCCGGAAACTGGTCGTTTTTATGCCTATAATTAATTCGAGAAAAAGAAAAAGTCATGGTTGTTGTAGTTAAGGCCCGTACGTCTTGCATCTATCGAACGCACGATTCGTTTACCTTTGAAAGAGCACATGTCTAAGACATAAGTAGGGAGCACAGATTCCTCCTTATTTATTTATTCCATAGTATAAAGCTATAAAAGTTTCGTGTATTAAAAATGGGATCCAACCCTGATCTACTTTGTCTTTTTTCTTTGAGCACGGTCCAAAAACGATACCACGTCAAATTTTGCGCGCATTTGACGTAATGTTGTTTAGCTCAAGTTCTTAATTAATTCGTATCATTTCGTTATCTATAAACTTTATAAAAATTCAAATCAAAACACCTTTTCAATCCCAAGTCGTATCTAATCTAACAAACTTTAGCCAATTAATTAAAGATGTTGTAGCTAAGTGGAAAAGGCATCAGAAACTTCTTCAATAAGTTGATAAGCCTAGTTTGGACCAGATCATGTGCTGGTTCATTTTCAATCCTAGTTGTAAGACAAAAACATGCCACATGCATACCAAGTCTTGTAATGTTCAAGACTAGATAAAATAAGTACATATGATTATATTCTCACAACATAAAATATTACCATTCATCCACTACCACCATAGTAACTTTGCTTCAACACCAAGTCTCAATGCTCCTATATATACATGAATTGGAACTACTTGTAGGAAAGCAAACTGAATAGAAAATACTTAAATTACGTGTTTTCCTTCTATATAAACAACCACTCCCCTCTTGTCCCAACACCATCAACTTCATACATACAGCCTAGCCTAGTTCACTATATCACCATGAACAAAAACGCGAGCAAAAACAGCAAATCCCTCTACGGTAAATCAATGAAAATGATGGCCAGCTTTGTCAGGCTATCATCATTTTCCAAGGGTAAGTCCAGCTTCGGAACATCATCGATGTCGCCACCAGCTGCCGGAAAACACCAGAAACCAGTAAATTTTTTGGATTCGGATATTCCACCACCACAACATGGAAACTTAAGGTCTCACGAGCTTCAGAGAAGCTCAAATCCAATGAAATACATGATTGAAATGGTGGATGATATTAATACATCTAGTTTTATCATGGGGGAAGAGGAAAACGTGGATGGAATGGCCTCTGATTATATAAGAAAGGTGCACGAGAAGAACAAAACTAGTTCAAATGATTCCTCGAATCTTGATCTTTCCAACTTCATAATGCCGTCTCCACCTCACGCGAAAATGTGGTGAACTTATAAATCGGTCGCTAATATTTCAAATTTCAAGAAAACTTTTTTTTTTTTATTTTTTAGAATAATCCAATAGCTAGTTTTGTTCTACCTAGGTAAGGTCGGTATATGTAAGAACTTATTTTAAGTGTTTTTAAGTTTTTAGTCAATAAAATATTTGTACATCGTATGTAAAGGCTAAAAAATACTTGAATTAAAATTCTTGCAAACACTAACTTAATCATCTTTTTTCGATAAAAACTAACTTTTTATAAATCGGTTGCTAATAATTTAAAAATTATATTCATATGAGACAATGATAAAAAGCCATATGATCGACAAATCTTATTTCCAATTCGATCGGTTCTCATGATTGAAGGATCGACACAGCCAAGGCAAGGGTGTCCCCCCTTTTATTATATAGGAGACATGACACGCAGGAAAATACATTCGTATTTGAGGATTATTTGACATAGACATTATATATATATATATATATATATTTTACTTTAGATTAATAAAAGCCTAATGATATTAATGTCAAAATTAATTAATTAACTCAAAATTAGCGATTATAGATTGTTATCAGTTTAATTAATTCAACCAAGAAAGTAAGTTGCTTCAATAAATTTATGAAATTGATATTTAAATTTAAATTTTTGGTACCCGTTAATAGTATGATAGTTTTTTAAAAATGATATAATTTTAATAGCACAATAGCTATATCAATCTGAAAGTGCTGTAACTAATAAACTTACAGAAAATATTCAGTAATTGATATATCAGAATTTGGTGTTGTGCTAAGGTGTTGTGAACACCAGTACACAAACTGCAGCATAAATTATTTGTTAATTAAACATTTATAATTGTAATAAATAAACAGAGATCAAAATCTAAATCATGCACAAATACGAATACTTGTGCGATACCTCATGGCAAAAAAATTTACTAGATAATTATGTAAATCATTCTAACAAATCAATACTAGTGAAAATACCGAAACTAAATTCCTTTACACTCAAAGGAATTAAAATATGCATCAGAAACACAAATCAAATATAGATGCATAAAACAAACATGTATTGCTTAAACACTAAACGAAACCACTCTTCGATCAACACTCTGCGTCAGTGTTGTTCTTGAGTGTTGCTAACACAAATCAACAACACTGTTGTAACGTGAGTCAATCGCTCACAAACGACGTTACGCCGAAATCTACAACTCCGAAAAGGTCCTACTGCAACACTCTTATTCCTCGTTGTGAGAAGTCCCAATATTCTTCTCTCCATATTCCTTTTTTATAGATCTCTTTTCTCTATCTCTTTCCAGAGATGCTCAAGATCCTATAAACAAAGAAAAATAAAGAGTTCATTAGGAATTGAACTCTATATTAAGCTAAGATGTTATATCTTAGAGATATGTCCTAAATTTGAATACATGGAATAAATCTTATCATATAATCACTTTAAATTAATCTAGAAATACAAAATTATTATATTTCATTTAAATGGAATATAGATTAAATAGGAATAAAATATTCCTTTCACAATCAAGAGTATGTTTTTTGTGAGACGAAAACGTAGTAGCTATATCAATCAAGATTAGGTATTATGTGAAACTGTCACACGAATCTTTATTCTTAAGACGAGTTAACCTTGACCATTTTTGGCATAAAAAATAATATTTTTCATAGATGACCCAAATAGAATCTCCGTCTCAAAAAATTAATTCGTGAGACTGTCTCACATAGTTTAAGTTATCAATCAAATATGCTCAACAGTTGAAACACTATCACTTCAACATGGATCCTATTTTTCTATTCTACCTTCTAATATGGGAGATAGGTTTCAGACATGAGATTTAAACCAACAAAATTCTATCTCTAAATAACTAATAAAAAAACATGATACGATTTTTTTTTTAAAGAAAATTTTCGAGTTCAAACTCTATTCGAAATTCAAATGATTTTCAGTTTTCAACTCAAGTTTTAGAATGATTTGAAGAACATATCTCACACACTGTTTGAACTATACATATTTAATATATAATTATATTATATTAATAAAATATAATCGGCACATCACAAATAATAAAATAATTGATGTTTAAGTTCGACCAATTAAGCAAATAGTTTATATCTGGTTTTGTAGCTGACAAACTACGGCCTTTTCGCATTCTGCAAGTTTTAGCCCAACGACGTCGCTTAATGCTCTCACTCAGGATATTTTGGATCATGTTACTAAACTACCCCGCGGTCACCAGAAAAGTAGAACAATATCTAAGGGCAAATCTGTCAAATAATTTGAATATATATCCCCCTGTTGTGTAGCCCACGTCCTCTCTTCGTAAAGGCGTAAAAAGATCTGCGAAAAAGGGTTGAGCGTTGCAGAGGAATCCGTTATCCACATTCTCCCTCTAAATCAACCGTTTCATCTCCGATCAATTTAGGGTTTCTCAGATTCAACAACCACTCGACTCAGCCATGATTTCTGATTCGACCCCCAGCGCCTCTATCCCAATGGCCTCCTCAAACCCCAAAGATTTTGCCAAGAAAAAAAGGGTATGTTTTGTCTTTTCATTTTTGTGCTGTCATACCAAATTCGTTCTTGCATTGTATTGCATGTATTACCGTCTGGTTTTATTTAAATTCGTGTTTTTTGAGGCTGTAGGATTATTTTCTCTAGGGGGTGGGGGTGGATATGACTGTATCTTGTCATCTATTTATGAATTTCAATGTTTGTGATTGTGAGTCTTCGAGTATTATAATTTTCCTGGTACAATTTGCATTTTGGGAACCATATTTTATGTTGAAAGTTTTGTCTTTACCGAATTTGTCTTCTGAAATTTAGGCTAATCGTTCGGCGAAACTGAAGCAGTGCAAGCTTGATGCTCGTCGTGAGCAGTGGCTTTCTCAAGGTTTGCAAGATATTGGTCTAATTTTCACATGCAATCAGTTCCCTTTACCCCCATGCGCATGGCTAACATTTCTCTGCATTTTTGTTTAATTATATTATATATCAATGCATGTGTTTTTTTTTATTTGATTTCTTATTATTATTTCTCTGCTGTGTATATATTTGCAACTTATTTAAACAAAGTGTTGCTATTATATGTTAATATTTCGTGAATGCAATTATATATATTTTCAGTAAAAAATAAGGGGAGGTGTAAGGAGGAACTGAATAGTGGAGCAGGGAAACACGGGGGTGTGGATACAGAGAACGAGAGGGACCCGTTGATGGAGAAAATAGAGATAAGTCCAAGAGGTGGTGATGAGAGTTACGGGGATGGATCATCGATTCATCATTACATCGACTCTGGATCTTCACCTTCAGACAGTCCTACCAGTAATGCCAGTAGTTTATTGGGAAGCAATCATTCTGGGACAAACTTTACCGTGAGTAGTAGAAGCTGCAGCAGCAGCAGCAGTCGCAGCAGCAATGGGTGCGATCCAGAAATCATGAGTGAGGAAGATGATGGTGATGATGGGTGCGTGGATGATTGGGAGGCTGTGGCTGATGCATTGGCTGAAATTGATAAAAAGCATGAGCATACCCCTGATTCGGCGTTGGGTTCATTGCCATTTGAGAACCATGGAAATCCCACTTCTCATTTCGAAATTACAAACCAAGTGATTGAGATTTCAAATGCAAATCCAGAGAGTGGAAGAATGGGTGGGCAGAGGCCTACGGTGAATTGCCGGGCTTGGAGGGTGGATGATGCTCTTCGGCCTCAATGCCTACCCACTTTATCAAAGCAGTATAGTTTCCCCTTGAAATCCGAGCGGCACATTGGCCATGGAGCATCTGTTTGGGGATGCAAGAATGTTGGGCCGGTCCCCTCGTCATGCCCAATATGCTTTGAAGAGTTAGACTGCACAGACTCCAGTTTTCTCCCTTGTTTTTGTGGATTCAGGCTCTGCCTCTTTTGTCACAAGAGGATTCTGGAGGAAGATGGGCGTTGTCCAGGTTGCAGGAAGCAGTATTCCCATGACCAAGTTGAGGGAGAGGCAATACTGAATGGAGGCAGTTTGACTTATCAATTGGCTCGTTCTTGTAGCATGATAACAAGGTCTTAGGAAGAGCTTAATTCTTGAACTTGTTTCTCCTAGCATGACTTGCATGTGTGTTTACTGCTAGACTCATCTTCTTAGCCTTCTGGTATTGGTATATAAACTTTATTTTTTTTTACACGGCAATTTATTTTTGTCCTATTTCGTATTTGTTGATACACTCTGTACCGTGCTTATGATGATTTAGAAAACCTGTTATCCTGTGAATAGATAAAGTGCTACAAAAATGGAACATTTAGAACTTTATTAATTATTAATATGAGATTTTGCTCCGAAGTGATGTATAGCTTGTGCTCTTCTTGATGATAAAATTACGTGGAACTCTGAGACATTTGCTCTATCATCTCGTTGACTGATTCGCTAACTTGCAAGACTCTTTGGTATTTGTCTTATGATATCCTTGGACTTCACCGTTACATCCTCGTTCTTTTGTCAGCATTTGGAAAGTTGAAGAGTATCTATCTGTTATATGTATATAGAAATCTCCATGATGCGAGATGATGTAATACAAGGAAGAGCCATATTTACGTTAGAACTGCAGAATGATTCACTTTTATGGGGAGAAAAAATACAACAAAATTAAAATTCAAATGCAAAATTAAACAATAAAAACGTGACATTTAATAATGCATACGCTCCACTTATCTAATATAAAACTTTCGTGCATAAAATGTTTTTTTTAAAAAAAATAATAATCGAAGTTCTACATACATAATACGCACATACATAAATGCACACTTATTTAGTAAAGACTCAGCTTCTTTATGTCCCCGTAAGGTTCGGTTTATTTCATTCTTCCTCGGGAAAACAAACCCAAAGAAAAACCTAGTTAAGAGTCGCGCCGAGTTACCACGAACCATCGATAAAAAAATTTCCATAATAAGATTGATAATAATAGTGCATTGCCAAATTTTTCTGATAAATGATAAAAGAGGAAGTGCATTTCTTGCAAGCAGAGGATATGCGAATCCACAAGAAATAACGAAATGCAAAAAGGAAAAAGAAGAAGAAGCATAGCTACACTTGAAATTACTGCAGCAAAAGTGATTGAAATCTGGGGCAATAGCATGGCCCATATTAAACAATATGATTTCCCCTTGGACACTCACATTAAGAGTCTTGTTCGGAAGAACTATGCTATCCACTACCATCACGCATTCACCTTATTGCAAAACACACAGAAAACATGGTGCTACTTTTTTTATTTTTCGAAAAAAAAAAAAAAAATCCAGCAGAGAAAATTCGTGGTATACATACCGAGAATAGTGGCACCAAGCTTTGCATTGTAACCGCCCGAGGCCTGATATACATCATTAAGCTTAAGAAATGTTGCGTCAAGAAAATCAAAAGACAAGAAACCAGATAAGTTAACCATCCATTACCAACCGCGGACTGTTTGACAGAAAATTTCAGTAAAACTAATGTAAGGTCCAAAATATGATGTCGTGCAAATTTAAGAAAATGAAAAATGACTAGTTAAACGATTTTAATGCAAATCTATTATTATTTATTAATAAGTATGATAACCATTCATGTACGTAATAGTTTATATTTTACATTTATCATCGCATGTGAACGCTCACTGACAAGTGAAAATTAAAGAGCCATTAACTAATGTTAGTTGGGTATGAATAAATTTTCACAAACAAACAAATATTATTAATAATCTTTAATGTAATTCAACCAATATTTTAAATACAAAAAGCTCATGACAACATATATATATATACTTAAAAAGAGTAATTTATTTTTACAGTTTCTTAATTATTCGTGCACCACTCATATATACTATTAACGGGGAAACTTGTTAAGTGATTTGCTTTTCTTCCTGCCAAAAAATTATTGTGAACTATAATTATGAACCTGAGATTTTTAATATAAAATAATATTTTTTTTTTGTTTTTGTTAGAAAAAATTATAGAGCTGCACATAATAATTCATGCATGCACGTGATTCCTATTTCCTATAGTACAATCATGACCATTTTCAATAACAGTCACATGAGGAATGTAACACAATATACAAATATTGCACCACAAAAATCCAAATTGTAATATATAATTGAAGGGAAAGAAATCAAATCGTTCACTGTCGTAAGGAAGCTTCGTAGAAACTAAGTTCAGCTTGTCGGGTTGCTCTCTTAAATTATTTAGGTTTGACTTCGCATTAAATTACACGTGGTGTTGCAACTCGCAATGGTTTTCTATTTTTTTCTTTTATTTTTTTATTTTTTTTGTAATGAGAATTTTATATAAAATGTGTGTGTGCGCGCACGCGTGCGCATAATAGCACAAAACATTACTTTTATTTTTGCATACCATGTTTTTTATCTTTAATTTCGGATGGTAGAAAGTTATCATGATTTCAAAAGTATTTGACAAAGAACTCATCTAAGTTGATGGAATATGTGATCGTTGGATTATTTTTGTTAATGTATTTGATTTTTTTTATCAATATTTTAGCTGAAATACATAATACCCATTATTTATTCAATATGTTTAAATAATTAACATGATTTGCATATTATCACGTCAACATCAAGTTTTCCTTCTAAATTGGACGGTAACAATATATTGCTTGTTACATGGCAAATATATTTGCAAAGTTATTCAGTTTGCATAATCATTAACTTTTATTATTTTTATGTCCTATCTTATTTTAATTAGTGTATATCGGGAGGATAGATATGTTAGTAAATAACCAAACAGGCAAAACGATATCCAATTTCAAATATGATATCCAAATAAATAAAATATAGTTCGCATAACAATTAAAATATTACAATATACTATTTCGGGAAAAATATTTACAGGTCTTTGGTGAAATTTTGTCTTTTTTCTTAAAATAGTCGATATCTTTCTTTATTTGGTATATTAATTAGTTTTAATTAAAAAATTTAAAATGGGGAATATTCACCCATATTTTAAGAATATAAAATCGCACTTCGTAATATTTATAAATAAAATTTTAATAATTACTCGGTCAAGTTGGGCCCCACACCAGAGCCCCTCCTCCAACTTCATATTTGGTTAGTTCAACATCATTCGTGATAACCCACACCTCCCAGAAAATTTTACCTCAAAATGTAACAAAGAAAACCCTACTAATCCTGTAAATAATCTGCCTTTTGGAAATCTAGAAAGCCGTGAATCGTTTAAGAAGCTGAAGGCCGAACAGTGAGGCCATAATATATTCTATATCTGTGATTTCTAAATTTTTTATCGTTCAGTTTCATTCCCATATCATAAATCGTTTGTTCTTTCATCTTCTCATACCACTCACAAACAAGAACACACCCCATTATTTTATTTTATTATTTTTTCTTGCATCCCTTGGTACATAAACATTTAATGTAGCAGTACTGCATGTTGTTCGATCGGGTTTTTCCCTGAAGAAATGTGCCTTCCCTTATCCATGTCGCTGCGGTTGCTTTATCTATATTATTTGCTGTTTTTACACGTTTGAGAGTTACCATGATCAAGCCGTAGGGTATAAGAGTCGGCACGTGCTGTCTTCGTTTCCTTTGGCGCCGTTCTAGAAATGTCTCAGAAGCGGCCGCATCAAGGGGAAGGTTGCTCCTCCGATGGCATGCGTCCCAGGAAATTACCTTCTTTTAGAAGGTTTAAGTCTTTGAAAGCCAGATATAAAAATTATATGCTCGTTTTTATTGAATAATTTTTTAAATTCGGTGGACGTTTCAGTGTAATGAGATGTGGGATTTTGCTCATCTCTAGACTTTTTTTGTTGGTTTTTCATGATTCTTGAAGTGACTGTATATCGTACCTTTACTGCTGTGCTACAATCATGATTCATCTTCATTCTTGTTTCATTAGAGTCGAAAGTACAGTTATTAAATATCTACGCATTTTAAAAATATTATAGTGATTTTGTGCATTGCAGGAATGTAGTTTTGAAATTCTGCAATACAAAAATTTCAGTTTGGTTAACTTGTTAGCAAGAGAACTTGAGCTTTTAATTTAGCACTGGCAATTATTTAGAGTTTGATTCATTGTGGCTTGGAATTTTGGGTGGATTTCATTTTTGTTTGGCCATTAACTTATGCCAAGGGCCAAGGCAAAAGAACAAGAATATGGTATGTGTGGTTTACACTTTGTGGTAGGAAAAATTTGGTTTCTTTTGTTAGCTCAGAAGGGCTTTGTGAAGTGCTTTTGCACTTGGAGACATGTCCTCACGCAGCCCTTTAATGAGCTGCACATCTTGACCATATATCCCGCATCTTACAGTGCTTTAGAGGTCTAAAGGCAGATTTTAAGCATGGCTTATTTCGTATTTTAATGAATGTCGTAGCCATTTTTATTTGCTTGTCCCACAAAAAATATCCATTTTGGTAGTTATTCAATGGCTTATAAACTACTTATTTTTTTGCTGTAAGGCATAATTTTTTCATACACCATAACTTTAAGATATATTTTCTCAACGGGCTTCGCATGAACGTACCCCGTGTGTCTAGTACTTGACCAATAACATGGAATAATTGAGCTGAATAATTTGTATTCCTTTGGAACAAGTTGAAAGAATTTAGTTGAAGCCGGAATGAGAGGCAGGTTGAGTTAGTTTCATTCTGGGAAATTTATATTTCCTGAAAAACAACTACTAACGAATTTGGAATTTTTACCGGCCTCGATTTGCAATTTATCAGTTCACTGGAGACACGAGTTTTCACGGTGTTTCTCCTCGTAGTTTTCTCGAATATCTCATCCATGAAATTTTTGTAGAGTGGTGCTAGATGTAATGAGTCTGCAGAAACTCCAACAGCTAACGGAGCCGGTTCTGGAGCCTTTGATTCGTCGAGTTGTAAGTTTACGGCTTGAAATACATTCTTTGTGGAATTCTACTCAGTATCCCTTTGATTCTTAAATCATTACACTATGTACACATTAGTAACTCTGGTCTATTCTATTGTTGGATCTCTCAGGTGAAAGAGGAAGTGGATTTAGCGTTAAGAAATACTTTAAATCATTACACTATGTACACATTAGTAACTCTGGTCTATTCTATTGTTGGATCTCAGGTGAAAGAGGAAGTGGATTTAGCGTTAAGAAAATACTCAACCAATGTGAAACGGTATAGGATCAGATATTTTAGTGGAAAGAATTAATGATCGTCCTTTGATAATTTTCTTATAAGTCAAGAGATTAACATGATTTTTTAATCTAGGAGTTGTGTAAAAAAATGGCAAGATTCTGAATCAAGAACTATGCAGTTTTTAAACGCCATATCCATTCCTGTGTTTACTGGGACTCGAATCGAAGGAGAAGGGTGCAACAATCTGGCTGTAGCTTTATTTGATGCTCATACAGGGAAAGTTGTTTCGAGTGGCCCTGAATCATCAGGAAAAGTTGAAATTGTGGTTCTTGAGGGAGATTTTGACGGCGATGAAGGAGACAATTGGACTACTGAAGATTTCAAGAATAATATAGTGAGAGAAAGAGAAGGCAAAAAATCCCTTGTGACGGGGGACGTGATTGTTACTCTTAAAGATGGTATTGCTCCAATTGATGATATCTCGTTTACAGATAATTCGAGCTGGACTAGAAGTCGAAAATTCAGGTTGGGAGCTAGACTCTTTGAAAATACTGGTGGTACCAGAGTAAAGGAAGCAAAATCAGAAGCCTTTATTGTAAGAGATCATCGTGGAGAATGTGAGTCGTCCTTCGTTGATATCAGTTGGAATTTCTTTCGTTCGAAATTTTATTGTGCTCTCTTATGGTTATTTTCATGCAATCATCAGAAGTGGTGAGGCTAGAAATTAGGAACGCGTAAAATTTCAATCATATGATTTAACTTTTCATTCTGTTCATCCTCCAGTGTACAAGAAACACCACCCTCCGTCTCTTTCCGATGAAGTATGGCGTCTTGAAAAAATTGGCAAAGAAGGAGCTTTCCACAAGCGGCTACGAAAGGAAAGAGTAAACACCGTGCAAGATTTTCTGTGTTTACTCTCCTTAGATCCCACAAGGCTTCGAAGTGTAAGATTTGATGCATTATATATATTATGTTTATCATTCAAAAATTTGATACAATAATGTTGATTATTGCCTTGTATTATTTAAGTATTCGTGTCTCAAAAAAGAATTAACTTTCCTTAATTGTCAATAATCGTGACTGTTTATGTGTTTGCAGATCTTTGGGTTAGGTATGCCGCCTAAGATGTGGGATGCTATGTTGGAACATGCTCGGACATGCGTTCTTGATAAGAAATTATACTTGTATGATTCCTCTCCATCTCAACAAAGAAATGGGGTTGTTTTTAATGTAGTCGGACAAGTGATGGGGACGTTCTCGAATGGCCAGTACGTTTCTGCTGATAACCTGTCTGAACCAGAAAAGGCAGGATTCTCATACCTTCTAACCTTGTTGGTTGTTGCATAGAATAAATTTCTCCGATCATCATTCTACTAGGCTCAAATACGCCTCAGTATATTCGTAACCGTTTCTATTTCAGGCTGATGCCAGCGAGCTGGTAATCTCTGCATTTAAAGATATGGAGAATATCATCGTTTTTAATGATGAATCGTCTCTAAATACGCTAACCTCTTCATCATGCTTATCTACCGGCCCATCACCTTCAAGTTTGCCCTTCGAGGATAGTTACCTTCGTGAACTGATCTCTCAAAAAATTGATGAATCCAGCCTGCAAAATCTATCATCCCCGGATTTCATGCAGTCGGTATATAACATTCACTATCCGCAAGGTGTCGTCGAACCCATGGAGATTGGGATTGGACAAAACTCGAGTTTCCTGAATCAAGAAACCGGTAGCTTGATCTATGACACCGATTCCATGGCTGGAGCATTCTGTGGAAACGAGCATATGTAGTTCGGTGAGAGAGTTTTCTCGCTCCGAAGTTTAGATTTTGAACTACCATCTGATTTACAGAGCTGCATGGATGCATTGTTGGCTGCTTCGGCAGTTGCTGTCAATAAAACTAAAAGCCGGTGGAATATTTTGTTGAGCTTATTGAGATGGAGATTGTCGATTAGAAGGATAATGGCTCGGTCCAATCTCGGCTTGGCCGGACCCATCCCAAACTCACCTCGTACGGGTGGGTTTAAACATGCTTTAACGAGTCTACTAGTAAGGCGCGGAGGGTCGTAGGATTAGATAAACTTGTCTTGGATTCTCAGTCAATTATATATTATATTAAATAACAAATATTTTAATCTTTATTCTTAATTCATAATATTTTTGGACTGAAATAATTATATTTTATTGTAATATGTTTATATGAAAATATATAATTATGAATTTTTATTATGAGTTGAATATAAATTAATAGACTCGGAATGGATCCACAGGATTTTAGGACAGGGAGAGATGTGTCTATAAGCGAGGCGTGGCGGTTCTCGTATTTGGTTAGACCGTCTCAGACTCATCTCATTTTCTTATCTCAGCACAAGTTTTCCAATATCGTAATAAAAAAATAAAAAAAATAAAAAGAGAAAGAGAAATAGAAGATAGAAAGAATTAGAATTTAAAGAAAACCAAAAAAAATATATATATATATTTAAAAAGAATTTTTATAGTGATGTGTCCCACATATCCAAGGGATCGAAAATTAAAATCTCTCAATTTGCATCTTGATCGATCCTTGTATCATCCATATTAAGTTTAACACAAAAAAATAAATGGAGAACGGATTTGGTGTTCTAAATCTTGTTATATTTTACTTAAACAAGCTTCGTCCGCACAAATTATAAAAAATTAGACGCACCAAATTTTATAGATACTCATAAACAAAGTATAATAAATCACATATAAAACATTTTGTTCACTTTTTTAAAAAATAAAAAATGATTTGATTTAATTGTTTATAGTGCTTGAGATATTTTTTTTAAAAAAAGATTAATTGAATATTTTGTCTATGATTTATTTAATTTTGTTTATATATAAAATTTGGTATATCTAATTTTTTATAATTTGTGCTGAGGAGACTCGTTTGTGTATAGTGGAAGAGATCGTGAAGCGAATCTTGGAGATGGTGGGAATGGGGAAACCACTCAAGTTGCCAAAAAAAGAACAAATGGCAGAAGACAAAACATATATTTCGCAGAAATGCTGGCAACTCATTGCAAAAATCTTAATCATATTTCAATAATTCTTTCTATATTTTTCGTTTCAGACTCTAGCATTATAATTATTTTTCAGTCATATTTTATCACTATTTGATTATAATTTCATGTTTTGTAATTTTTACTGATTTACAAATTATTTTATTCAGTTTTGGCTTTATATTTGCTAGAAAATTAGAATCAACGATCAAGTTGGAATTCAAACATAATTTATGATTTGATATGGATAATTTTGCAAATATTCGCATCAAAGTGTGAATTACACTTTTTTATATTTACCTTTTCATCTCGGCATCACGCGAGCTCTGATGTACGGGGAAAAAGATGGCGTTCTTACTCAACAAAAATACCCTTTCTGCGCTTCGGCTCAATTCACAGGCGCAGAAAGCTGACGATTCGTCGAATCTTTCGAGGCGTAGATTTCATGTGGAACCTGGGGCTCGCGAGAAGGCTGTAAGTACTTATATTGTCTACATTTCTATAGTTTATATACATGATTCTGAAATTAGACTCGTTTGAGTTAATGTTAATTTGATTGTGTTGGCTTCTGGGATCGTTATCGAATGAAGTATTTATGACACTTATATAAGGTTCCTGGATTAGAATAGGGGAATGAGGTAAAAGAGTATTACTTTTTTGTCTCAGATGAGGACGAGGTTTGTATCGAGAATGAAACCCTAACTTTGTCTCGAGAGACAGAGGATAAAAGAGTTTTATACAAATGAAGAGGGGCTCCTCTGGTTTTTGGTAGCTCTTTGACCTAACCTATGAGGCCAATTTGTAGTCACCAACCAAATGAAATGAAAGAGTTAAGTTTCAGATGTCGTTTTTTTTAAGAAAATATATTTTATAGTATAAATCCATTAATTCGTCTTTTTTCCTATACTGTGGATCTGACCTTGTTAAAGTAAAGAAGAAATAGTGCGGAAGCAAAAGCTAATCTTATTTCTGAATTCTTCAATAATTGGTTCTCGTACAAGTTTAGTGTATATATATACAGAGAAGCAAAATCGTGTATCTCATTTGTGTGTGGCTAAAAGCGTGTTTCCACTTATCTATCAACACTCCCCCTCAAAGATTGGTGTAGATTCAAGACACCAATCTTGGACAGCAAATAGGAATGTTGTTCGCGACTCAATCCCTTAGTAAAGACATCTGCAAGCTGTTCAGTCGTAGAGATATAGGCAGTGCGGATCACACCAGCCTTGATTTTGTCCCTAATCAAATGACAATCAATTTCTATGTGTTTGGTGCGTTCGTGATACAATGGGTTCGCAGCGATATGTAATGCCGCCTGATTATCACAAAACAGTGTTGGAGGTGCAAGCAATACCACCCCCATATCACTAAGTAAGCCAATGATCCAAGTAATTTCACATGTGGTGCTTGCCATAGCTCGATATTCCGCTTCTGCCGAAGAACGTGACACGGTGCTTTGCTTCTTAGACTTCCAAGAGATCAAAGAGCTTCCCAACTTCACACAGTATCCTGTGACAGAGCGACGAGTCATTGGACGTGCAGCCCAGTCGGAATCGCAATAGGCCTGGAGAGAAAAAGAACTACTGGCAGATAAAAATATCCCTAAGCCTGGGGCAGACTTCAAATACCGTTACACACGAAGTGCAGCAGCCATATGAGATTTCTTTGGTGCATGCGTAAACTGGCTAAGGACTTGCACAGCATAACAAATATCAGGCCTTGTGACTGTCAGATAGATGAGCCTACCAACCAACCTCTTATAAGTATCAGGGGTAGACAATAAAGAATCAGTAAGAGCAGAGTGAGAGCTCTGCTGAGTAAGTTCATCCAGCTCGTGACTAGTCAATTTGAGATGTTGCACAACAGGAGTATCACAAGGTTTAGCACCTGTCAAACCAGAATCAGCGAGCAACTCTAGCACATACTTTCGTTGATTGAGGTAAATCCCCACCTTGGACCGAGCTACCTCTATACCAAGGAAATAACGCAACGAGCCAAGGTCTTTAATGTGAATTTTAGAATGCAAGTAAACCTTTAAATCTGATATAGCTTTCTCATCACTCCCAGTAACAATAATATCATCGACGTAGACTAACAACAAAGTGATATGAGTTGAATCATGTTTAACAAAAAGGGAGTGATCATGGGTGGATTGAGCAAATCCAGCAAGTTTCATAACACAAGCAAATTTAGTGTTCCATTGTCTAGAGGCTTGTTTAAGGCCAGCCATATAGGGACTTGAGCAACCGACAAACGAGCTGCTCCCCCTGAGGAGAATAACCCTGTGGTACTCGCATATATACCTCTTCATCCAAATCACCTTGGAGAAAGGCATTAGTGACATCCATTTGGTAAAGAGGCCATTGTTTTGCAGCTGCAACACTCAACAAACATCTTATAGTGACGATTTTAGCCGTAGGCGAAAAGGTGTCATGATAATCTATCCCTTCTTGTTGTGTGTAACCTTTGGCTACAAGACGGGCTTTAAAACGATCAACGGTCCCATCCGGATGGCGTTTAATTTTATACACCCACCTACAACCAATAGGTTTCTTCCCAACCGGTAGCTGAACTAAATCCCAGGTGTGGTTTGATTCTAAAGCCGCTAGTTCTAAGTCCGTGGCTGCCTTCCATCTAGAATCTAAAATGGCCTCATGATAAGAACTAGGTTCTTTATCCAAAGAAATAGATGCCAAAAAGCTTTGATATGGTTGGGAAAATTTTGAATAGGTAAGATATTGGGTGAGGGGATATGAAGAAGAAGCCAGATTACTGTGAGACAAAGTGGGGCAGGAAAATCTTTAGTCCAGACAGGAGGCTTGGGAGCACGCAAAGATTTGCGTGGGGGCTGGGGAATAGGTACAGCAAGTGAGACGTCATGAATGGCTGGACCATCGACAGGAGGAGATGGTGCAGAGGAAGTAACCCCAACCAGATCTGAGGGAGGTGAAGAAAAGTCAGGAATAACAGTTGAAGGAAAAACCGGGAGAGGATAATCGGGAGTGGCAAAGGGAAAGATGCTCTCATGAAAAACAACATCTCGGGAGACAAAAAACTTTCGTGTATCAAGGCTCATTACTTTGTACCCCTTTTGATTGTTGGAATAGCCCAAAAACACACAAGCACTTGCTCGAGCAGAAAATTTATCTTTATGAGTCAAGGATGTTACGTAACACAAACAACCAAAGACACGAAGGTGACCAAATGATGGAGTTTTATGGATTAAGACTTCATGTGGTGTCCTATTTTTCAGCAATGGAGTAGGGGTGCGATTAATGAGATAACAGGCAGTCAAGACACATTCCCCCCAAGAATTTCAAAGGTAAAGAAGATTGGAAACGCAGGGCTCGGGCAACATCAAGTATATGCCTATGTTTGTATTCAACAACTCCATTTTGTTGTGGAGTGTATGGGCAAGAACTTTGATGCACAATACATAAAGAGTCAAACAACAAAGTACATTCACTTTTGAAAAAATCACTCGCATTGTCAGTTCGAATGATTTTCACAAGGGCAGAGAATTGAGTTTTGACAAGTTGGAAGAAGTTTCTAAGAAGGCGTAACACATCAACTTTAAAATGCATGAGATAAACCCACGTCGCCTTTGAAAAATCATCAACTATAGTGAGAAAATATTTCTCACCATTACATGTAGGAGTGTGAAAAGGCCCCCATATATCGACATGAACCAGGGCAAAGCAACAAGAAGATGTAGACAAGCTCATCGATGGAAATCGAAGTCTAGTTTGTTTAGACAATGGACAAATAGAACAATGAGGAAACCTTACAGATTTTGGTATAAAAGGAAGTAAATGCATTCGAGACAAGGGCATGTGTCCTAAACGCTTATGCCAAACAAAATATTCATCAGAAACCTTAGTCAAAGCACTGTAATTATGAACAGAATTATTACAA
Organism: Primulina tabacum; assembly: GCF_025594145.1. Lineage (NCBI taxonomy): Eukaryota > Viridiplantae > Streptophyta > Magnoliopsida > Lamiales > Gesneriaceae > Primulina > Primulina tabacum. The sequence goes on from NC_134558.1 coordinate 40,073,622, forward strand.
AGAGAATTAAGAAAGGAAACAGAAGGTACTGGGCTGGATTTTGAATTTGAAAAGAATCTTGTGTCAAGATGATATAGGCCATTGAACTCTTTACCAATCCCCATTAATCTCCCAGTCTTGAGGTCCTGAAATAAGCAAAAATGTGGATAAAGTGTGACAAAGCAATTATGATCTTTGGTGAATTTGGATATGGTGAGTAGATTGAAGTTGAAATCTGGCATATGTAACACATGGTTAAGAGTGATAGAGTCAGTAAGACCATCTCCAATCATGGCACCACATTGGTGCCACACCATTGTGGTGCCATGATTTTTCACTCCAATCCAGCACCAAAACTGGCGCTGGATTGGAGCAGCTCTCTACAAGCTGCTCCACATGTGCTGCGCCACAATTTTTTTTTTATTTTTTTTATTTTTTTTAGTTTTTAATTTGATTAATTTAATATAAGTGTTTAATATTTAATTAATTAATATTTTTTTGAAATTTTAATTATAAAATTTTAAATATTCTGATTAGAAATTAATTAAGTGTAAAAATAAAAAATAAAAAAAACGTGTTTATGGGAACAATATAGTAATTCGAATATTTAATATTGTATTTTTGTTGTATTATTAATTTAATATCAAATGAACGTGTTTTTTTTAATGATATTTTGATTTTATTAAAATATAGTTTGTATTAAATAATTGTACGTAAATCAAATAATTATTTTGTTAATATGAAATAATTAATTCAAATTTTAATATATAAATTAAAATATTTAAATATATAAATTTTAATATATAAATTATAATATTTAATTATCATTATATTATCAAATTATAAATAATTAACATAAAACAGAATATTAATATTGAAAAAAAAAGAATATTCTTGGAATATTCTATTGTAGTGTAAAATGTAGTGCAATGTGGTTAGAGATGATTTTAGTGTAACACCAATGTAGTGCAGAATGTAGTGCAGTGGATTGGAGATGGCCTAAGGGATACAGATCCTATCTTATTCACAAGAGCCTTACTATCATTTGGCAATCTCACAAACCTAGATGAAGGAGCCACAGAACTAAAACTACGCAAAAGACTGGAATCACCAACCATATGTTCATTTGCACCACTGTCAATGATACTATGAGAAAATAAATTCGGTTTAGCAGAAGTACCTGCCATGTTGACTACTGGTTCAGCTGGAGATTGAACTTTGCTAGTTCCCAACAACTTCAAAATTTCGGCATACTGAGCAGGTGTAAAGATGGATGGGATAGTGGTGCTTTTGTCATCTGTGTTAGTCAAAGGGGAAGCCTCCACCTGCGCACCATCAGTCAAATTTGCAGATGGCCTATGAAATCGAGGATTATCCCTGTAAATCTTTCCATTCTGGCCCTTCTTACCAGGAGGAGCTTTGTATAGTCTATGGCTCGGGGGATAACCAACAAGCTTATAACAAAATTCTCGAGTGTGACCATTCCAATTACAATAGTCACATGTTAAGACATCCCTTTTTTTATAATTTGGCTTGCTTTGTACAGAGAAAACAGCTGCTGATGGAGGCTCAGCCGTGGACAAGGATCTATGTGATTCTTCTTGAGATATGATCGAAAAGCTTGACCAACAGAAGGTAGAGGGCTCATCATTAGGATTTGGCTTCGAATTGAGATATAGCTTTCATTTAATCCCATCAGAAATTGCAATAACCTTTGTTGTTGATCATGCACAATGTATTGCCTTGCTGTGGCGCATTCGCATGAAGGAAGCACAACCAACGACGAATACTCATCCCACAATTGTTTCAGCCAACAATAGTAACTTGACACACTGTTACTAGACTGTGTCAACCTGCCAATGTCCCGGTGCAAAGAGAAAATCCTTGAACCATTAACTTTATCATATTGCTCCTTGAGATCAGACCAAACTGAAGATGCATCTACTGCGTATACGATTCCTCCAAAGATTTCTTTTGACACTGAATTCATAATCCAAGACAACACTAATGCATTACATCTCTCCCATTGATGTAATGTAGGTTGTTCAAACGTAGGTCTTTGACATGTTCCATCGATGAATCCTGTTTTATTTTTAGCTCGCAAAGCGATGAGCATTGCTCGACTCCATACTCCATAATTATCAGTGCCTACCAATTGATCAGTAATAAGACTCATGCCAGGTGTATCAGAAGGATGTATGTAGAGTGGATCGTTAAAGCCGAAGTTAACCGCCATGGGAGAAACTTGCAGAACAACAGATCTCAGACGAAATAACTCGCAAAGGAATTGAAGAAGCTCGCAGACAGATTCTCAAATCTGCACTATAGTGGAGCTATGAATTACAAAAAAAAAACAAGGATCGTGAAAAAATCAGAGCCTTTCTACAGTAACCGCTCTGATATCATGTTAAAGTAAAGAAGAAATAGTGCGGAAGCAAAAGCTAATCTTATTTCTGAATTCTTCAATAATTGGTTCTCGTACAAGTTTAGTATATATATATACAGAGAAGCAAAATCGTGTATCTCATTAGTGTGTGGCTAAAAGCGTGTTTCCACTTATCTACCAACAGACCTTAGTATCTCCACCGGCCAGAATTTGGGTAGCAATGCGCTTCACTTGATGGATAGTGATGCATTAGGCTTCCACTTTTTTTGGACATTATAAAATCTATTGAATCTCAAATTGTTTAGCAAAATTTTAGCCGAGTTTTGTATTGGTAAATAACTTCAAGTTCTCCCATTTTTTGCATTTTTTGATATCTATGCATACATATCCATTTCAGATCAAATTCATAGATCTAAGCACAACCTCAATGCTATTAAAATGTGACATCAGACTCTTAAGCTCTCAATAGATAGAAGTAATCTAATGATTTACTTTTGTTTTCTTTTATAAAAAGTTGGATTGCTTTCGAGAATATTCTTTATGGACAGGCAAACGAATCCTTTCTTCAGAGATTAATTCACATGCTAAAGGAGTTCTGTAATTTTTTTTATTGATTTAATGGTATCCTCTTATATTTATTTCATCAATTTTATATTATTATGCACAGTTTATCGAGCTTATTGTGTTGCACATGCTTCCCATTCTAAATATTTTCAAGTCGTATTATGTATTTCAATAAGTATTACAGTTTGTACATGTGTTCAGAAATGTGTTTACACTTGCTAAGTTTTGTAATTACGTTGCTCCCAAGTAATGGTTATATAATCAAATGATTTCTTGACAGAAGCTTGGCCAGCTAACTTGCATATCCACTGTGGGCACCCTTTTGATAATTTATTTCCTTTATTCAAGGATTTATTTCTGTTTCATGGGTTTCATTTGGTAATGATTCTTTTGATTTTCAGCTTTTGGCAGAAGACCCAACTCTAAATCGGTTCAAGTCATATAAGAAAAGCGTGAAGCGCTTCAAAGTATTTGGAGATGTTCTGACTATTGTCGTTGTAGCTGGTATGCTTTTCTCTGCGCTACAATTTGAATGTTCCAATTCTGAGGTGTGTTATTGTGATTGCGTGAAAGCTGTTAATCCCGCTAAACTATTCGATTCACTTTGCGCGCTCGTCCTACAACAAACTTATTATTTGATCTATGATTTGGATAGATGAATGTATCAATATTTCAGTCGTTGATACAAGTCTTAGCTACTTACCGTTTGATACTTTTACATACTCCACACCATACATGTTATTTGTTGCCAGGATGCTGCTACGAGATCTATGTTAGAGCAGTAATGCGAGAGGAAGCCCGTAAACAAGCAGAAGAGAGCGTGTAACACCAGAAGCTATTCATGATGTCAGGGCTTTTTGGTACTTTAATTACAAAAATATGTGCTGGAGAATAAAGTGGTTAATATACAGTATACTACTCAATTATGTGAGACTGGGGAATTTGGCATGTAAAAGTTTTCTTTTATCTCGCTTCCTTGCTATAAAATTTCAGTTCCAAGCTTACCACCATTTTTTAACCGGTACTTCAAATTGGTTCGGGTAAATTATTATTATTTTTTGGATCACTTTTGTTTCATTTTCAGGACTTGGCACAAAAATGTGGTATACTATTCGCGTTTCCTTAATTGCTGTCTCGGGGCGGAATTAGGATCCGAAAGTCATCGGATGTAACGGCACCCACATCGATTGGTTAATGGGTGTTAATAACACTCATTAATTTTCGCCCACATTGAATTAATAATCTTGGCTGACATGGCAGCCAAGAAATTCATCAGAATGAACGGCGTTATTTCGAAATTTGCGACGGTTTTTCGTAAACCATCGCAACTTTGCGACGGTTTTTCGTAAACCGTCGCAAAGTGAAAAGCGTCTGTTTTTTTTAAAAAAAGATCGCTATTTGCGACGATTTTTTAACACCCGTCGCTATGTGCGACGGTTTTACGAAAAACCGTCGCTAATTATCACCAACGGCTATTTTCAAACGGCAAAATTATGCACCAACGGCTATATTCGAAATTACTCACTATATATACTAATCAATTTCTACAAATTCATCCCACAACATTTATCTTTTCATATTTTTAAGCCAAATGGGGTGACAATAGTCAGAACTCACAAAATCGACCTCGATTTGTTTCTTCTACACAATATCCACCACAATTTCCAAATTGGCCGTTTGTTTCAAATTTCCAAGGTTATGAAAATCCTTCCAATCATCCAAATTAAGTTATTTTTAAAATAATAATACTATTTATTTTTAGTAATATTTGTTGTAAAATTTTAAAAATATTAGAAAAATATTGAAATATTAAAAATAAAAAAAAATGAGTAAGTGGACAGTGGGACTCATAAATAATGAAAGTTGAAATTAAATGAATGTGGGTGTGTGTTAATAATGGGGAAGTGTTAATGTAATGAATATGTGGCTCGTGGACCCCATCATTTTTGATGAGATGGAGAGTTATTAACATGGATTAATTCCGACGGATGCGGATGCCCTAAAATGTTGGACTCTTTTATTTAAACGGCTAGTTTGACATTTTATTCTACATATAGCCGTTTGAAAAGAGTCGTTGGGGAGAATTTCTTCAGAACATGCCTTAATTAGCAACGGTTTATGAGAAAGCGTCGCACATAGCGACGGGTTTTGAGAAACCGTCGCAAGTAGCGACGTTTTTCAATTTGCGACGGTTTACGAAAAATCGTCGCTATTTGCGAAATAATGTCGTTCATTCTGATGAATTTTTTGGCTGACATGGCAGCCAAGATTAATAATTCATGCACCCACATTGGTGCATGAATATTAATGGATGTTAATAATCACCCATTAATGCACAATGTGGGTGCCCTAATATCTTAAGTGGCATCATTTCAAAAAATAAAGAAAATGCATAATGATATTTTAAAATGATCTTTCTATTTCTATAATCACAACATGAGAAAAAAAAAGTTTAATATTAAATTTTATAATCACATTCTGTAATCATAATAATAATAATAATAATAAACGAAAATTAATATAAAATTGTTGGCTGTAACTGTATATATAATATCAAGAAATAATTCTACTGTTTAAATGATAAATTTCCTCAAGAACGAAAGTATCTGAGAAGCTTAATACACGCGTCACTCCTAGTGTCGGGGTCTTGTCACTCTTCGCGGCTGAGTACAAGGTGGTGGTGAGACATAACGGCCCGGATTCATCTTCATGATTTGTTGAGCATAAACAGGGAAATAGAGATTATCCCACTTTGCCAAATCAAGAAATGATTTATGCCATTCTTTAAGTTAAAGTTACCACTTCATCTATCAATCATACTCTTCCACTTAAATCATAATAAAATTAAAGAAATGCCCCTTCATGTTTGAAATGTTATATTGATTATCAAGCCATTTAAATCTCTCCTAATCCACAAACTTTTCACCAAAAAAGAAAACCAAGACGACACTAAAAATACTATAAGCATAGTATTTCGTGTAAAGGAACCGAGAAATGTACTTAGACGAGTTACAATTACAATCCAAGCATCCAAACACAAGATGAGTCAGTCATCTTGCAATTGTACCAAGTCTATATGTGTTCGTTCCACCACGTGTTAAAATACACGAGTCAGAAAACAATGGTGGTACTCTAGTGGCCCATATTGGTTTTTCAATATTACTTGAATTTTGAGCTGAGACTAACCATTCCCCTTTTCGGTATCAGAATTACACAGAAGGGAAATATTTGTTGAGATTGAAAGGTAGTGAATAGAATTCCTCGCTTCTGTTATCAGTCTTAAAGGACCGGAACCTGTCCCACCAATGTTTGCCTCGATCTTTCCTTATCTGACCATCCTTTCTGTGCAACGTCTTGTCCAAGAAATACGCGACTATGCCAGCTACGAAAGCTTTTGATGAGAAGGGGACATTTACCATGTCGTTGAACTGGAAATAAAGGGATAGAAAAAATTGTTCAAGAACGCATTTTTACATTATTTTCCAAGAATGCCACAAAACAAAACCAGGCATCAATTAAAGTTGTCGAGGAAAGAAACAAAAACAAAGAAGATATCATTTTTCTCGGCCAAAAAGTTTATAGGAAATTCATAGTCATGCATACCCATCTGGCTGTCGTGTTGACGGGTCCAAATCCTTCGATAGCGGTGTGCTCGTTGAAATATTGGGGGATAGACAAGCCCAGAAAAATAGAAAAGCCTAAGATAAATTTTGTCCGGAAACTGTTGAGGTTGCAGAACTGAAGAAAGCTTAGACCGGCCGAACCTGAATTCAAGATTAACGCTCAAATTCCTCATAAACATCATACCTAAAAGAAATGGGCTCAGAATACTTTGTCAAGCTTCATTTACATACCAACATATGCAAAGAAGAGACAGTACAAGGCAGCGACAATAGGTGCCGGTATTGAAGCAAAGACAGCTCCAAATTTCCCTGTAAGTATAATCGTTGCTTGTTAAAGTGACATTTGTTAATGAAACAAGTGATTAGCAAGCCAAGTGCAGAAAAGTTTACCGAGTACAGAAAAGAAAAGCATGAATCCAGCAGATATTTGCACTACTCTTCGGCTTCCAACACGTGTCAATGCTAATAGACCAGCATTCTCACTAGATACGAAATCAAGAAAAGGAAGATCTGAGTAAATGAAAACAGACAGACCGGAGAAAAGTGAACAAGTGATTGCGAATATCTTACATGGATACAGAAGATCCATTTGCAGTTCCAAACAAACCGGACAACAAGATTGCAACACCCTGTCATTCAGAGATGGGCCAAAAAAAGAAATCAAGTTCCGACAATAATAATTTTGGTTATCCAAATGAACAAGACACTATGAAAATAATCAAGGAGAAATGTTATAAAAGTATTTATTTGATACAGACGTTGATTGCAACACACGAAACTTATAAGAAAAATATCTCACTGAAATTCTATTTGATTTTTGTCAAGAATGTAGATTTCATATTTTTCTACTTTCTTTGTTGAGTAAAAGAAGCTGCAAAATCAAAACTTGAGTTATCCAACATGCCGAGCCTAATTACCTGCCAGCCTACACCACGGCTAAGAATTGATGGTGGCAAAGGGGTTGCACTTGCATATCTGGACACAGCAATGAATCCACCAGTGGACTGCATTAAACATTTCAAAACATGTCAAGAAAAATTACGTGTTACGTCTGTTAAATATGAAATTTCGTGAGAGAGCACAAGATTTACATGGTTCGACCATGAAAGAACTGTATCCACCAGAGAGATGTCCACGTGACTAAAATTCTTACAAAATCAGTTAAAATTTGAAGACCTAACATAGGTGAAACGTGTTGGAGATAAACATGATAGAAAACAATTCCTGAAATGATCTTGACAACATCAGTTCTGATTGAACAACGTATTATTTGATGTCCGACACTACCCTAATGTCAAGTGCGGGTATACTTTTTGTATTATTCAGCTTAAGACAGAAAATATCTTGCTCACAAAAGAATGGATAATAAAGATTGATATGCATGGTTCCATCTCCTTTATGCGATAATGAGACAGACATAATTTTATAGCAAAGGTACAAAAAAATTGTTCATCACACGGATACTAGTAATCATGTTAACAACAATTGAGAATAGATCTTTGTGGTTGTGGTAAATGTTAACCAGATCACGGATATATTATAGATGGCATACATGACCTACAGCATGAAAAAGACACCTTTACATAAAAGATAAAATCACACATAACTCAATGTAATTTGATTTGGGCATGGACCAATATTCACAAGACATACTAAATTTCTAAAACTCATATATTATTCTCCCGTAATTTTATTATAATCATCACTGTTTATACAACAACAAAAAGAGCAAGTTGAGGACAAATATGATAGAAAATATTATTTTAATTGAGCTCAATAAAATCATATCAAAATATATACCAATCTTGACAATATTAAATCCATTTCTATAGTATTTTCTTGATTTCCGATAAGAGACAAAGAAAAACCCATCAAATGAATTAGAGAGCAAATTCGCTTTTGCCTTTGGAAGAGTCTGAACACCAAAATGAAATCAATTATTGAAGTTTTGGTCTGCTTTAGTTCAAAAGGAACACCAATAGATGCTCTACAAAAAATGAAAAAAAAAAAATTGATAACAGAGAAACTGAGGTCAAAACAAACCTCTACAAGGGCAACAAATGCAGCCATCATCATTGCAAATACTTCACCAGCATCAAACGAAGGCGCTCCCCACTGAAAGGGATATGGAACTCTAATCCTGTATGTGCAAGGTCAATAAGGTCATAAGTAAGTCATTGCCAATACAGAGAAATAACAAATTATCAGGGAAGGCGATTATTAAATCATTGTATACATATACTTTTTACAGCAATTATTTTGCAGGAGGGGGTATGGGCACTGTCTTTTAAATTAAAATTCTACGCAGATGGTAAGAGTTTAAGAAGAGAGATGAAAGGGCTGCTCACAACTCCACCATCGATTCATACATGATATCAACAAGTCAGAACATTCACAATTCACAACTAACTGAATCCTACACTGCAAAAAGAGGGTACATAGCCATTGGCCCTTGCACTGAAACAGTAGCCGCATATCTCAAGCTCAAAAACTTATATGATCAACCAACGAGAATCAAATGTTCTTGAAACATGGAACAGATATATGTTAACTTATTTGCGTCCAAATAAAATTTAATGTCTGATGCTACTACATATTTTATTTAAACCCAAAATTGACTCAAGATCCATGTGCCCAACCAGCTTACCATTGTGGAACAGATGGTTTCCAAAGAGTTACGTCTCAGGTTTAAACTCGGTAATGCGTGGGAAAAAGTGAAAAAACTACACACACATACACATATATAGTGCCAAACAGCACTTAATGACAGAAGTATGCAAATAGCTCACAATCATAGGGTTATGAAACACAACTGATGATTAAGCAAAACCTTCAGCATACCATGGAGCAGCAGCAATAAGTCCAGCACGATCAGTTCTGCAGCTCGTTTGGGTCTTCGGTGGCTTTCCATTATAGGCCCCACCCACAGTAAGCAGGTGTGCATATATCCACACAATTGTGACCGAGAATATCACTGCAAAGCGATCAAAAATATTCTTTCCTGGACGTATGAAATGGACCAAGTACTGCAACAAGAAAAATCCAATTCCATTCAATCACAGTACATCAGACAAATGCTGCAACAAAAAGTAAAGTAACTCCTATGCTAACATTTATAGCAGCAAAATTTCTTGGGCACAAAAATTGAAATATTTAGAGAAAGCAATCTCCGATTAGTACTATCAAAGCAAGATTGTAATACGAAGTTGACATGCAATTCAAGATGTCACCTGAGAAAAGATAACCAAAATGATGAGTTGTGGTAACCCGATCTCAACACAGTTGGCAACCTAAAAATCAAGGATGGCGCATCAAATCCAGCTGTTTCTTTTTATCAGAAGGAAACTGTGACGAATATGTTCAGGAAAACACAAAGAATGAAATTAATTAGCCCTTGTTCGTACCCCAGGGAATCCAAGCTCGTAGAGTCCAAAACCGGCAAGAGCCACCAATGGAACAGCAGAAAGTGGACTCAGAAACCTGTAAGTGTTACACATGGATGAGAAAAAACAGAAACACTACATGAAGTGAATTTGTTCACACAAAAATCTTGGGTAAATGCGTGTGTCTCAATAATAGATTTGTCAACGGTATCATTCGCTAGAAAAATATACTCAAATATATCAAAGAGACATAGACCAAGTTCTTAACAGCCCACTCATCAATCACAAATACTATACCTTATTTAGCTGGATTATATTACTTCATTGACGACTATGTTAATGTCGAATTTTCTGTACTGGCGAACCAATTAGATTTAAAAAACAACACAAAATCCAATTACTATAAACACAATAATTCATGGCAGATGCTAAAGCACAAAACGAAGTGTCGACATTGACCCAGCCAAAAAGCATCCAAATCATAATGCATTATCTAAACGGAAGCACTTGGTCTAGAATAGGTGAGATTTCTCCTCGAAAAATAGTATTTACTTAAGAGGGCTAAGACATTGAAGGATAGTAGGACACCCCAGACCTCTCCTAGTGTTTTATTTATTTACCTTCTAACTGGTCTCTATAAAAAGAAAATAAATTCCAATCTTAAGCTAACACTAGCTTTTACGGGCTATTAGAACCTTGTTAGCCATGAAGCTGACCAAGCCAACACGTGGATATGTGATTCTGCCTACCTACACATTTTTATTCCACTTGTATGGTAAGATAAAGTAAATACCTTAAATTTCAATAATTCTCTATCCATATTTCCATAGTTCACATGGGTTCAGAGATAAATCTCCATTGAAATTATGGTTTGGATTCTTTGCTTTTGCACTCTAGCTAGGAATCATTAAACCATATATATTAACATGCTGACGCAATCATGAAATCTTTTAAAGAACAGAATCTGCCAATGTATGCGCGGAAATATAATCTCTCATTTCTATCTTATTTCTGTCTTTAATAATTTTTATATGGTCAAGTATTATCACTAGTTTTTCTATTTTATTTCTCTACAAAATGTCATGATGTTCTTCAAAATGGCATGCGTATAGCGCAAGTGCTGGCAAGACCAGCAACATTATGTAAATGATAAAATAACAATCTGAGTTCTCCAAGCTTGGTGAAACTGGTGATAGGCATATCAAAAACGTAATTCATAACAAACCTTGTAACATTTCGCCAAAGACCACTGAAACCAAGGACTATCTGAATGGTGGAGGCAACAATAAATGCACCCTGGGTGGCACGCATTATCTTCTTGAACTTCTGCACCATCATTTACAATTAACATAATTAGCAAAAAATAAATAGAAGTATTAAAACCTTCTAGCGTTTCTTTATTTCCAATTCTTTTGCAGCTGTATAGCTTAAAATTGAGGAAAGCTTATAATTTTAGCCGAAACAAGCACCATGGCACAAGAACAATGTTCTCAAAAAGGAACATAAAAAGTATCAACCGAAATAGTATGAAGATCACAAACCGAAATAGGATCTGGATCACTCCATCTTCCAGACAGGATTATGGAAATTGTGGGTGAGACGAAGGTGTATGATCCTCCAATTACAACAGGTAATCTGGTTCCAAACCATGTCTGTAACAGAGTATTCAATCCGGCAACGAAAAGAAGAGTCTGGATAACTTGTGCTTTCTCACCCTAAAGGCATGTGCAAGGCTACATAAGGAATACAAAATCAAGCAGAAAACGAACTTCGAGATAATATAAGCACTCGAACGCTCACATTTCCTCCTCCCATTTGAGGAACCAGGGCAGTGGGGATGATGACGGTTGTACCGAGCATCACAAGATAATGTTGAAATCCAAGAAGAATAGCCTCAGCTGCAAAACAAAAATCAGAGTTAAATAATTCAATCAGAACCCATGTATTCAAGCATTTGGAAAGATACACAATGTTGATTGAGTCACTGATAATTTCAAAGCTATTAAAGGAAAAAAGGGGACGAGATAAACTCGAAGATCACTCAGAAATGCATTGCTGCTTAATGATTTTACAATGCCTCAAATTAGGATAACTACTTAAAGTTATTCTGGAAAAACAACGAAAGGTTATCTTGAGTACCGAATAGACCGAAAGGTTGTTGAACCAGGATCCTCAAAATTAAACAAGTTAGATGTCTCCAAAGAAGGAAACAAAAAACAGCGGATCTATCTAAAGTATCAACACGAACTGTAATAAAATAGCCAGAAAAGCACACAAAACCATTAAAACATGCTATTTAAAAAACATATTGAGTGAAAGCATCAGTTCCAGAAAGGCAGATTCAGATTCAAACATGACATTCAATTTTCAAGGCTAAAGTAGATTTAACAATCTTTTGATCAGCAAAAATTGAACATAAAAATATCTCAAAAAAAGAGCAGGAAAGGGTACATAGATTAACAAGAATCGGAAAATAGTAGATACTAGTCGGCCAGGCAAGGGAAAATGCATAAAGTCCTTATAGAATAACATAGATTGCTAAAATCTGTCTCCACGCAGATAGTCTGCAACACTTTCTGCCAACACCTTGAAAAAAATTGCCACGAGAATATTCCATCAAAATAAAAGAAAAAAATTATTGCCACGAGAATATACCACTCAAATAAAGATGACAAAGAAAAAGGAAAGCTGAAGAAAATTAACTCTCCCAAAAAAAAAGGAAAGGAAAGGAAAGGAAAGGAAAGCCAGTAGCCCAAACAATTCACAACCACTATATGCCAAATTTTACAAGAATAATAAAAGAATGTACTAAATAAAGTGAAGAAATAAGTGTCTAATTTCATAGAACAGATACTAACGCCAAGGAGGCGGACTGGTAATGCAATAAGAAACATTTGGAAGCTGATCCTTTGGTGGGTGTGGCGCTGGCTCATCTGACTTCGGTGCTGCTCCCACAGCCATTTTTCTTCTCTCTATGGAGAAATAGAGTAGAAAAACAGTTTTCAAGACTTCTCAGTGGGACTCACGAGCTGCAAAATGCGAAAAATCCCAAAATCTGCAAACATCCAGATCAGAAATCTTCAAGAAAATGCTGAAAGGGAAGAAAATGCAAACGATGTGAAAACCGTAGGAACTCGGGAACAAATGAAGATCCAAGTAATAAAAGCGCAACAACCCACATGTAACTTCCCCCACACTATGCTACGCGGCCCACCGCTTTATGGCAACATTGAAAAGTAAAAGAACATAAAATCATGGGGAAAAATAAATCAGGAAAATGAAAATGTAACAGAAGAGGTGTATGTATTAAGTGTCATAATTGCAACAAAATAGAAAATAATTATCATTATAAAAAAAGTAGTAAGAAAGTGACCTGCTCGTGAGCTTGTCAAGAACCAAATCAACGAGGATGCGAAACAAGCAAAGTCAATATAACAAAGACCCCACCTCCAGAAAAGTTTCAGTAAAAAGGCAAGACTCTCCAAGGAGATGACAAGTGAGAAAAGGAGAGAACTTTACAGGATGGTTGGCAATTTTTTCGTATAAAATGCTAGGAAATAGTTCGAGAAACAAGTCAGAGCCAAAGTGTAACGATTAACTAGCTCAAGATTTGTGAACCATTAGCGAATACTTGATAGAGTCTTAAAGCAAATAATTTAATATTTTTTAGTGTGTTCTTGACAGGGTTGTTGGGTTTCAGTACATTTTATTAAACAAGAAAGTGTGCGTTTTGAAATTTGCGACATTAAAGATTCTCTCCTAGCAAAATCAGGTCCGCTGTTGTAATTTGGAAGTTGGGGGTGAAGACAAATGGGTGGATTTTGTTTTTTCAACCTCGATCCATTATAATTATTTAATTAAATAGTTGATCAATATTATTTTACAAATTCTCTTTGAAAAAATAGCTACTCTTTTTTGGCTAAAGACTCCTTCATTAGACTAGATCTCTTGTGAGACTGTCTCACAAATTTTTATCTGTGAGATGGGTCAACCTTACCGATGTTCACAATAAAAAATAATACTCTTAGCATAAAAAGTAATACTTTTTCATGGATGATCCAAATAAAAGATTCGTCTCACAAAATACGACCCGTGAGACCGTCTCACACAAGTTTTTATCTCCTCCATTATTATTTTTAGTTCATTTCGCAACCTCTATTTGTTGGCTATTGCTTTCCAAGTGATGTTGATTTTTTTGATCGTTTTCTTTTAGGAGCTTTTAAATTTGGTTGGTGAGATAAACTTTTCATGCGTATCCCTTTCCACAATTTTTTTTATTCCTTATTATTATTTTATTCCTTCTCATTCGTTTAAATTTACTTAATTTTGTTGTCATCTTAATTCGATCCAAAAATATCATATCCAATAAGAACCTTATTTCCTTTAATTACCAGTTGTAACCACTAAATTAATACAAGGATATAGACTTCATATGCCTATATTTTTATGAGCCCGAGAGATATGTCGATGAAATCCAGTTTATTTGTGTTTCCGGCCACAATGTTCAATCCAAATATATTAAAGAACAAGCCCAATAATTGTAACCCAAAAACAAGGATGATTCGTTTTGTTTCGTAGTTTATGTTTCGGTGTGTACTGAGTAAATTTTTGCGATCTGACACAGACTGTCTATCTCTTTTTCAGATGCATGATATGAATATAAGTCAAATATAATAATTTATTAACGTACGAGAATACAATAAAATTGTTTAAAAGATAAAAAAAGTCAAATTGCAATTTGATTATTTATATACACGTTTTATTGATGATTCTGATGTTGTACCTATACATTTTAGTTTTCCTTGGCTTGTAGCACATCTAGTATCGATGTCCTAAGTTTGAGAAGAGTTATTATTATTTTTTTAGATTGAATTATAACAAAACTTCTCCCTCAAAATAAAAAAAGATGAGCAAAAAATAATCAGTTTTGGTAGTGTGAGACTTTTAAAATAACTACTTTAGAAGACATCAATATATTTAAGTACATAATTACTTTTCTCGACCTACTAAAAACCCGCTCAAGTCGCTCCCTATTTTACATAGAAAAAAATCTAAACAAAACTATTCAACTCTTCTAAATTGAAATAATTTTGTGATAATTGTTTAGTATTATTTGATCAAATAAATAATAATAATAACACATGCAACGCGTGTGCATCTTTTACTAGTATATACGAAATGAAAATGAGGATTTAGAGATATGGCTTGATACAACAACGGAAACAACCAAACCGTGGTTCATATTTCCGTCACTAATAGACAACATATTCCTACATCTTCGTCGTTGCTCCGTCGCTAACCTTGTTTAGCGATGGAAATTTCCCGTTGCTATAATTAATTATTTGCAGTGTTAATTCTATCTTGGTGATTTTCACGTATTCAATGTTGAGAAGTGGTCTGAAGTATTTTGCTTAAAATATATCATATATTGTAATTAGAGGTGACAAAAATTATATAATGTTTCTAAGAAGATTATGTTAAAATTCGATTTCTTTATCATTGGACGAGGAGACAGTTTCCATTTCCCTACACATGGGTTCTATCATCAAATTTTCTTAATTAAATGCCATTTGTTTTTTTTTTTTGGCATAAATAAAGTTTTCAAATAAGCGTATCTAAGAACTCAAGAAAAAAGTCGAGGAGTAGGCAGCTCAGGTTATAAACAAAACAAAGATAAATAAATTTGACACTTTCCCACTGCCGGCTTTAAACATATTTATTTCTACTCATTTGTCCTTTTCTGTTACCCCTCTTGTATTTGTTTGTATATACAGATCACAATCCATCGGCCACTCCCTGGAATGATCTTCCAGAAATCCAACCATTAATCGGAAAATCCGTAATACTTTTAGTTATGATATCATTACTTTAATTTGTCACGACCACAACATAATGCTCTTCATTGTTTAACCTTGGCAAAATCAAGAAAATCCTTGCTATTTTAAGAAGAAGATGGATCGACCTCGGGTGTGGCAGTTCTTTCTTCTCTTGTCGATGGCTTCTGCAGAAACAACGGAAGTAAGGGAAGCAATGGTGCAATTCATGCAAAAACTTTCTCCCCAAAACATTCAGAGAGAACCCAACTTTGGTTGGAATTTGAGCTCGGACCCTTGTGCAGATAAATGGAAAGGAGTAACCTGTTACGTTGATTCTCCAAGAATCAAGAAAATTGTACTCAATGAGGAAAACCTAACAGGTTTATTTGACGCAGCCTCTCTTTGTGTGAGTAGGGCTCTTCTCGTATTGAGCCTAAATTCGAACAACATTGTTGGGATGCTTCCAGAAGAGATATCAGCATGCAGTCTTTTAACACATGTTTACTTAAGTGGAAATAATTTCGCGGGCGATCTCCCAGGTTCCCTTTCCAATTTAAGTGATTTGAAGAGGTTTGATGTATCAAGAAATGGATTCTACGGAGTAATACCGGACATGTCAAGAATATCAGGTTTGCTGACTTTTCGAGCCGAAAATAACCGGCTAACTGGAGGTATACCTCAGTTTGATTTCTCCAAGATTCAAGATTTCAATGTCTCTTACAATAATCTCAGTGGCGAGATTCCTGATGTGAAGGGACGTTTCAATGAGACTAGCTTTTTAGGGAATCCAGGATTATGTGGAAAGCCTACGTCTAATACTTGCACCCAAAAAAAGAATACAGGGAAAACTTTGCAAGATTATCTGATGTACTCTGGATATGCTGTAATTGGATTGCTCATTTTTTGCCTAATTGGTTTCAAATTGATCATGAAATGCAAAAGTAAACAGAAAGATGATGTCCCCACAAAGGATTCCCAGACAGGCATGGTCATCAGCCCGTCGAGCGAGTCTAAAAGCATTGGTGGTGGAAACCGGTCTGAATTTTCTATAACATCTGTTGACAGTGGGAAGGATTCTTCCCTAACCGTACTACACAGTCCGGTGTCTGAAGGGTTGAAATTCGAGGATTTGTTACGTGCTCCGGCCATATTGATTGGAAGAGGCAAACATGGAAGTCTGTATAAAGTTACACTAAGTGAAGGAGTGATTCTTGCAGTGAAAAGGATCAAGGGTTGGGATGTTTCAAAGGACGAGTTCACGAAGAGAATGGAGGCGATAGATCAAGTGAAGCATCCAAATGTATTGCCTGTGATTGCGTTTTATTGTTCCAGAAAAGAAAAACTCCTGGTTTATGAGTTCCAAGAGATAGGCAACCTATTCAAGCTTCTTCATGGTAATTTTTTACTCCCTATTCGCATCCCTGTGGTTATATCATTGCTAGTGAAACTTACCTTGAAAAATCATCCTACAAAATAGGCAATTCGAATCTTCTGAGACATTTCTTTGTTGCATCCTTAAAATGTTACGGTCATAAATTGGTTTAGCTAGCTAGCAATTCTCGTGATGATGATTCATATATTTGAGAGGTCCTCCAGTCTGATGCTAATAGACCTCACAAACTAACATTTCGGCATTGAACTTTTCTCTCAAACTTGTAGCCCAATATTATATTATATGTGGTTCATATGCATGTCAAAAAAAAAAAATTTTGCACGACTATTATAAAGTTATCGTACTGCCAATTCCAGCTGGACCCGAGAAAGGGGAACAGTTCAATTGGGAAAGCAGACTAGACATTGCAGCCAAAATTGCGGATGCGTTAGCTTTCATGCATGAGAGACTACAAACTGTTGGAATCCCTCATGGAAATCTAAAATCCTCCAACATCCTACTAAACAAAGAAATGGAACCTCTAATATGCGAGTATGGCTTGGCAGTGATCAACAATCAAGCTGATTCTCATCTGGCCCAAATCGAGAGATCTGATCAAGACAATGATTTCCCCATTGTAAATGAAAGAAACAACATCTTTAAGGCCGATGTGTACAACTTTGGAGTTATCCTCCTCGAGTTATTGACAGGGGAACTTGTTCCAGACAACGGGTATGATCTAGCTGCATGGGTTGATTCTGCTATTCGAGAAGAATGGACCAAAGAGGTTTTCGAAAAATCATTGGTTTCAGAAGGTGCAAATGCGGAGAGGATGGTGAATTTGCTGCAGGTGGCTTTGGAATGCATCAGTTCTTCAGCAGAAACGAGGCCGAGTATGAGGGAAGTTGCTCATCTGGTAAACTCGATAGAGGAATATGAAGAGAAATCTAAAAGTTCTGATCGCTAATGAATTGTCAGCAATGATATATAATATAGTCTAAATGAAACTCAGACTCCCTTTTAAAAGAGAGAACCTTTGAAATTCCCCAGCACATATCAAATCAATATTCATTTACTACAATTATATAAAGAATGTTATATAGTCAATCTTTTGTTTCCCAAAATTTCATTTACTAGTATTACTTCGATTGCATCTTCAAACATTCTCTTACTCGACATTCCCTAAACATAAAAAAAATAATTAAAAGATCTTTCATTCCAAATCATCTATTTTAATTATTTTAATGGCAATGGTACCAACTAAAACAATGAAAAAAATCCCACTTGGAAGAATCCTATGGGCGGCTGTATTTTGGGCAAAAAAAGTTTATTCGACAGATATTTAGGGAGGATTTTTATTTGCTTTCCAATTGGAATATGTCTGACAACTGGATCTTGTGACGCCAGTTGACAGTAAGAGAGAAAATAGATACAGAGTCGGGAACGTCGATTAAAAAATCAATTTAACTACAGTCAATAGCAATTTACTGCTCCCGAAAACTTTCAGAATACATGCTTAACTATTTGTTTGAAGTTTAGAGAAAATATATTTTTGATGCACTTTCTATATATAAAATCATATCTTCGATACATTTCCACTAAAAAAGTAGTGGGTTCAAAGAAAACAATGATGAATTAAAATAATCGATAAAAATAATTATAAGAGGAAAAATATTAACTTCCCACTCGGATTTTGACTCATACTGTCGACGTCAAACTTTAATCCTCCAACAATAAACAATAATTTAATAGAAAGTCGACAAAAAAATATCAGATAATCAAACGCAAACTAATAATCTGATGTTTTTATGTCATTCTCCCACTAAATATTATATACAAAATAAAAATCAAAGACCAAAAAAAAATAATAATTTTGGACAAAAAAAGGGGAAATCACTGAGACTCGCTAAATTTGATGAGCTGTGATCGAGAATACCTCGGACGCCAGCGCAGAACAGCACTTCCGGCGTTAATTAAACGAAGGTGACCCCTTCCTTGCCGAAATCCATGGAACCCTTGGCGTACCTAGACGAGAAATTCCGCGAGAAGTACCCATCCTCTCCGTCATCATCGAAATGAACGTTCTGCCCCGGCCCCTCGTCGAAGTTCATGGCGTAACTCAATGGGTCGTACTGTACATTCACGTGCTTTCCGCTCCCGCTCCTATTCCTATTCCGATTGAACCGGCGTACGAAGGTCTTCCACCTTGGACCAGCCACGATCTCCGACAATTCTCGGATCTTCTTCAGTAAGCTCACTCCACGGGACCAAAGCGAGTTTCCGGAAGGGATCTCGGACGCCCGTATCTTCTGCCACCACGCCAATCCAACATCGGGGGATGGGGAGGAGTTTGTGTAGAAGAAAAAACAGCAGCGGCGCTTCTGGAAGAGAGTATCCGATGCTTCGTCGATTGGCTGCACGCTTTGGCGCGAGAACCCACCAGCCTCCATTGCCCTATAGCACAAACACAGACACAGACACAGACACAGTCGTTCGTGCGTGTGTGTATATATATATGCGTGTGTGTGGAGAAATTGAGAAGGGTTTTGCCCTACTTTGTCAATCTATTTGCAAAGCAGGAATATTTCTTCCGGATTCTCTGAAATCAATTTGAGCAATTATTGCGTGTTGATGGAAAGTTGGCTTGAAAGAAAGTAACGGCTAAAGGGAGATGCGTAGTGTATATATATATCTTTTGAAAGGTCGTTTTTGCCTTTACCGTGGGGACATGTACAGTGTCTAAGAAGGGTATGGCAGTACTTTCCAGTTCATTGTACAGACGATAATTGCTACAGCCTGGCATTTCCATATGTACACATTGCAGTGTAGGACAAATATTTATATATATACTAGTTATTTTGGACATACAATGCGTGTGTATAATTTTTTTTTATTATTATCGATAGATTAAAGTGAAATTTGACAAATTATGGATGAACTAAATTGATATTTAAATTGTTGAAATAAAAAAAAAATGTGTGTTGAAATAAAAAAAAAACAAAACAAAAGTATAATATTAGTATCATATAAAGGTAAAATTGGAAGAAAAAATTGGTGTCTATCGTATCCTCATCCTTAATAAAATATAATATAATATATATAACAAAAAATAAAACTTTTTTTTTAGCGAACCAAAAATAAAACTTTTTTTTTAGCAAACCAAAAATAAAACTTTAGATTTCAAATATAAGAAAAGTTAAATTCTAAAACAATTCTTAAGAAATAAAAAAAAATAGTGAAACGGTTCATGGTCGATTTTTATAATTTGACCTTTTTAAAATTTATTTTAAATATGATTCATATAAGACCTTGACTGATTCTCGATCGAATCAGTTTGATTTTAAAAACTTGAGCATAAGATAGATTGATTCTGTATTTCTCCGGATTGGATATTTAAAATGAGCGTAATTTTTTTGTGAGACGATCTCACGAATCTTTTCTGTGAGACGAGTCAATCCTACCGATATTCATAATAAAAAGTAATACTCTTATCATAAAAATCAATATTTTTTTTATAGATGACTCAAATAAGAGATCCGTCTCACAAAATGCGACCGCCTAACACAAGGAATTGTAAGTTGTTTCAGAATAAAAAATAAAAAAAATGACAAAACTTTAGGTTTATTTATTTAGATAATATAAAAAATTATTATATTTATCAATTTATAATATAAAATGAGTTTGTATGACAAAACAAGATTTCCGACGCACCTCTCTCAAGAGATAGAGTTCCCAACCTTAGGCCGTTAAAAAAAAAAAACAAAAGAAAAAAGAGAGAAGGGTCGGGGTCCGAAACTTTGGTATACATCTTAAACCATAACGGGTCGGGTTTAGAAACTTTGGCCCATCTTAAGCCATAGCTCCTAAATTTTGATTAGGATAGCTAGAAATTAAGAATTAGGAAAATAATATATAGTTTTATTTTTTAAAAAAAATTATTTCTAGAACTTTTGTAGTTTATCATATATATTTTTGTATCGATACTTAAAATCTAACTTATTAAAAGAATTGATAAGATTGTGTTGGATGTAATTGATTCCAAAAAATCGAAGAAGTCCAGCCAGTAATATTATATCGTTCAACAAATTATTCTAATAAATTTTTTTTTTACTAATATCATAAAAGATTCGAAATCAGTACTAAAAGCTCGTATTCCCGAAATTAATTAACTAAGCAAAAACCACGTACAATCATGCACGGTATATATAAGCATCATCCCTTTTACCCATTCTACGGACATCACTTTTCACTGTCGATTTTTAACTGCCCCCGATTTTTTTTACTGTCGATTTCAGCCAGGAACTGAGATGTTTCCAGGCCGTCACGTGTTACCAGGTGAATTCGGGGATCGGATATGTAAAATCGTGGATTAAAATATTGTTTCGGAGTCTTCATGTATAATCTTTTAGAATTGTCATATTTAACATATTTTTCTATACGTTATCACTTTGCAGGAATAATGCTTAATTTTTGCTTTCTATCTTGATGCTTTCTCAGCTCGAGTGTTGATGAAATTCCTCGACGGTGAAACAGATTGAGCAATTAAAGGGGCCTTGAAGCTGCAATAAATGTAGCAGCAGTCTTTCTAAACATGGCAGTGAAGCCGGTGATTGCTGGCGGGCCAAAACTACGAGTTTCTAAGGCTTGCTCTGAATTTGTTGAGCTCGTAAATGCCTGAGGTAATGGTCCCTGAGCAGCATCCTCACTTCATCGGCACATACTGAGGTGCAGTAGGGACAGCATTCTGTGGTGAGATTGTGGAATCTGCGATGCTTATATATTTGTGGGCCCGATCTTTAACGACTACAGTTCGGTGGGATAACTCCCTCTTGCTGAAAAGGGACAAAGCAATTATCGTGCGACCTGATCGTGTCATCGTTGCTCATGGCCCTTCATTTGGCTGTGTCTTGATGAAAGATTTCCTTCGGGAAATGACAAAGAAAATAGAGGAAAACGCTACTGCGTATGAGAATTACAAGCGGATTTATGTGCCTGATGGGTTGCCTGTCAACAATGAGTCTAGCGGGCCACTGAGAATGAATGTGCTTTTCCAACATATCCAAAAGATGTTGTGTGGGGAAACCTCTGTGATTGCCGAAACAGAGGATTCTTGGTTTAATTGTCAGAAACTGAAAATGCCTGAGGGATGTGGCTAAGTGGAGATTTTGTTTGTTTGATTGTCATTTTGTGCCATTTTCGATACTATAAAACTTGAAGCAAAAAGGTGGTGTTGTTGCAGGTATGAGTTTCAAATGCAGTGTGGATCGATTGGTTGGTCAGTTGGTGCTACATTAGGTTATGCACAATCTGTTCCCAAGAAAAGGGTGATTGTTTGCATCGGTGATGGAAGCTTTCAGGAAACTAAAAACCCTTCAAAGTTTAACCATAGTGAAACTTCAAGTTGTTCCTATCTATTACTGTATATTTTTTAAGGATGAAATCAAAATAATGTTAAAGAACTTGAAATGTATACACGCGAAAGCTCTAATTATGAGAAGCGTAAAAGGTGTGTGTGCCTGAGGCCAGCCCTTTAGGCAAGAAATGCTTTGATCGTGAATCATAGCTTGGTGTGCCTGCTTTGAACACATTGCACGAAAGGATTGTGAATCACAAGTCAAATGCAATGCAGTGACATCCATTTTCTTTTTGTTAGCCTTTTAGGGGATCCTACACCTACAATGCAGCTCCAATTCTAATAACCATAATGCGCACGCCATTAACTAGTGACATAAAATGATGTTTCTCGGCAGGTGACTGCACTAGATGTTCAACAATGATCCGATGTGCGCAAAAGAGCATTATTTTCTTGATCAACAATGGTGGGTAGTACACCACTGAAGTTGAAATCCATGATGGCCCTTACAATGTGATCAAGAAAATTCAAATTTTATGGGATTATTCGTTAGAAATTTAAGATATGTTATATATACAATTAGAGCTGCAATTCTTGTTATAAATATTACATAACTCAATTTGAAATTTTAGGTCCTTTAATTTATTCATCACTTTTATGTTTGTGGATCGATTTTCATTTATCTTTCATCAATGTAGGAATATCATTTGACATATTGTGATCGGATCAAGTTCAAAATATAATTAGGCCCAAGTTTTTGAGCTAGAGCTGGCTCATATAATTATTTAATTTTGTTGTATTTGAATCTTTAATAATAGAATTATGTTATAAAGAAAATACTGATTGAATTTTGAAAAATAAATGATATAGTTTAGATATATTTTATGATATTCGTAAACAAAGTAAACAAAATATTTTTTAGAAAAAAATAAAAACTGTATGTTAGTTTATTTCCGAAAACCAAAATGCAGAATTCTTATGAAGTATATTTATAAAATATTTTTATTGAGCTTCAATAATTTTAAAATACTGATACGTCTAAGATTTTGGACCGGTCGATTAGTTTGAAATTGGAGTTTAAATGAATTGAAATAAGCTCAATAAGGAAAAAAAAACTAAGGGTAGATTTCGTCTTGAATTAAATATATTTGAGCTCAATTTCGATTCAAATATCGAATATTTAATATTTTTTAAATTTAAATCAAGACTCAAGTTCGAATTCGTCTCAAAATATTCAAATATATTCGTGAACTACTCGAAAATAATGATTTTAAATATATTTAGTTAGTATATAATTATATTAATATAATATTAAAATTCACGAATTATCAAACAAAATAATTTTAAGTTCGAATTCGACTTGACTTTTTTCAAACATATTTGAATATGACCCAAATTTGATAATTTCAGATGCACATTAAATAACTTATTGGTATTGGGCTGCTCCACTTTCTTGGTGCAACTTCTCAATCGTGGGCTAAAATTGCATTTTCTTTATTCCTAGGGCGCGGTTCCGTAATTTGATTCAGTTGCACATACGACGTCGTCGAGATGGAAACTTCACCTATTCGGCTCTTGTAAATTCGATTTCCTCCCTGAATTTCTTTCAAACTTGGAGAAAGATCTATCGTTCATTCATATCGTACCTCTCAATCAACGTAACTGATAAGATGAATCGTTGATTGAGTATGTTCAAAGCTAGACTTCTTAGGAGGTTTTACACCGGAGATTTTGATTTTTCTGTGTATTATTTTTCGGTATGAAACCAAATGTTGCATGATTTAGGAATGGAGACTGAACCCCCAAAGCCTGCAACTGAAGAAGTGAAGATGGATATACTCGAAGACGATGACGAGTTTGAGGATTTTGATATTGATCGTGGTAACCTTTCTAAGTTTTAGTGTATTTTTGTGAACTGTGATTATGATAGGAATTGAGTTTTATCCATTCAAATATCTGGTGGATATTTTAGGCCAGTGTTTTAAGTAATTAAAATGTTTGAAACTGATAATTATGTTACTCTGCTTGGTTGAAAACACTGGCAATGTTGATGCAATGTCCTTCATTTTGTGTCATGGAGTACGAACCAAGGTTTTGAAGTTGAAACCTGAAAGATTACTATTTAAATCTTTGAGATTACTTACAACTCACAAGCGCTTTGTTATGTAAGCAACCACGATTTACCCAAAATTCACCAAGAATCGAGCACAACTTCTGACCAGAATGCCCAGAAAGTCTTGCAATCACAGAACAAGCAATATGACCTTTAAAGATTTGGTCTCAACCAGCAATTTAATATACGTAAATCAAGGAAGAAATTAAACTGGAGACAGGATTTACGTGGTTCGGCTTTCAATTGCATACATCCACGGGAGACACCAATCTTTATTAAACCAAGATCCAAGCATACATCCACGGGAGGCACCAATCTTTATTAGACCAAGATCCAAGCACCGATTAAAAGCAATGCCCAACAAAAAGAAAAATGAAGAATTTTACAATTAGAGCTCACCTGTTCCTCTATTCTATTATCAAGCTTTCACCTTTCTCTTACTGTTGTTCTTTCTCCCCTGAATCAGCTGTGTCAATCTGTGCATCAGAGAATCTTGCCAAAGATGAGAGAATGAAGAAGAATCAACTGCCGATTGAAGCTTTGTAAATCGGTTGTAAGCTCCAATGGCTTAATCAAGTTAACGGGCTTATTCTTTTTTGGGCCTTGTATTAAGTCTTGGCCAAAGACCTAGAATAAGTCCAACAAGCCTTCCAATTTCAAGCCCGTACCATTTTCCAACTTTGACAGACACACTTACAACAAATCTTCACCTTGTCTGAAAGTTGGCTGCCTCCTCCGCTCCTGCGCCTCGAGTTAGTTTCTTTCCACCACCCCAACTAAGTTTAAACTATACTTAAACTTAACTTGAGGCAGTGCTTTAGTAAATTCATTTGGTGTATTCTCCTCTGTACTAACTTTCTCTAGCTTCACCGCCCTCTTTGAAATTATATCCGTTTCAAAATGGAGTTTGACATCAATATGCTTCGATCTTTTGTGGAAAACCTGGTGCTTGAATAGGTGAATGACACTTTGGTTATCACAATGGACTATCACTTTCTCCTGCTTTATTCCTAGTTCAGATATCAGTCCCTAGAGCCATATTGGCTCTATTCCTTCGTTGATAGCTATAAATTCAGCCTCAGTTGTTGAAATAGCCACTACTAGCCACTACTGATTGTAACATGGCCTTCCAACATATTGTTGTACCAAACATTGTGAATACAAAACCTGTAAGTCACTTTCTTGTATCCAAATTCCCTGCAAAGTCAGAATCTACAAATCCCACCACGGATTGCAATGTGTTTGTCCGTTTTTGAAATAGTAGGCCAAGTCTGTTGTTGTGGAAAAAATAATTCAGGAATAATTTCTTCCTTGTTCGATAATACAATAAGTCAGTAAAATGTTACATAAATAGGGATTTACAGAATACTCTAGAATAACAGAAAAAGGAAACTAACTAACTAATTCCTAAAAATCTGCATATTGACTAACCGAATCCCTTAATTAAGGGAATTGGTTTTACCCTAATTTACATCACACTTCGACACTCCCCCTCAAGCTGAGGAATAGATGTCTTCCATTCCCAGCTTGGATATGAGCCCATGAAAACTTGAACTGCTTAGTCCCTTAGTCAGAACATCAGCCAACTGGCACCCGGTTGGAACATAAGACATACACACTAGTTTTCTCTCCAATTTCTCTTTGATGAAGTGTCTGTCAATCTCAATATGCTTTGTCCTATCGTGTTGTATAGGATTATGTGCAATGTTGATTGCGGACTTGTTGTCACTGTAGAGTTTCATGGGACCTTCGACCTTGACTCGTAGATCATCCAAAATAATCTTT
This sequence comes from Primulina tabacum, assembly GCF_025594145.1. NCBI lineage: Eukaryota > Viridiplantae > Streptophyta > Magnoliopsida > Lamiales > Gesneriaceae > Primulina > Primulina tabacum. The sequence continues at coordinate 40,099,996 of NC_134558.1, forward strand.
AGCCATAGTATTTCGCATAGTCCTTGAGCAATCGCCCTGAATTCTGCTTCGGCTGAGGACTTGGCCACAACATTCTGCTTCTTACTCCTCCATGTTACTAGGTTGCCACCTAGAAACGTACAATACCCCGAAGTAGACCTTCTATCTACTAGGGATCCTGCATAGTCAGCGTCGGTGTAGGCTTCTACTGTAAGCCTCTCGTTCCTTTTGAACATAATCCCTTTCCCTGGGTTCCCTTTCAAATAATGAAGTACCCTATTTGCAGCTTGAAGATGTGACTCTCTTGGATCATGCATGAATTGGCTGATCACACTGACTGAGTAGGCTATATCTGGCCGAGTATGAGCAAGGTATATGAGTCTACCAACTAACCTCTGGTACATCCTTTTATCAACTGCTGGTTCCTCTTTATCTTCTCCCAATTTGTGATTCGGATCCATTGGAGTAGAGGCCGGTTTACACCCAGCCTTTCCTGTCTCGGTAAGTAGGTCTGTAATGTATTTTTGTTGAGAGATGAGAATCCCGTGTGTAGAATAAGCCACCTCAATACCGAGAAAGTACTTCAACCTGCCCAGTTCTTTTATCTCAAACTCCTTTCCCAATCTTCTCTTTAATTCGAGCTTTTCTTCTTCATCATTCCCGGTTACTATGATGTCGTCGACATAGACTAGAAGAGCCGTTACTCCCCCTGCAGAGGAGTGTTTAATGAAGAGGGTGTGATCACCTTGGCTTTGTTTGTATCCAGATTCCTTCATAAAGTTTGCAAACCTCCCGAACCATGCCCTTGGAGATTGTTTTAACCCATAAAGGGCCTTCTTTAATTTGCACACCTTATTGCTTGATTCTCCATCAAAACCCTGTGGGATGTGCATGTAGATTTCTTCATCTAAGTCACCATGGAGGAAAGCATTCTTAACATCATACTGCAGAAGTTGCCAGCTATAGTGAGCAGCTAATGACAAAAGAATTCTCACAGTGTTCATTTTGGCAACCGGGGCAAAAGTTTCCAGATAATCAACTCCATACGTCTGAGTATACCCTTTGGCTACCAACCTTGCCTTGTATCTTTCAAGGGATCCATCAGCCTTGTATTTCAGTGAAAAAATCCATTTACAGTCAACAATGTTCTTTCCCTCTGGTTTATTCACAACCTCCCAGGTTTTATTCTTTTCCAATGCTTTCATTTCTTCTCCCATGGCATCTCTCCATTCCCTTGTTGACAATGCCTCAGAGACAGTAGTAGGGATTGCAATGGTGTTTAAACTGACAATGAATTTTTTGTGGGCTGGCGATAGGTTTTTAAGGGAAACATAGTGAGATAATGGATATAGTGGTCGTTTAGTGCATTCCCGGGTATCTTTTCTGATGGCAATAGGAAGGTCTAGGTCATTTGTTGGGCCAATGGTTGGTGTTTCACTCTGTTGAATATGAGAAGGGTGTTCGGGACTTACCGTGGTCTCATTTCCGGAGTCTGGATTGGAAGCTTGGACTTGAGTCTGTTCCGGGGCAGTCTTCCTCCTTGAGTACACCTGAGAGAACCTAGGAAACTTGTGGGAAGATGACACATTTGTGGGGTTAGAAGGCTCGGTTGGTATAGGAGGGAGATCAAGAGTGTGGATCGGCTCAAAGGATTCTCAAGGACTATCTTCTAGTGAACTCTCCCCCTGAAGAGAGGACTTGGAGAAGAACGGTTTATTTTCACTGAAGGTAACATCGATAGAGATGTACGATTTTCTGGAAGAAGGATTATAGCACTTATACCCCTTTTTAGTGGCTGAGTAACCGAGGAACATACATTTGATGGCTCGGGGATCCAACTTATCTCTTTGGGTGTTATGGACATGAACAAAGGCAGTGCACCCAAATACCTTAGGGGTGAGTCCGTTTGAGGTTCTAAAGTGAGGATAGAAGCTGTTAAGGCACTCTACTGGACTCTTGTTGTCAAGCACCCGTGAAGGAAGTCTATTAATCATGTGTGTGGCTGTAAGGACAGCTTCCCCCCAATAGGTCTTAGGAACGTTTCCATGAAGAAGTAGGGCTCGGGTAGTGTTTAGCAAGTGTCCATTTTTTCTTTCAGCCACCCCATTTTGTTGAGGTGTTTGAACACACGATGAGTCATGGATAATGCCATGTGACAGGAAATAGGGTGATAGGATTTGGTTGAAGTAATCTGTGGCATTGTCTGTCCTAAACCCTTTTATTTTTACTCCAAATTGATTTTGAATCATCGCATGGAAATTTGGTATAATAGTGCTAACTTCAGATTTATGTTTAAGGAGAAATATCCATGTGACACGAGTGCAATCATCAATCAAAGAGACAAACCAGCGGGCCCCAGAAATGTTAGGTATCCGAGAGGGACCCCATACATCACTATGAATTAAATGGAAAGGAGAAGAACTTCTTTTATTACTGATAGGAAAAGATACTCGAGTATGTTTTGCCAATTCACATGTGTCACAATGAAATTCCGAAATATCTAATCCTTGAAATAAATAAGGAAACATAACTTTTAGAGTCCTAAAGGAAGGATGACCAAGGCGCAAATGGTGTAGCCAAATGGTATCTTTATTGGATGAACTAAACAAGGACAAATTGCTCCTGGCTTGTGGTGCAGACTCAAGGTAGTAAAGGCCCCCCTTTTCCTTAGCAAGTCCAATCTTCCTCCCCGAAGCTAGGTCCTGAAAAACACCATAGGAAGGAAAAAACGTAACATGGCATTTAAGATCACGAGTGAGTTTATGGATGGAGACAAGGCTGCTGGACAGTTTTGGCACATGAAGTACATTTTTTAGGCTAAGCATAGGGGAGATATGTATGTCTCCGAAGCCTGCCACTGTAGCCACAGAGCCATTTGCCACTACAATTTTCCTGTTACTTGGGCATGGTGTATAAGAGTGAAAAATCTGAGATATGGGTGTCATATGGTCACTAGCACCAGAGTCTATTATCCAAGAGTTGGCATTTAGGGTTCCTGGGGCATCTACAGAAAAGGAGAATGAACCATTACCTGAGAGGGCTAGAGAACATGTACCAGAGGGCTTCTCTAGGGACCCTTGCAAATTTTTTAGCTTCTCAATCTCCTCTCGGTTAAGCCCCTCTGCTGCTGAGTTTTCATCCCTGGTTTGATCCTCAGCTATGTGCGCTTGAGGTCTCGGCTTCCCTACTCGGGCTCCACATTCTTTGCTTGGTGGTTTGCCATGTAGCTTCCAACAATTTTCCCTTGTGTGTCTTGGTTTCTTGCAATGAGTACACCATAGGTGTCTTTGTTCCCCTTCCACTGATTTTCTCTACTTGGATATGGTCTTTGCATATCAGCCGCCTTATTCGTCTCTAGATCCTCTCCTTTTGTTGCAAGTGCTGATCCATCCATGTGCTGTGGCTCAAGCATGATACCCCTGCGACTTTCTTCTGAGCGAATCAGTGAGATCGTCTCTTCTAGGGACGGTGTGTCCTCTCGGCCAAGGACCTGAATTCTTACTTGATCAAATTCAGGGTTTAATCCGGCCAAAAAATCATATATTCGGTCTCTCTCAATAAAGTTCTTCAATAGTACAGCATCCTCCGGGCATTTCATCTCAAAGACTCGGTAATAATCAAGTTCCTGCCATAGGTTTTGCAGCAGAGAAGCATACTCAATGACAGATTTGGTACTTTGTTTGAGGGCTGCAGTTTTAGTCTTTATCTCATACACCTGAGCAGCATCCTTGGCCTTTGAGTAGGTGCGGCGGATATAGTCCCAAGTTTCCCTTGCTGTGGAGAAGAACATACATGTGTCACTGATCACGGGATCCATGGAGTCCCATAACCAGGACATGATCATAGAGTCCTCTTCATCCCAAGCGTCAAACTTTGGATCCTCCCTCGGTGGTCCCGTTCCAATAAGATGGCTGATTCTTCCTTTGCCTTTGAGATATGTGCGAATGAATTGGGACCACTTGAGATAATTTTTCCCGTTGAGTCGATTGGAGGCCCGAATATTCTGCAGGTCACCGGTCTTCTGGACAGCATAGGTATCATCAGGGAGAGACGAATTGTTGGAGATGGCTATATCAGAGATTGACATGGTGAATGATAGGGAAATAGAAAAGAAACGACAACAATGAAGGCTTGAAGAAAAACTGGACAACAATGAAGGCTGGAATGTGCAGAATGAACCCAGACTAATGTCCTAGGGCTCTGATACCATGTGGAAAAAATAACTCAGGAATAATTTCTTCCTTGTTCGATAATACAATAAGTCAATAAAAGGTTACATAAATAGGGATTTACAGAATACTCTAGAATAACAGAAAAAAGAAACTAACTAACTAATTCCTAAAAATTTGCATATTGACTAACCGAATCCCTTAATTAAGGGAATTGGTTTTACCCTAATTTACATTACACTTCGACAGTTGTCCTATTGAAGGTTACTTGTTTTGCCTCATGCATATTGAATCTAAGCAATACCATCTCAAGGTATGTGTGTTGGCCAAGAAACAAGCTTTTGTTCTTTCTGTCTCTCTGAAGTTCCATTCCCAAGATCTTCTTGGCCTCTCCTAATCCATCATCTCGAATTCAGAATTCAGTTTCCTTTTAAGCTCTTATTGACACTTGCAACGAGCATGCAACCACATATAGGATAAGGTATGTCTTGGCGTGATCTTCCTCATCTTTCTAGTAAACACAACTGTCAAAGGAGCTTGAAAGAGTTGTTTGACATAAGAATACTAAATAGATTAAAATTGTGTGAATCTGATGTATGTTTTGTGTGCAGTGTTGTAACACCTAAACATAACATAACGGTATGATATAATGTATCACATAATTAAAATTTGATAAATAAAATAAGACGAAATTAATCATGCACAACACTTGTGCGTTGTCTCAGGGCAAAAGATTCACCAGAAAAACTTGTCAATTTACACCAATGCTAGTATGTCTTAACGAAGTGAGAAATCAAAGTGCATTCAAAACACCAAAATCACGGATGCAACATTTGTGAAGCCGGAATTTTGTTTGATGAACAACACTCTAATCAACACTCTGATTAGGTGTTGTGTCTACATGTGTGTCTTCAACACTCCACGAAAACAGAGCAATACGCCTTGGCTTGAGCACTTGATATATTCGAAGTAAATCATTAACTCCCGTCATTGCTCTCCTGCGACGTCTATATTCCTCCATCGATCCCTACATCTATATTTGATTATTTAAAAGCTTCATTTGTCCTAAAGTTTATTTCTTGAATAGAATCCTACAAGATATGGAAACAAGAGTTTAAATAGGAAATAAACTCTTTTAAATAAATTTAACATCTCTAGATTTTATCAAATATCTCAATAGCCTAGAAAGGAAAAAATCTATAATTTAATGGGCACAATGTTATCAAAAAAGAAAATATAATTAAAGAAAAAATTATATTCCTTTCAGAGCTTTTTTGGAAATTTATCCTCATCATGGAGTCATTGAACTTCTTGTACCACTGTGTAGGACTTTGTTTAAGTCCATACAGTGACCTCTCTTGCAAACACACTTTATTCTTTGCCTTAAAAGGTTGAAATCTTTCTGGGAGTTCTATAAAGATGGTTTCTTCAAGATCATCGTGTTGGAAGACTGTCTTAACATCTAGCTGCTCTAATTTGAGATCCATGTGAGCAACAATGGCTTGTACCAACCTTATTGAGCAATGCTTGACTACAGGGCAGTAGATTTGATTGAAATCTACCCTTTCGATTTGGGAATAGCCCTTTGCCACCAGCCTGGCTTTAAACTTCACTTTGTTTGCTGCTGTGGAGCCTTCTTTAAGTTTGAATATCCATTTGCAGCCTAGCACCCTTTGTCTTTAGGTTTGTTAATCAACTGTGAACTGCCATGTATTATTATTCATCGAGAGTGATTTTAATTCTTCCTTCATGGCCCTTTCCCATTGTACCTTATCCTTACTGGACATTGCCTTTTTGTAGGATGTTGGTTCAGAATACACCACCTTCTCTGTTTTTATTCAATGCATAACATATCATGTCTACTTCCCCAAGTCTCAATGAAGGCCTAATATCCCTCCTTTGCCTATCCCTTGCCAATCTGTATGAGCTCAGATTTTGTTCTGATTGTCGAATGTCACTGTCTTGAGGGTGATCAAGTGTATGTTCTAATTGAGTGTCAGTTTCGGGTGCTTTGTTGTTGTCTGGAAACTCCACCTCAACTTGGGACTCCATTTTTCCATGACTGCCACCTTTCATCTTTGCTCTTTTAAGATTGTAACGCATTCTTGATTCATCAAAATTAACATCCCTTGTGTTGAAGCATCTAGGACCTGTTGATTCTGAGATCCAAACCTTGTAGCCTTTTACTCCAATTTACTTGGTTCATCTGTCTCTGAAAGTGTTTGAAATTGGAAATAATCAGTTGCCATGTATTACAATACTATAGTCATTTTAACATGTTAGTTGGGTGGGTGAGTGTATCTCCATGCTCATTAGACTTCGAAATTAGTAGAGTCCCCTCTAGCTGGTCATCCATACCTTTCACAAGTTGATGATCAGCAGCTCGTGTTTTCTCATTTTGATCTTCTTGTTGCACGGCTTTCTTCGGGATGTGTTAAGACTGAAAATTGAATTCTGAAGATCCTAGGTTGTATTGGTTACTCGACTTGGCCAGATCTGTTTATTATTAATCGCCCTTTGGCCTTTCTTAAACGATGGACATGCAATGCAAAACTCTCTCCTTTGTCTTGTCAGTTTTTCATTTGTTCGTTGGAATCATGAAGTCGTTAATGTGTAACTTGATTGTGAGTACTCAAAATCCTTATTAGTGCCAAGTTTTGCCCCCTCACGGGTTTGGAGTTTGTAGAGTGGGATGACAAAGAGGAAGGCAAAGAAGTGACTCAGCAATGGGAAGATGACTGGGATGATGACGATGTCAGTGATGATTTCTCATTGCAGCTTCGCAAGGAATTAGAGAGCATCGGTGAGAAGAGTGAGGCCAAGTCTACTTGATTTGTTGATGATGGTCGTGCTTTCCCCTTACGAGGTTACCTTTGAATGTGTTGGTTATCATCTTCATGGCCTTGTTGTTACTGACACAACGTTTTTATTTTGAACTCTTAACTGGTAAAAGCAGATTCTATCTGCATAGATCGTCTATTATTCCTGGATTAATGTTTTTTCGCATGTAATTATGATTACTGAACATTTTTAATGAAGCGATTACTGTTCATGATATCTGAAATTGCAAGCATCTAGATATTATGTGGATGGCTTGTATCTCTTCGTGATTGAAGTCCTTTTAACACCTTATCAGAAGTCAATTTTCAGCTGATGCTGTTCTTGCATCACTGGTTTCGAAAAATAAAATACAACCGGAGGCCTCGTACGCATGAATCGTGATTATTCCATCTGAAAAATGACTGTGTTTAAAGTATATTTGAGGAGAGTGTTGTATTCAGAATAATTATCGGTTATGTGGTCTATGTATGAGAAGTAGAGGCGTAAAGTCTTGGACGATGGACGAGACTTTTCGACGTAGAATCCCTCTCTAAGGTTTTAATTTAACAAGGTTTGTAGTATTTCAACATTTTAAACTATAAATTATACTGTGTTACAATATAAAATATGGTATTTTTGAAGTGATTGAAAATGAATTTAAATGTGATGTGGAAACTGAAAATAAGATGACAATATTGAATATATTTTTCTGGGGAGGGTATTATCAAGAGCAGGTGGGTTTTGCCCATAGATTTATATGGAAGAGCCAAATTCAAAAGCCTGCCTAGTTGCCTACCGTCTACAATCGCACAAATTTGAAAATCAAAACCAACCATATTTGGTGACGAAACAGTGTCGTTTAATGAAGTTTTGTCGTCTCCTTAATGTTATGCTTATTTTCTTATACAATACGATCTAATCATGGTTAAAAATACGAACATGATATAATAAACTTCTCTTAATTTAAAGTCATATTTATTTTATTTGATCTTTCAGCCAAATGAAAGAATATTGTCAACATATGAGACATATTATGTCTTTACTTGTTTATGAAATTATTATTATATTTAGGGAGCAGTGTGATTTGACCAAAATTAATTTTTTTCTACTAATGGGAGGAGCCATGGATACTCAAGAATAAATATGACATTTCAGAATCCAGTTCGATTAGTCGTTCTTGTTGTGGTACCGTGGCATCAACTCCTTTCTACTGATATGCGAGAAACTTGGATTTGATACCTACCTGGTGATAGAGAAAAACCTCTATCAAATGTAATAAAAAGAAAAAATCCAAATGGATTTCCCGAAAAAATAATAAAAACAATTGAATCCAACTCTTTCTTCTCTCCCACCATAGGCTGATGCTGCGTTATCTGCACATTCACATAATTTCTTAAGCACAGACAAAATGCTTATATCGTACGCAGCAAACATTCAATCAATACAACAAAGACTATACAGTGAGGCGCGACGCTAGACTAATTCTACTCCAACTTCATCTGAATGGCTCCTATTGTGAACTTGTTCAAAGTGTAATGATCCAACAGATGCTCTACATATTGGGCAAGCTGCGGTCTTCAAAAGCCAAGAATCAATACACTCGGAATGGAAACTGTGACTACACTTGGGCAGCTTCTTGCATGTTTCCCCGTTTTTGAAATTTTCCAAACATACAGAACATTCTCTATTCCCATTCTCTTCGACCTTGTAATCAAAACATGGCAACTCCTTTATATCCTCTTGTCTCATGCTCGGAATCCGAATGGTTCGACTAGGGTCCGAAATCGATGCCCTCCCTGGGAAATCACCACTGAAAGCTCTCCCCACCACACAAATGTGAATGATCACCAAAGCAGCTATCCCGACAAATAGAAGTGTCACAGATAATACAATCTCCATGATCATGGCTTTAATACGATAAAAAATAGCATTTTGTAGCTTGGTTTTTTCCAAGAAAAAGAACCCTTTTCAAGATTTAGATTTCTTGACTAGAAACACTACTTTTATATGCAAAACAAACGGACAAAGGAAGAACCAAAAAACAGATAAGTGCATTCCTCCAATATGTAGAAGCCAAGAAAGGAATAAACATGTATCTGTGTAAAACATCAGGTGTTGGTTCATTCATTTAATTTATTTGCAAATTGATAGGTCTTTTTTATTATTATTATTATTATTATTATTATTTTGGATGATGGCGTAGAGTGGAAACAATATCTTGAAGGAGAAAAATGTACAAGAGGTATTATTTGAAGTCTAAGGAGCTTTAGTTTGGTGGATATGAAGTGACAATGGCATTTGGCTGCAAGTTGGCATAAAATTCGTTTTTTTTCTTGTATTCAACAGCAACCAAAACGGTATTAAAATTTAATTTTTTGGTCTAAAATTATAACTTTACACAATATCTTGTGGTGTAAACTATAAATTGAAAACCTAAGTTAAAACTTGACAGATTATATAATATATATATATATATCATCAAATTTCATTTAAAAGTGATAACCTTATAAGATGCTTAAGATTTTAACCTATATTTAAATTCGACTGAAATTAAAATAATTATTAAATGCTTTTCTTTTCTTTATGGAGAATGATTGACCAAAGAAAAAGCATACCTAAACTTTGAGTAAATGACAATTTAAATAATTATAGAGTGGAAAAATTAGATTAAGTTTTCTTTCTCAATAAATTGATGTGACAAGAAAATATCTAGATAGAGGAGGAGGAGGTCAGCACTCCATCAAACACGTACAGATAATATAAATTGTTATATCGTAATACCAATAATACCAAATAACATGAAAAATTATATTATACAATATAATTAATTATCATGTTACCAAGACATTAAAAATGATCACCTGTAAATTTCAACGACTATTAATGAATTAAGTAAAATAATTCGATTAAAGAAAATACATCAACTTTTTTTAAACACAGCTTCTTCATGCATATGAATCAAGAAACTGCCACAACTCTTTTGATTAAACATAAGATTTCAAGTTTCCCTCTTTTATCTCTTGCAACGAGGAACCAGCATACTCTGAATACTAATTAATTAGTTTTTAAATCTTCAAGTTATGTACATGATTATCGACTTTTAATCTAATCAATTAGTTTTTAAATCTTTAAGTTATTAATTATTATTAACAAATTATTCGTTATTTTTTGAATTTATTAAAATATAATAGGTTGTTATAATAATTTTTTTATTGAATATATGATTATTTATTTCCGTCTACTAAAGTGACTAATATAATTACTCTAAAAGATTTATTCATTATTATATAGCATAGATTTGAATATCTCATAATTTTAAATTCGTTTAATTTCTTTTTCCACTCAAAAATTATAACTCAGCAGTTCTACATCGTTTCAAACATGGGCGGATTTAGGATTTGGAGACTGCATACGAAAAACAGACAAGATTGAAATAAAAAGAAAAGAGAAGAATTATGTCGATTAAATATTTCAGTAAATAAATAATTTAGATGTTTGATTGTTATTTGTTGGACAAAAACTTGTGTGAGAAGGTCTCACGGGTCATATTTTGTGATACGGATCTCTTATTTGGGTCATCAATGAAAAAGTATTAATTTTTATGCTAAGGGAGTGTATGGTAGGGGTGATAAGGTGAGTTTATAATTTTTAACCCACCTTATCCCTTGTTTGGTACGAGGGATTATTTAACCAAGTCAATACCTCATATGAATGATTAGATTATATTAACTGGGATAAAATAATCACTCCTCACCCATTAGGATTATTTATCATACTCTTAATCCATCATATTTTTCCAATTTTACCCATCTCTTAAATTAAAACTCACAACCACGTCTCTCCACCGACCGCCCACCGACCACCCCCTTCGCCGGTCGACCCCCGCCGCCGCCCGTCCCCGGACGCCGCCGACTCCGCCGGCCGCCGACGCCGACCACCCCCGCCGGCCGTCCCCCGACGCCGCCGCTGTCGACCACCCCCTCCTCCTGCCGCCGGCCGACCACCACCGCCGCAAAAGTGGAAGGGCAATTTCGTCAATTTATCAAAAGATTATTATTTATCACATTCTTAATAATGATACCAAACATAATATTATTTTATCATTATCAACTTCAATCATTCTTTTTATCATTTATGTGTTAAATTGTTAATCATTTTGTAATCCTATCATTTAAACCAAACATAGCCTAGAGTATTACTTTTTATTGTGAATATCGATAGAGTTTACTCGTCTCACAGATAAAGATTCGTGAGACCGTCCCACAAAAGACTTACTCTTGATGCTGAAAGGATTTAATTGGTAAGCCATCTCTAGGTCTTGGAAGGGGGAAAAAAGTGTTTTCAGATTAAATGAGATTGTAGCAATTGTTGTTTTCGTAAAAGAAAAAAAACATACGATGTAATCATACATAAAATTAAATAAAATGCCGATTTTTGAATAATTTAAATACATAAAAAGGTGATTATTTCAAGCAGATAATTAATGATAGATTGAGTTGCATGCATGCATTCACGTATGTAAGTCTATCAATAAAAGATCAAAACTTATCGTAAATATTTAATTTGCAGTCAAATCGACTCCAAAATTATAGGAAAACAGGTGAATTCATAACCATCAAATATCCATTTGAAACTCTATATATAGATCCTTTTGCCCAGAATTAACCCGTAACAGAAGTATTACGGCAAATACATATGACAGCCGTTGGAATTATTTGTTTCTGCAGATCATTCCAACTCTCAGATTATATGTATATTTTGTCACCCCTTCCGGCATCCGTGGTTGCTCAATTTTATCATTTTTTTGAGTTTTAAAGATGGTGGACGCAGAAACAGCTAGGACCATAGTCGGAGTTATCGGTATGTGATTCAATTAAATCAAAATTTTAAAGTCTTGTTGTAGTACAGGAATATGATTTCTATTAAGCTCAGGTCATCGATATATATGCATGTCTTCTTGTTAAATGTAAATGGCAGATGCCTTTTAATTAGTCTATTTATCTCCTATTTAATTTTGTATTAATGATTTCTTTTGTTGAATTTGCAGGAAATGTGATCTCATTTGGTCTCTTCCTCTCCCCGCTGTAATACTCTAATATATATACAAATTCAGTGAGGAGAATATATATATATATAAGTAATGATTATGTATGACATTAATTATTTCAATAAAGTAAATTAAATAACGTTAGTTACATATATTTTATTCAGTCCAACATTTTTCAAGATATGGAAAGCGAAATCGGTGCAAGCATTCAAACCGGACCCGTATATCGCGACGGTGCTGAACTGCGCGATGTGGGTCTTCTACGGGATGCCCTTCGTTCACCCAGACAGCCTTCTGGTCGTCACCATCAATGGTGTCGGATTCTTCATCGAGATCTTCTACGTCACCGTCTTTTTCGTCTACTCTGATTGGGCCAAACGCGTATATATGTTAAAACTTATTCTTATCCATCTCATTCTAATTATATATCTCTCGTTGAATATAGACTTAATCTGTTGCTTATTTATACATTAATACAGCGAAAAATCCTTCTGGCTCTACTGATCGAATTGGTGTTCATGGTGGTGGTTGTGTTTATAACATTGGTGTTTCTGCATGGCACCAAACAAAGATCGATGCTCATCGGAATATTGTGTATAGTTTTCAACATCATAATGTACACGTCTCCCTTGACCGTCATGGTATGTTATAACCTATATATATATGCATCATATAGTATGAGAAAATATATATATATGTGTGGTTGTTTTGATTAGATTTTTTTTTTTTGAATTTTTGCAGAAACGAGTTATTAAAACCAAGAGCGTGAAATTCATGCCCTTTTATCTGTCGCTTGCCAATTTCTTGAATGGAATGATTTGGTTTTCATATGCTCTCATCAAGTTTGATCCCTATGTCATGGTATTAATCACTTCTTCTATCGTAATACATTCCCTAATATTTGCATCAATATATATATATATAGTAATGGGGTTTTTACCATTTTAAATTGTGATCATGTAGGTTCCGAATGGTTTAGGAAGTTTGTCTGGGCTAGTTCAACTGATACTCTATGCAACCTACTATGGGACCACCGATTGGGACGACGATGGCACCGGCAACACCAGCCAGCCGGAGATTCAACTTCAGAGAACTAACTCCGCAGCCCCTGTCTAATAATACACTCACGGCTACATCTGTTCGACATGGGGCAATTGATCAACATCTAAGTACTGGATTGAGATCATGCTGAATACCTGTGTAAAAATTCAATAAGCACTGATGTAAAATAACTGATTTTGACACTCCTTGTATGTGTACCTGTAAAAAAAAAATAAATCAATTATATGATGTACTTTCGGATTCAAATTTTAAATTAATGTGCACAATTTGCCTTTTCTGATTCATGTTTTAGGGAGTTCAGACTTTTATTACATAGTAATTGAGCGGTATCGACAAAACATACAGTAGATAAATGAACACATTACGGATGACGATGGTGTCTAAAAAATATCAGCTTCTCCAATTTTCTAGAATGCGAAAGAAATATGGTAATTTTACATGCTCCCAAAGGTACATTTTCAAGGGCCACGAGTTTTCCGAAAACACAGACAACCTTGTTGCTCATTATCAATGGGGATCATTCCTCCGCCTCGCGTTGTGTCAATCGCCTCTATCATCGCAACAACTTCATCCATATCGGGACGCTTATCTGGGTTTGCATCCCAGCATCGTTTCATCACATTAGTAAGGGAGCTTGGACAACATCTCGGTATCTCTGGCCGCAGATTCTGGGGATAAAATGCACATTTTCTTTTATACAGGTTTCCATTCAGAACCTGCAGTTTTGTAGACACGAGGCTTAAGTTAGTAATGCAGCAGCTTTTTTCTCAAAGGATGGAGGGCTCATTTTTATGCTAACATCGGTGATTTAGATCAATGGTATTGTTTGCCACCGGATTAATGTAATTTAATTATTGTCATCCGTGAAAACCACCAAGTGCATGAATGATAGAATTCTAGGGTAAGAGATGTTTCCAATTTTTTAGGATTAATGGAAATAGAGGCAGAACAAGTATTTTTTGGCTTTTTAGAAAATAACACATATATACATTCCTTCAAATAGTAAGAGTGGTAGGAAATGGTTCCTGTTGGTCCCACTCTCCACCACCACTGGCAAATTATGCTATAAGTTGGATTAAAAAATGAATTGCATGTGCTTTAAATATCCGCTTATGAAGGCATACGACATGTTTTCTGTCTTGACGTCTCTGTGAACAATCTTCTGTGAGCGAAGTTGACTTAACCCACACAGCGACAGGCAAAATCAGCCATACATATAGTCAACAAGACTTGATAAAGATCGCTTCAAAAACAATCAGTAGAGAGAGTTATAGAGTACTGATAATTGTGAAAATGGAAAATTTCGAATTCAAGGTACCCCCGAGCAAGATCGAGCGCCATCTGTACGACCACTTTAAATGCTAGCTTTTTTCTCCAGTTCTTTATGAGGTATGCATGATTTCAAGACACAACAGACATCTAATGTGTGTCAAGTGAACACGTTTAAGAAAAGCGGAAATGTATCATCACAGGTAATTGGAAATTAGTACAAGTAGCAACGGTAGAGGCTCCAAAATCTTGAATATATTGGTGCCGCCTGGAAAGGAAGGCAAACCTAGAGGAGATCGGGCAGGAAACTCATATTTATATGCACTTTTAAAAGTGAGTCTTTCGCACCGCAAAGCAGTCCCCTCAAATAAAATACTCCGCAATCCGTACTTGATATCAGGTCAATTCCAAATTTTGAAGTTCTTATTACTGAACGTCAATAAATCTTATTCAATATCCAGGCATGACCCTTAAACAGGTAGAGCTGAGCTTTAACCAAACTTTTGTTATCCTTACATTGATAATATTATAATGTTAATTATATACCAGCCACGGTGAACAGTTCCGAAGGTGCCACGTGCAATCACATCTTTAATAACCAGCTTAGAGGGATCAATCTCCCACTCCCGCCTCTGTCTCCTGGGCACGGGCATCGCGGCGGGGAAACCGGGGTACTCTTCTTCATTGTTCTTCTCCATAGTCAAAGCCCTGTTGAGATGCCTCTCCAACAGCTCATCTAGACTCTTCAAATCTATCTGATCTGATCTGATCTGCTCTCACAAACCGCTACTCCCTTTCTCCGCGTTCTTGATCCCTGCACGATGTTTTCTATCAAATGCTATCACATAATCACCAACATAGGCAAGATCTACGTCACATATTTTCTTTATTTTTATGTAAAATGGGATACGATTTATATTGACAAGAAAGTATATTTGTATAATAAATATTTAATGCTATATTTTTAAAAAATTGTGGAAAAACGTATATTGAAACCCATCACCTACCAAAAGAGATACTTTCGCTATAAATCACTACTATACAAAAATTTATTGGACTGGGATAAAATATTATGTTATATTTGATGTTCTAAATCGTGTTATATTTTAATCAAATAAGTTTTGTTTATACAAATAACTAAAAAGTAAAAACATTGAACGTCACGCATGAAAAAAATAGAATAAATCAATGATAAAATATTATGTTTATTTTTTAATTAAAAAATCATCGATATATTGTTTTATTCATTTAAAGTGTTTAATATATAATTTATTGTCGATTTTCTAAAAAAAAAACAGATGAATCGAATGTTTTATCAATGATTATTTGTATTTGGTTTTTACTGCATTTAATTTTTAATAATTTGTGCAAACGTGGCTTGTTTGAATTAAAAAAATATATAACACGATTTGAAACATCAAATGTAGCCTACAAACACGTCTTTCTTATGGTGAATTATATCATATTACAAATATTTAGTTTTTTGCTAATAATATTGGTTTTTTAATAATGACGAGGTGGTGTCATGTTAATAATACTAGAATATTTTTCGAATTATAAGTTATTATAAATTGCGATATAAAAAGTTATAAATATATATTCTGGAAAAAAAATAAGAAAGTAAGAAAATTAAATTTAATTTTCAAAAATAAAAAAATGTTTTCCAAACAAAACAGATTTAAAGGTCATGTCGCGTAAACCTTTAATTTCAAATATGCATTCATTCCAATGTAAGGTACGTACAATGTATTTGCAGAAATGGTACAAAAACTATTAACGTCATAATGTCCCACTTAAACAAAATTTGTTTATTCAAATAAATTATTTTTTTATTGATATTAACAAACGTAAACACGATATGAATGTAAAATAATGATTATTATATATATAAATTATGATCACAGAAATTCATAGATTGAATTGATTCATAAAATTATATATATCACATTTCTCCACCGGTATAACAAATAACAGTGCTACTTTGTCACGAGTCATAGATGACTTGTAACTTATATTACACCAACATTTCAATTAAGATTCGATTGCAACATTTTTCTACAAATCCCAACGTATGACATTATTTACACTTTAAAAAATAAATAAATAACTCAGATTTTTTTTTCTTTTTAGTAATATTTCATTAATTCATTTGTGATAAAACTACACAAAAAGGTAAGAGTTAGAATAAGTTAAATCATTTCCTATGCACATCTAAAAATAATAAACTTTTTTCAAAATAATAATAATAACAATAATTTTATATGTGTTAAGCAACTAAAATATTTTATATTTTAAATTTAAAACTAAATCCCATTTTTTATATCCAAAAACTTATCCCTAAGTGGAGTATTTCTTAGAATATACAAAGTTGGGATCCCTACAAAAGGAACATCAGATATTAATAAACAAAGAGCATTACTTATTATCTTCCATACATTGCAGAAATTGATACGGCGTTCTTGGAGAACTCTGGCTCGGGTTTTCGCCTCGTCGGAACTCCATCGTTTCTCACAACAAATGCTGGTTTCCCAGGCACTGGCAAAGACTTGGTTTCACTTTTCAGCATGGATGCAACGTCTTCGATAAAGGGCCGATCAATAGCCTTATCTTGTACACATAAAAGACCAACTTGAAAGCATTTTCTCAGTTGATCTTTCTTGTCTGTAGTCTTTAGCATAGGATCAATGAGCTCTATTTCAGTGCATTGCTTCCACATGTCCCAAGCCTGAAATCATTCCGACTCGAATTTTAGTGTAACATACGTGAAAGACGACTCATGCCATATACATATTTTCATTAGCATCATGTTAATGACTTACACATTCTGCTAGAGTCAGAGGGCCTTCAAGATTCTTGAAGCTGTTGTTTCTCCGTCCACTCACAATCTCCAGTATCAGAATTCCGAAACTATAGATATCAGATTTGACAGAGAAAGTACCTTGTGTCACATATTCAGGAGCCATGTATCCGCTGTCAAAAATAATCAGTGAAGCTTATTTGATAGTTCCAATTCTGGTTCAATCTAAACTAACTCAAATAATTTTAGTTCTGCCTATCATTGCCACTTACCATGTTCCAACACGCTTGCTCGTATTTTCTTCAGATACATTTGGCTTTAAGATTCTCGCTAAACCGAAATCAGAAATTTTTGGGTTCATGTTCTCATCCAGCAATATGTTACCAGCTTTCAGATCTCTATGAACTATCAGTAATCTAGAGTGCTTATGAAGGTAAAGCAATCCTTGAGCAATCCCCTCGATTATATTGAAACGTGTATCCCAATTCAGTACAGTTCTCTTTGTTTGATCTGTCACGTTTGAACTACTTGCATCAGAAGTTTACGTAGACAGATATTCGACATACTTCAGTCTTCTTCACTTCACTTTATGCTATAGTTAATTCAAGCTGAACATAATAACTCACCAAAGAGAAAGAAGTCCAAGCTTTTGTTGGGCATGTAATCATAGACTATCATCTTCTCATTTCCATGAATGCAGAAACCCAATAGCTTTACTAGATTTCTATGTTGGAGTTTAGATATGAGTATTAGTTCGGTTTTGAACTCGATCAATCCTTGTTTTGAAGTTCGTGACAGTATCTTTATTGCTATTTCACGTCCTTCCGGAGTTTTCCCCTGAAAAATATAATATATGACGAAGAACATGGGTAGCTTTAGAAGAGTTCATAAATAACCAAGGCTGGTGACTGGTGAGCTCAGTATTATAACATAAGGATCAAAAATTTGCCACCATATGTAAACAAGATCACTCGGTTCATATATTTTTGAATTATGATACCTCTTTCAAGAAGGAAGCTATATATATTACAGACAAGGTAAGAGCATTTTTATTCTCAGTTTAAGGTAAAAGGATTCAACTCTCAAATTCACCTTGTAAACCGGGCCAAAACCGCCCTCTCCAAGTTTGTTGTTCAAAGAAAAATCATCGGTTGAGGCCAGAAGAGACGCATGAGAAAACATTTTAAGATCATGACCCCCATTGTTTTCGAATTCTGATATTCCAGTGTATCCTTCAAGTGTCATTAGCTCCTGCATTACTTTGATCTTCTTCTTTTTCGCTATCAAATTGTACCCACAAAGAAAATATCAGCACTGAAAGATCACTGAAATCATTTGTTGCCACGTATAATTTATAAGTACCTTGTTTAAATTTTCGGACAACGAAGGATGCTGTGACTATTGAAACCAGAAATAAAGTGATTGCCACAGGAAGAGGCCAGATCTTCCATCCTGTTAAAGATCATTTAGAATGATAAAAACTCAAACTTTCCATATTAATTAAACAAATATTTCCATAAAACAGAGCTATGAGATTTTTCGCAGTATCATGCTTATTGCTTTTGGACTCGGGAGTTGTAAACATACTTCTTTTTTCCTCTGATGCTGCTGATACTAGGAAATATCTTAACTGTAACTCTGGCCCATAATCTTGCAGTAGCTCTGCATTTTCACCTCTCCAGTACGAGCATCCATTATTCTCATCCTTATAGGAGATGCATTTGCAGTCGTTCCAGCAGTTTGCCCTGCAATCACTTAGGGTAAGGTTTGAAGTGTTGTCATATGAATATGTCGCAACGAATGGAAACCGTCCATAAGTGTAATTGAACATCTGATGCCTGTTTCGACACTTAGGCTGCTCCCAGCGTTCACAGCCCAAGTAAACATCATTTCCAACACCTCTAGTATTATAACCATAGCAAAGATCAACTAGGGCAACGTTAACTCTGTCATTGTCATAGATATTCCCCTGATTTTGCAGTGTCCATCCAGATATAATCTTTCGATTTTCAGGCGTGAAGGGATCTACGTAGAGGGAATAGGTGAAGTATTCTTCATCTTGATTGGAAACATTTTTAAAAATGTAGTTGAGATTGAAAGGATCAGGCTTAGGAACTATATTGTCAAACGAGTAAATCTTCAGACTCCCATATTCATAATAAAATTTCAAGTCCCCACTAGTCCAAGAAAGCACTCCTCGTCGTTTAACCAACAACCTGCGCCTGATCCAATCCCATTCCAGACTAAAAGCCCCTGAAGCCGGATTGCTTGCAGAAAACCATGAAGTAAGTGTCCAGTTCTTTCCAGTCTTGTGGTTCACACCTAACTTCATCTTCGGAAGAAGTGTATCAGTTGGATAATCAAAGCTTTCCCACACCACGTTGCCACCCCCCCATGATGATGAGTTAATCTCTTTTACCAAAAGATTCCCAGTATCCAGCAAAGTAGCCGTTACATTGGTCCCAGTTTCAGACTTATAAATCTCGATAAGATCGCCCCCGCTGTGCTCGATGATCACCTCACCCGTGATGCTTATCTTGAGACTGCCGGAGTTACCGTATATGGGATTGTTCCTGTTTGCAATCCAAACTGGGGTATCCGTATCTATATAATTGCTAGTGTACCATATTCCAAGATAACTTCGGTTGCTATTGTCAGGAGAATAGAATCCTAAAGTGAAAATCTTTTTGGAAGAAATCAAGTATGCAGATGAGTTCAGTGTTTCCCCCGGTTTGAGACTGTCAAGTGAGAAAACTGGAAACGGGGAGAAGCAAAGCAACATAAAGAAGAAGATTGCCTCCATGACCAAGTCTTCCTCTGCAGTTTGAAGTGCAATAGATCAAAATTAGGCCTGCAAGTCCAACATTTATGTGTTCATTCTATCATTATTAAATGAATGGGAAGTTTTTTTTCCACCCTCGAAAGTGAATGATATGTCTGTTTCTGTTGGTGGTTGTTTTCAGAAAATTGTTTTCTAAAACTGTATTTTGTATAAATAAATTATGTATGAAGTCGGAATAAACAAATAAACAAAGTCAATACATGGACACCAGAGCTGAAAGAGAATTTTTTTTTCTTCAGGTCAAAAGTATAATGAATTCCATTTGTTGATAAAAATAAATAAAAAATAATTTCCATTTGTTTAGTTGGTACGAATTAGTTAAGCAGACAAAGTGATAACCAATGAAAAATCTTTTTTTGGAATCAATATTTAAAGCAGGTCTTGTGTACAATGTTCTCCATGATCAATATTTGTGAGACTCGATTTATATCTGTCGTGAAAATGATGATTTTAACATAAAGAATAATATTTTTCACTCAAATAAACATATATCACATAATATTTTTTCATAACATAACTAAAAAAAATATACTTCTGCAGTGAAAATAGCATATTTGACATAAAAAGGTCGGATCGAATATCCATCTTACGATTCAACTTTGTGAGACGATATCACGAGTTTTTTTGTGTATTTTAAATTGAATAGGTCTATTACGAAAGATATCACATATCTATATTAAGATTATTCTAACAAAATACGTTATGATGACTTATAGACGGAAAACAAATACGTTAGATGCACCTGATTAAGATTATTCTAACAAAATCCTATCGATGCTTAGATCAGATATTAGAAACTAAAAAAATATTCGAACTAAGCTAAAAGCCAAAATATAACATTTGTAATTCATCGGAGAATGTATAAAGTAAATTTACCTAAGGAATACATGTCGTATTTATTATGGCAGCATAAGAAAACCAACAATTAACTATACGAAGACATGATCTAAGTTTAGATTTGATTAAAAAAAATTATCTTATCAAATTAACTACATGTTTTTACTATATTGTGATATTATATTTTGTTTTATATCTGACTATTTTAATTTCAAAAAACTTTTGTTTATTTTTTTTAAAAAAAAAACTATTTTATTTTTTATGGAATACATGATAGTATGTGACATGATCCGTCAATTATAACAATATACACTAATAAAAGATACACACATGTTGTACGTGTAATTTTTTATTTTTAATTTGATTGAATAATTCTAAATAATTAACACAAAATTATTTTTAATTTAGAATAGTTGTTCGATTTAAAAAGAGAATATTTGTTTAGATTTTTTTGTATGTAAAATATGAGATGACTTGAAGAGATTTTTTGTAGATAAAATGATAATTATGAAATTAAATATTTTGATATTTTTTAAATTAGTTTCTCAAAGAATAAATATTTTAATGTCATTTCACATTTAATAATATAATAAATAATATATAGAGGAGGAAATTTGAAAGTGAAATTTAATAGAGACTATTTTTCAACTTTCCCCGTACATCACCCCAACTGACAAAAACGAATAAAAAAGCAAAGGTCCCGTCTTTCAATTTGCCTCGACCTGCAAATCCAGAGAATTCATTCTAATCTTTACTCCTCTCCCCTCCAATTTCACGTCCTTATTCTCTTTTCTTCTCACAGACAACATACAGAAGTCAGTTTTCCCCTTTTCCGTGTAAAAATGTGTCTTTTTAATGCTTGAAATTTGACGAGTAGACTCACTCCGTTGATGCTCAGATTAGTTTAATGAGAATCAATTCTTGGATCGATAACTAAGATATTTGATGGCGATTAGAGGCGTTGATTTCAAGTGGTGAGTATTTTCAAGAACGTTTCAAGGTTCATCATGAGAAATGGTGGGAAAGAAATCTTGTTATTTTTAAACGGGGAACAAATTCCGTACCTGCTTGTGTATTTTCTTAATCTGGGGATTTTTACATGTAGGGGTTTTATTTTGGCTTAAAGGGGTAATTTTGAGTGGGTTTCTTGCAGGTATGATGGGTTCTTCTTGTCTATGCTCGCTACAAGTATGTATCCTTTTCACTGATGTTCAAGATTTGGTTTCATATTAAATGGGATGCCTTTTTGGATGCTAATTTGGTTTGTCTTTTATATTCTTATTTTGAATTCTAGTATATGCTAATTAGATTAATGCAGGTTTGATATGTTTTTACTATATAAAGCCTTGGATCATTCCTTAACTGTTGTATCAGAATTATTGTGGCAATCAATTGGAAGCGGTACCATTTATGTACGCATCCATTGCATATATGGATTGTAGTGAGTGATCTTTAAGCTTTTGAAACGAGTTATGGAGATGCCATCTATTTTGGATGAGACTTGAGGTTATAACTAAATGTTTTGATTTTTTTCTCTTCCCTTTATTAGGTAGACTACACCGCAGTGTTTGTTTTCCGGCTCTTGATGTTTTTGGATAATGGACTGGCTGCTGGAATGGGGCTGTAAGACCTTGTTTCCTTTTAAAGTTTATTTTATAAGTATTAAGTAGTCATGGAATTGTATATATTTTATCTATAATCTATATAGGTAATGGAATTATCTATTTAATGATGGGCAGCCTTTGATGATAATGCTCTCGGTATTTTGCCCACCTGAAAAATGTCATGGTTAATATTAAGCTTTATTTAGCAAGTTGTATTATCGATTTTCATTTACGATATGTGGTAGGCTGTGTGATGGAGTCATCAATTTTCTGAAAGAAAGAGAAAAAAATTGTACGACAAAAGGAAAATTGTCAAGCTATACATTTATTTAAAGTCGTGCTTATTTGTCTGGAAGTAACAATGACTTGCATCTTGGAGTTGTACAATTATCTTTCTTTTATTATCTCGTGTGTTTGGGTTTATTTCACATATTTAGAAGCTTTATACTTTGTACTGTATTCAAAATGGCATTAGGGATCTTGGTTGGCAGCAGAGATATGCACGTTTTTGTGGAAGGATTGTTGTGCTTTCCATTCTTGCTCTGCTCTTATATCCCTTCCTTTGGACTTGGACTATTATTGGTACCCTATGGTTCTCTAGTGCTAGAGATTGTGTAAGTATATTTTCACTTTCGCTTCCAAGTAGGTGATCGTGCATTATATAACGAATCTTGAAAAATTATAAAAACGTGGAAACGTTTGCAGTTGCCTGAAGAAGGTCAGAAGTGGGGCTTTCTTATTTGGCTGCTTTTCAGCTATTGTGGACTTGTGTGCATCGCTGGCATCTCTTTGGGAATGGTTAGTTTCAGTTTTGGCAATATTTTACTATCCAACAAGTTTTATGTTCCTGCTATGAGATGTTACCTGGAATTTTCTGTGTAGAATATTTTATTGGAAAACAGGTTATTCACATGTTGCCTCCACGAAATCCTTCCGATTCTTAAATCATGCAATTATGATAAACATGAGATAGATGATAGATTTATACAAAAAATGGCAAATATAATGCATAATATAACAAGGATTAGAAAGGCGAATAGTGGAATACTGGAATAATTGCCCCTCCCCCAGCTTTTGCCAGTGTGCCTTTTTGTTTTCCTCTATTTTCTTTTACTTGAGGAGAAGGTTCTGGCAGGACCTCAAATGCTATATGCTTAAATATATTATAAAGTTGTAAAAAACAATGGCTATCCGAGATCTTATGCTTCGTTCCTCTATTATTTCAGTGGTTAACAAGAAGACAGGCACATCAATTGCAAGCACAACAGGGGATTCCTGTTTCAGAATATGGAGTAAGCTCTTACAATTTCTTTTGCATCGATTTTAGTAAACATATCAACACATGGTTATGTATTAGAGAATGTGTTCACCACATTTATTTTTAATTGACCTGCTTCAATGTTGAATCTGACTTCAGGTTTTGGTAGACATGGTTAGAGTGCCAGATTGGGCTTTTGAAGCTGCTGGCCAAGAAATGAGAGGGATGGGTCAAGATGCCGCTTCTTATCAACCTGGAATGTATTTGACCACAGCTCAGGTAACATGCGACTTGCTTCAAAGATTTCACAGAATGGGTCGACTAAATTAACTAGTGAAGTTCGCTTATTGATTTTCAGTAATTTATGGTTGGCTCATGATCGAGATTTAAGTTAAGCATGTATAAATACTGTCAGAAAATCACCTGATCAGATAAATATCTGCTGCTTCATTTTGTTTTAGTTCTGCTTTGGTATTTCTTATATGCGCTCACTTTAATATCACAAGCTTTCCTCCAAACCTTTGAAATTTTTATTGTGACATGCAGAGAGAAGCAGTGGAGGCGCTTATTCAAGAACTTCCTAAGTTCAGAATGAAGGCTGTGCCTACTGATTGCAGCGAGTGTCCTATATGTTTGGAAGAATTTCGTGTGGGAAATGAGGTCCGTCCATATGTTTATGTTTCGAATGTAATAATATTTTTATTGACAAAAAGTTGTTTGAAAAATGTCAAGAATTTCACCAGTAAAAGAGGTGGGTGGGTGGGGGGGCCTCTGGTCAATTTTTCTTAAAACCAATTTCATGTTCGTGTACTATTATGGGTAATCTTGTATTTTCCCTCCCCCTAAAGGAGAATCCTGGTTCCGCTATAGCTTCTCACTGGACACCATACAGGTTCGCGGACTTCCTTGCGCTCACAACTTTCACGTGGAATGTATAGACGAGTGGCTCCGGCTAAACGTAAAATGCCCCAGATGCCGTTGTTCTGTCTTTCCAAATCTTGATCTAAGTGCAATATCTAGCATTCACACTGATGCAGAGAGGTCATCTTCCAATGTTGTCACAACAACTCGATATGTAAGAAACCAAACTCCTAGTCAGAGATATCTTCTAAGGTTACAGGGTTTGCTTCGCCCGGTCAGCGCTGAGAATTCTTCATCCGGCAGAGAGGCAGATGGTGCTGCAACACCATCAAGCAGAGGGATCCAAGCGGCCACTCAAAATGTGGAAATAGGGGAACGGGTGCAAGTGGTGGTTGAAGAGTCATCCCTGCATCAATCTTGAGCTATTTTAGTGGTAGCGGATCGTTTTGAGTACGGTTTAACCATGTGGGATTCGACCAGTTGTGATTAAGAAAAAATACTGATAGTCGATGGAAACCATCCGATGTATTTGGTTCAGTGGCATAACTTTTGTAGCGAATGTAAAATTTGTGCATCGTTGGTTGTGTTCTTTCGTGTAGTAATGTGTTTTACCATATCTTCATCTGTGCTTCTTGTTTACGAGATCCATTGGGTGTGGCATTTATTTTAAAAATTAAAATTTTATATAAAGTATTTTAAGAAATATGAATTTTGTTTTTCTCCATAAAAAATAGCTATCATGAATCCATAGCTAACCTAATTTCATGTGATAATATGTTTAGTGGCACCATACTTCTTGGAGAGTGGAATGCCACGCAGTTTTCTTGGCAACTTTTCATGTGCACGTCAAGTGGTGGGAAACCCATCTTAGTTCTCTCCATCAAATTTAATAAAGAAAAAGATTCCTAAACTTAGAAAAGATTTTCTAAATTACACGCTTAAAATGTGTAATCTCGAGTCCACGTCGAGTTATCGGCTTATTTAAATTACGCAAACATTAATTATAAAGGAATAGGAAATTTTTTTTCTGAAATTTGATGATTGTAAGATGGAGAATCCGCGAGGAGGAATAAAGGTAAAAGACGAGGGAATTTGCTGACTCCCAAAACGAGAATATAAAAAGGTGGGATGCCACTCACTTTTAGGATACACGCATTTTTCACAAAAAAAAAAAATGGTGTTTTTTGTGTATTTACTTCTTAATAAGAAAACGCTAGAACATACAAAGCTTATATAAGTTTGTGCATGCACGATGGACTATAGGTAAGATTGAGCAGAAAGACTCATTCACGGACAACCAAAATTTCAGCAAGATGGGGAGAAAAAGGCCCTGACATAAATCGATGGATGACGCGAACAATCACACCCGTACGATCCCGAGCCACTCTGTACCAACACTGAAAACTAAACTCGATTCTACCACCGCTGCAACAACATTAATCCAACCAGTTTGTAGGTTGTTACAACCTGACATGACTAATAATTCTTGAGTTACTGAATGTTAAGAAAGCGTCCCAAAGTCGACTTGCTCTATCGAGAACCTACTGTGGCATGGTACATAACCCATCAAAAACCATCTCATTGCGATCCACCCAAAGATTCAACAAACCATAACAAAAGTACTCAAATCCTCCCCGCCACCCAACAAAACAAATCTAAAATGGGTCCTCCTCTGAACCGGATTAATAATTCCCATTTTGAAAGTATAATATATGAAGAATATAAACTTGTACTAAACATACTGTGAGTGTGACTTTGTTCTTAACTTAAAACAATGAGTTTACTAAGAAGAATATCAACTTGTTTTTCGTCGATAATTGTTTGCAAAATATGGGTCAAATATATGAAGAATATCAATTTACTCTGCCTCACAGCTTTGCTTCCATCTTCTCCATGCATTACAAATTCAAAAGTTTCTTCGGTTTCTGTACTCACTCCCCTTCTCTCTTCTTGCTTGCATCTTTGTCTTTGTGTTTTTTGAATTTTACTGGAACAGAAAATTTGTTGATTTTCTTGAAAAAATTTAATGGAAAACGAGGACGCGGGCAGTGATCATGGCAAGAAAACGCTGCGAAGAAGCAGCAAGAGTCACATATCAATGTCCGATACTGAGTCAACTACCAGTCGAGGAGATTCTTTCCACTCTCCACTTGGACCCGAATCGCCACTTCGCTCCGATGATCCTCGTTTTCAGACTGAAAACGATGATTTTATTGTCGAGAATAATTGTAAAGCCCCGGTTCCGGTTCATTGAGCTATGGTTATTGAGCTCAATAAGCTAGTGAGGGAGGAGCCGCCGCCCGAAGTGAAGAAAGTAGAGCTGGTTGGAGGAGGTGGGTTGGAGGAGGAGGAGAAGGTCGGTGGTGGGGAGGAGGAGGAGGTTGGGAGATAAATGAGGTCAAGAGCAGCGGCGGAGTCAATTTTGCGGAGGTCGGCAAGGAATGGGACGGTGACGAAGGCAGCACTGGTGATTAGAATATTCGAGGTGGTGGCTTGCGTGACTTCTTTCTCGGTTATGGCTGCTGACAGGACTCAAGGATGGAGTAGTGACTCATTTGATCGCTACAAAGAGTGTCGGTATAATTCTTAGTTCCATTCAAATGCAAATTACATTACTACATGTTATGCTAAAATTTTGTATCTTTACTTGTTGTTTGCATATTATTACATCGTTTTTAAATCAGTGGGAGTCATTTGTTATCACTCAGTTGAAGTAATGAAGCCTAATCACATGATTGAATTGCTATCTTATACAACGGTGCCGTGTTATTGATCAGTTAATGACTGATGAGTTATATTTGGCACGAGATTCAACTAGATAAATGATTTGAGGGAGCCAATACCATAGAATATAATGGTTTCTCATGTTCATTGTGTACTTTTATCTTGAGCATTAATCTTGCCATTCTATATGCAGACTGGTAGTTGATTCTCTAAATCTTGCTTGGTTGTCTTGAATAAGAGATGCAAGATCATTCATTCTATCTGATATCTATGGTTTCCAATCTCATAGTTGGGAATGATCAGGTTGAATCAAGTATATCCAAGCTACCGTTCTCTTGAAAATTCATCGAAGGTGTAAATGTCATTAAAATTTGATCTTAATCACGCAACTCAGTGTAAATTTGTCTTGCTCACATGCGTTTCACCATTAGGATCCTACGCTTATCTCATATTTGGAATCATTATCAAATTCATTCGCGTGTGGAGAAGGATAGATTTTGGTGTCTCTGATGTAATATGTTTTCATGTCACTGATATATCCCTTGAAATTGCTTGTACAACAGGTACTGTCTTGCTGTTGATGTCGTTGGACTTGTGTATTCTGGTTTTCAAGCCTACAATCTAACATACCATTTGTGCACAGGAAAAGATGTAATCTCCCACCATTTAAGTTACCATTTCGATTTCTCAATGAATCAGGCAAGTTCCGACCTTGAAAATTTCAGGTAAATTTTATGCTTTGTGGGTACTAACTAAATTTTTTTAGCATTTTTGCCCTTGTGTCTAGCAGATTTTGGCTTATTTTTTAACGTCAGCATCGTCATCGGCTGCTACCAGAGTGGACGACTGGATTACGAACTGGGGCAGTGATAATAAGTTCACGACGATGGCCAGTGAATCAATAGGGCTGTCGTTCTTTGCTTTTCTAGCTTTCTCCTTGAGCTCTCGTGTCGGGTTACAACCTTTGCAATCGGGAGTCCACTTAAACACCGGAAACAAGTATATTTAATAAAATTTATATTATATTATACAAAATAATTTATTTGGTTTGATCAATTTCTGTATAAAAATGATTGAAACCAAATTAAACAAAAAAAAAAAAGAAATCAAACATAATATTATTAAAAAAAATATTTAGTTTATATACATAGATAATTATTATGAGATACATCATTACTTGTGAAAATGAATTAAACTACTTTCTAATAATTTTACTAAATACTATATTACAATATTTTCATGTAATTTAATCTGTCTAACAAGTCTTTTAATTTAAATTTTTACATGATATAAATTTGGAGATTATAAAAAATAATTAATTTAACAAACTAAAAAAAAATTTGAACTAATTTTTATTTATTCAAAAAACCCTTTAATATATTTACTTTCTAACCATTTATTACGAACACCCTTTCTCTGATAATGGGAATCGGTCGTCTTTCTCGAATCACTCGCCGCTACTCTATATTATCCGCCGCCTACTCTCACCGGCAACATCCGGCAGCACTTAGTCCTAACGATTTCGTGGACTCTCGTCGTCACCCACGCAGCTTCTCCGAATTCCACGGAAATTCTTATTTTCAACGCCGATTTGACTATTCTCGACTGCTTGGCGGGCATCACGTACTTTTTCAGAGCTCTTGCTTTTCAAATGTTGCATCTAAAGAGAATGAAAAGGAAAACAAAACTTCGAACGGTAATGACGGCGGTGGTAGTTCGTGGATTGATGTTTATTTGCCGCGAAAAGCTCGACCTTTCGCTCTCCTTGCTCGGCTCGACAAGCCTATTGGTACTTGGCTCCTTGCTTGGCCTTGCATGTGGTAAAAGTATTTATCCTTTAGATTTCGTGTTACATTTCAAGTGGAATTTGATTTGCTGCGTGCGCCTTTTTCCCTGTCAATTCGCGTGAAAAGTCTTATTAATTTTCTTGTTGGCAGCATTTCAACCTATGTTCTCCATGTACAAAATTAGAAAAATGGAAAAAAAATTGGAGCTGTGGAAGATAATTAAACCTCGTGCTTTTTTTTTTCCCAGTCAGGCTGGGAGGTCAACTGCTTCTGATGTTTGTTGAATGTCACGTGCATTACATTGTTAAATGTAGGTCGATTACAATGGCAGCTGCGCCAGGGAGCTTTCCGGATGCTAAGATGATGGTGCTGTTTGGCACTGGGGCGTTGCTCTTGCGTGGTGCGGGGTGTACCATTAATGATCTACTTGATCGGGATATTGATACGAAGGTAAGGAATGTTTCACTTCAGTATATATTTTTTTTGTCTATTGATAATCCGAAATAACTGAATGTAAAATTCTTGTTTTTAACTGGAAAAATTGGAGATGGCACCCAGATGGTCATTTCGACTTTGTTGAATTTTGTTACACCTCTGTTCACTTTGTTGATTGGATTTTTATCTTCACATCTTAAATGGTGTACCGACAGACTCGACATCATGTTGATCTATAAACTCGACATCATGTTAATCTATTCAGACTTCCTTAGTTGCTTTGATTAAACATTTATTTTTTCTGATTCTTTTTTATGCATGTTCGTATGAATTTATATGCTTACTCGCTATTGTAATCTTTGTTGTTTCATTTTTCATAGCTTTGCATGTAGGTTGAGAGGACAAGATTGAGACCCATTGCTAGCGGTGTTTTAACGCCTTTTCAAGGACTTTGTTTTCTTGGTTTTCAATTACTTCTGGGTTTGGGAATTCTACTACAACTTAACAATTTTAGGTTCGTACTTACTCCATATTCTAGTTTTACAAAAAAATGACTTAATTCTGTAAATCTTAATGGAGCACTTGTTTCCCAGTATAGCTCGTACATAAATTTTTAAGGAAACATGTATTCGGAGTTATTTTTCTAATCAATAAAAGGAAGGCATATCTTCTGGGTTACAAAGCCATATGTCAAAAATGTGTGTTTCCAACATTTGGTGCTCTTAAAGATGGTTATGTGGTGTATATGATGATGTTTGGTAATCTGACTCGCCAAATATCTTGCAGTCGTGTTTTGGGGGCTTCATCTTTGCTGCTAGTATTTTCATATCCTCTCATGAAGAGGCTGACATTTTGGGTACTGCATTTTCATCTCTGTTCATTTGTCCCGTATTTTTTTTATTTCATCTAACCCCTTCCATTCCATTTTCTGCCTCCTCAATCTGCCCTGAGTCCAACAAAGAGCCATGCGCATGCACCAAGTAGCCTTCATTAAATTAGCTAATGTATCTGAACCATGTTAGTGTTGGTGCAGCCTCAGGCATATCTTGGTTTGACATTTAACTGGGGCGCTTTACTTGGTTGGGCTGCTGTTAAAGAAAGCCTCGATCCAGCTGTTGTACTCCCACTTTATGCTTCAGGTGTACTTTGGACGCTTGTATATGATACAATATATGCTCATCAGGTACATTGTTTTTACCTTTAGGATTACCCTCACATTGGATATAAAATATATGGACGTTTTTCAATCCTCTGAATCCAAATCTGGAAGTGAGATGAATAGTTGTGCTTCTTACAATGGTTGAGACGTGCTTGGGTTAGTACATGGTGAAATATTCTTTGCTTGCATGCATTTTATGAACAAGAACAGATGCAAAAGATTGGATACTGATTAGGATTTAGGACACGTCACATGGGCTTCAAATCTTTCATATGTTTCAAAACAGTGATGATTGTTTTGGTTTCCTTGAGCTTGATTGACTGCTTAAAACATCCTTGTAAAAGATAATGCTTAAAATTGTTGTGTCCTAAATGCATCCATCTTTTGTCTTTGGCAAAAGGGGAGTGGAAATTGGGCCTTTTTTTCATGTGTTTTTGTTAATACCATGCTTGTTAAGCATTTTACATGATATGAATTTTAGTTGAATGCCTCATTTTATGCAATCTTGGTATCCTCATTTTGGATTTTAACATCAGTTATAACCTCCACATTAATTTAACTATAAAATGCTGTTATGTTCAATAATAGCTTTTGCATGAGATTCTGTTGTTTGTAATGAGATGCTCATTATAATCACACAAATTTATATTCCTTGTTGTTGATAATGTGATAGTTGTACAATTAGGACAAAGAAGACGATCTGAGAGTTGGTGTCAAATCAACAGCCTTACGATTTGGTGATTCCAGTAAAAAATGGATTACTGGCTTTGGAATTGCATGCATTACAAGCCTTGCTCTTAGCGGATATAATGCTAATCTTGGTATGTTCACTTACTTCCACTTTGCTAAGTTAATCTGTGTTCTCGGGGAAACCACCATTGGACCTGGTATACTGTTTTTTCCTGATATGAAATGATATTTGACTATTTTTCATTATGATTGTATTTCTGTTTTGGTTTTGAGCAGCATGGCCATATTTCTCATTCTTGATGGCTGCATCCTCCCAGTTAGCTTGGCAAATCATGACAGTTGACCTCTCAAGTCGAGTTGATTGCAACAAAAAGTGAGTACTCTGAGATTCAGTTTCAATGGTTTTCATTTTGCCTATATGGTTTGTGTATATTTAGTGAGTTATTACTATATTAGCATTAAAATGGATATCATTCTGGTTTCTAGTTTGGATTCATGAAATATGTTCAATTTCGATCTTCTAAATTTTACTAAAGATTACTTACCATTTGTTGTCAGGTTTGTATCCAACAAATGGTTTGGTGCTATTGTTTATTGCGGGATATTATTTGGAAAACTCTTATCTTGACGGTAAAGACCTTCTCTGACTGGTTGTGTAAAATCTGTGATTCATTATTTTCCGTTACTGGGCTATATTAACTTGTCCACAACACAATGCGACCTGGTCAACTAAATGACGGGAATTTCAAATAATTATCGTAATACTTTGTAAATTATTTTAATATTAATCAAGTAAAATATACTACACAAGTCTTAAAAGATAAAATATATATGTGAGATGTTATGTTACGGTATCATCAGAAAGTGAAGTGACAACATGATATTAATTTTTTTAAAAAAATAATTATATCATATTTAGCAATATTCGTCGAATTTTGCAGAAAAATCTTTCGGTCCATGTATATCCCATCAACTGCATTCAAATCATATCATCGAAAAAATAATTAAATATGACTTTAAAAAAAATTGATTAAATGTAATAATTGAGTTACGAATCAAGAAGTGCGGGCCCATTTCGCATTTGGATCCGAACATGAACATTTAATTTACGAATAATAATGTATAATCATTTGTCAATAATGTGCAAGCTTAATTAATTAATTA
The DNA here is from genome assembly GCF_025594145.1 of Primulina tabacum. Classification (NCBI taxonomy): domain Eukaryota; kingdom Viridiplantae; phylum Streptophyta; class Magnoliopsida; order Lamiales; family Gesneriaceae; genus Primulina; species Primulina tabacum. Next base: position 40,132,500 of record NC_134558.1, read on the forward strand.
ATTGTGATTGTATATAATAATTCGTTTAAGCATCATCCTATTGTACTTACTACTCGACATTAAATGGGCCACACTACAATTTTTTTTTTTTAAAAAAAATGGACCGTACTTACCCGTATTGTGGCACATGGGTCGGGCCCAAACCAGTTTCAAACTGAATTAATTGTCACATGTAATCGGTTGGTAGTTGAAGACATGAGTCAGCACTATATTTTTTTTGTCTCAACAATTACATTAAAAATATTGTGTTATTTGGTTAAATTACATTTTTGCTTTAGCATTTCCTTTTTTATAATGTTTATTAAACCGTATTTAGACGAGGACTCGATCCGGAACTCAACTGTAACAAACTTATCTTTAATTCAGATAATAATAATATGTTTTAAAATAAATTAATATTTTAGTTGATCAATTTCTTTTTCTTTAAATTATACCATACTTTAAAAAAAATAGAAATTATAATCAGACACCATAATGCCATGGATTAGATATAGTTATACTATTCTTTCTTTCTTTCTTTATAATGGATGATCAAGTGTTCTTATCCAGGCATTAAAATATTCATAAATAAATTAAGTGTTATTTAATAATGTTGAGCATTTAAAGATAATTTATTTAGTAAATTTAATCGGAATTATTAAATATATAAAAGAGGAGAGTGACCGTATACGGATGGGTGCATACGGCAACAGTACAACCATGGCCAGGCGGTGGGCTCCAACTCCCTCGATCCCACATTCCAAACCTATCTTTATTGCACGTGCCGTGAAATGTCTAGAATACCCTGAATGGATGGTTTTAAACTAGTTTTTTCGGTCCCCACAAGATTATTCTATATTAGTCTTTTCGGACCAATTTTTTATTATTTCAAAAAAAATAAATTGGAATTAAATCTTTTTTTATTATTAAGTTTTAAAAATGATGAGATACTATATTGCAATTTTATCTAATAAAGACAAAAACTTGTATAAGACGGTCTCACGGGTCATATTTTGTGAGGCGGATCTCTTATTTGGGTCATTCATGAAAAAATATTATTTTTTATACTAAGAATATCACTTTTTATTGTGAATATCGATAAGATTGACCCGTCTCACAGATAAAATTTTCTGATATCGTCTCACAAACAACCAAACTCTTTGATAAAAGATGGTATAGTAATAGATATATATCTCCTTTTCATTGCCTACTCGAAATGAGATGTAAATGATTTATTCTGTAATCCGTATAAAACTACATATATGTATTGAAATCTCAAAATTCGTATCAAATGACCAACAAATTGATCTAGAAAAATTGAATAATTCGGTGGACGAAAATTATAATATTTTGTAAGAGAAAAAGTGGTCCATGGTGAAAGAGAGTGGTGTCCAAGGGCAAAAAGACATTGATAATTTGTCTCCTCGCAAGTAGATCTCCCCACGTTATCAATGTTTCCAGTTTTTATATTTATTTTCTGTATTTACTCCGTCACTCACTCTCTATATCTGTATCTGCGCTGGGTTGATCGGTGGAGTTGCACAGTGACAGAAAACAGACTGCCACCCTACCTTCCTTTTTTTCTCTGGCGAGAAGCAAAGATAAAGCAGTTTCTCACACACAGATTCTCGTGTTCCTGGCTTTTGTTGTTAACTGATGATATACTTTTCCTACCAAACGTTCGTTTGCTTTGGAGGTGTTTGTTCTTGCGAATCTGTGTGCCCATCACCCTATTTTCTTCAAAGCTTGGTTTTTTCTTTTGTTTACAGTGTCAAGATCGATGCTTGATAAGTGTTTACCTTTTCTCTCTTATTTTTCGCATGCACATTCCGGTGAGCTATTCTTGGAGTAATGAGTTGTGGGTTTCCTCTATTTCTCTTTTAGCATCCGTTTATTTTGTTTATGAGTACATTTGGTCTGCGGGAGCCCAGAGAAGGAAAAACTTGGAATCGAGCCATTCCATTTTTCAGTGCTAAGTTAATACCAAGATTGCGCTCCGATACTAAGCTTACTGACGCACATTGATTCTTAGTTTATTATCTTGTAAAAGTTGAGAAAATCTGGAAATTTTTTGATGTTATTGGGCAAAACTTATGAAGAAATATCAGTGGCTGAAACAAATAGCAAGCACCCACAGCAAGCTGGAGAGGAGGCTCTCTTTGGGAGAGTACAACAGAGCAGTTTCATGGTCAAAATACTTGGTTTCTTCGGGTGCAGAAATCAAAGGTGGAAGACAAGAAGAATGGAATGCTGATCTATCCCAACTTTATATAGGGAACAAATTTGCTTCTGGGAGACATAGTAGAATCTACAGAGGGGTTTATCATCAGAGAGACGTGGCTATTAAGCTTATTAGCCAGCCTGAAGAGGATGGAGAGTTGGCTGCATTCTTGGAGAAACAGTTTACATCAGAAGTTGCTCTTTTGTTCAGGTTGAAGCATCCTAATATCATCACTGTAAGTGGGATCTAATTTGTTCCTTGTTTTGTGTGGTTGAATCTTGGATGCTTTGTTGTGCGTAAATTGCCCCGAAAATTGTCCCTTGTTAATCTTCTGAGTATTTGGATGCAGTGGTGAAGCTACGAGCTTTACGAAACAGTGAACGAATACTTACTCATAATCATACATACATATAATAAAGTTGAGGGGATCCTTTCCTCAAAATAAAAAATAAAATCGTTTCACCAGCCCAGCTCCCTCCGCCATTGTTGGGCTTGATTGCTGGATTATTTGGCTGTGCAGGGGGAGTGAAAATAATATGTCACCCATACATTTGTATATAAAGATGATACTAATGTTCAAGGCATATATTAAAGAGAGAAGGGGATGACTACCCCTTCTCCCTCTTCTTGGGTCACCGTTCAAGAGAAAGGGGTGCAATTACCCCTTCTGACCCCTCATCCTCCGTCCCTGGTAAGGAAATATTGAGGGGTTGCCGTTCTCAGTTTTTATAATCATCACATCCGAAATTTGAAGATTTCATGCTGCATGTTTGGTGGAATATGCTTTTGGGTGATACACACATAGGAAGAGTGATGATGGATTGTCTCAACATAGTTTTAGGTCAAGTGGTTGGGCAAAGTAAGGAGCTTTCTTTGGTCCTACATTGTGATAATTGAAAACGACGGCGAAAACCGGTTAGTTATAAATTAATGGCAATTGAATGCTAAATGTTGGTGCTTTATCTAAAAAGTTTTGGTGCCTTTCCTTATCTGAGAAAATCGTAGCCTAGATGTGAAATCATAAACTGAATTCTGGTAGCCCCAAAAAAGGGATCCGAGCTATTGACCTTCGCACTTGCACAAAAATGATGTGGTTAGCTGTTTCAAGGATGATCTTTGGCATATGTCATGTTGGTACCTTTCCTCTGTGGCTTGTAATGACAATACGTACAGTCTGGCTGTAATATCTAGTTATACATCGAATTTAGGAGAGACGTGAATAGCATTATAAGACTGCGTATAAGATTTGAGCAAATCATATTTGTAAAATTAGGATTGAAGTGTATTAGCTTCTAATTCATGCGCAGTTTTGCTTATGCAATTCCGGAGGCCTGAAGTGTGAGAGTGGTAACATAGAACCGAGCACTTTAATGTCTGATAGTCTCGTAACAGTTGTCATTTTACTAAATTTTTCATTCAAGCTTGTTGACTATTTGTCTAATGACAGTGGAATCTCAGTTTTTTGACATCTATATTGTTTTAACTTTTAAACCAGTTCATAGCAGCATGCAAAAAACCACCAGTGTTTTGTATCATTACCGAGTACTATCCAGGTGGCTCTCTAAGAAAATTCCTCCATCAGCAAGAACCATATTCGCTTCCCCTCAATCTTGTACTAAAGTTCGCCCTCGACATTGCTCGTGGTATGTTATATCTTCATGCTCAAGGGATTCTTCACCGCGATCTTAAATCAGAAAATATGCTTCTCGATGAAGATATGAGTGTGAAAGTAGCCGACTTTGGAATATCGTGCTTGGAGTCTCAGTGTGGAAGTGCAAAAGGATTTACAGGTACTTATCGTTGGATGGCACCAGAGATGATTAAAGAAAAGCACCACACAAGGAAAGTTGATGTTTACAGTTTCGGTATTGTTTTGTGGGAACTTTTAACTGCATTGACACCATTTGATGACATGACTCCGGAGCAAGCAGCATTTGCTGTTTGCCAAAAGGTAATTTATCTAGCATTCAACGTACTCATTTTTAATTTGCGTATTCAACTCCTTTTCTTAGCTATATATTGACTTTGATATGATGCCTCTGTTAAGCTCGATTTGATCATAAAAACATCATGTTATAGTTCATTTTCACAAGATATATAAATTTATCAAGTTCACTAAAGTACAAGTTTCTTCTATAGATCCACTTCTATTTAAAAAAAAATCATGCATCTTCTTTCAAGAAAAGTCGACAATATTGTCTCTATGGTTCTACAGCTTTAGGTTTTAAGTTTATTGTATGTGAATGGTATTTTACTTGATTTAAAACAATAGTATGAGCCAACCCTGTAGAACTTACCAATATTATTGTATACTTCCTTTTGACGTTAAAATTTTATGAACTGTTTTTCTATTTTACGTGCAGAATGCTAGGCCACCATTGCCTCCTTCGTGTCCATCGGCATTTCGTCACCTCATTCATCGTTGCTGGTCGGGTAATCCTGACAAGCGACCGCATTTCCATGAAATTGTGAGCATTCTTGAAAGTTATTCGGAGTCACTGGAGCAAGACCCCAAATTCTTTTCATCTTATGAGCCCCCGGAGGATCATGCCCTTTCGCGATGCATTCCAAAGTGCATCGCTACTCGTAGATCCCCTCTTTGGGGGCATAAGAGTGGGTAGGATTTAAATATCGATCGTGACTCGTGCCATATTTTTCTTTCATGTATGGAGAGGTATGTGCTGATATGATTGTATATATGAACTACAATTAGTATACATCGTTTCATCTCTCTATTATGGCTACTTCTACGGGCAACGTGGAATTCCTCGAATGTCTATTCTTCTTCCTTTGATCTCCGTCAATACTAGAAGATAAAAATACGAGATTATCCTTGTTGCCAACACTAAAGCTCATTTCCTTAAAGAGACAAGATAAAAAGTGTCATATCGTGAATGCATTGCCTGCCCATGAACACTTGTCATTTCATCATCCTCGTATACGATTATCTAGAGTATAATGAACTTACCCGAAATATAATTTGTAATCCAGCAAACTACCTGTCTACAAAAAAAGTATTTTGATACGAAGAAATTCACAAATCTTGTAAAAAAATGGTCTCGGTGTAGTGTGCACACTTTCAATTTGGCTCGAACAAATTCCGTCTTTATCTCTCTCTGATAGATTCCATCACAAATCACAAATAAAAGGCTTGAAACGTACTAAGAAAAGTAACCGTAAGGTGATAAAGCCCACTTATACAAAGGATCATGCCACATTATTGAAACTTTCAAATTAAAAGCCAACTCGTTCAGGTGTTTTCATCATCGGCCTTGCTCAAATAGAAATGAGTTATTTTTTTATTGTTGATTTAAAATCTACTAATTTATATTCCTAAATTGGATTACTATTTATTATTTTTTCTAAGGAAATCTATTTGGGCTCGAAGAATATAATTTATAGCTATAGATAGGCCCGATCAAATTGGCCCAACGCGGCTTCTAACTTCTCACTCCTTTGTTTAAACCCTAAAGTTGTACAGCACTCCATGCCTTCGAACTCTAGGGTGTAGCTACCAACTCCTCCTCCGCCATTGGCCTCCGTGTTGTCTCCTCCGGTCATCCTGCAGTACTCGCGTCATATTTTTTGCACCTGATCGGCTCCTCGTGCTGAGGGCCTCCTACCGAAGCTCCGACGCTAAATTCATTGTTAAGTCTAGTATGTATCAGATTAGAGCTCTTGTATTCTGGTTATGTGAATCATCTTATAATATGATTTGAATTTCACTGTATTTATCGGTTTGATCTTAGCAAATAATGGATGTTTTGTTTCGTCTGTCTTGCATTTGCCTCATTCTCAGACCGACTCGATAAGAAAGCCTCTTAATTTCTCAAGAAAATTGGCTTGAACAATGGGATCCGAGGATAAAAAGAAGCAGAAGAAGAAAAGCAGCAACAAGAAGAGTTCTGGGAAGGGAAAGGACGATGGTGAGGCTAAAGTGATAATGGATGATCGATTCGTCTCTGCACAGTCAGACCCTCGCTTTATGGAGGCTCCAAAGAGGAGGGCGAAAGTGGCCATTGACTCTCGTTTCCAACGTGTATTCACTGATAGAAGCTTTACCTCCTCCGGCGCCCATATTGATAAGCGAGGGAAACCTACCAACAAAGGCAACAACAAAAACTCATCTTCTCTCAAACACTACTACCGGATTCTTCGAGAAGATGACGAGAATGAGGAGTCTGCAATTCGAGGAAGAGGAAGAGGAGGCGAAGATGAAGTTGACGACATTGACAGTGGTAGCATTGCTAGTCATACTGAGAGTGAAAGTGACGGTGAGAAATCTGATGACAGCAATGAGGAGAAGGGCTTTGATGAGTCAGCATCCACCACTTCAACAAATTCAGATGATGAATTTATGGACGATGAAGAGGAAGATACTTTTTTACAATCGGTCAGAACCGTTTTGATTTCTTTTCCGTTTGAATTTATTTATTCGGCGGAGATTGATTATACAAGGATCTCAAATTCTGTCTCAACTTTCTAATTTCCCTTTCCATCTTTGTGGTGCAACAGGTAGAAAACGTACCAGACATAGAAAAAGAAACACACAGGCTAGCTGTTGTTAATCTGGACTGGAGTCAAGTGAGGGTATGCATTGCCAAATCTCTGTGTTCTCAGATTCTGTCCATGATTTTGTTACATGCTGTTGACTGTCCATCATAGTACCTTCATCTTAACAAGTGTTCTAAGCATGCTACCATGTTTTCCTTGAATTAAATTAAATTTAAATGTTATCTCAATATGGGAATTTTATGTACTATTTATCTTAGAATATCGACCAATTACTAAGTGGCGCTGCATTATTTAGCGGATAGTTTATGCATCTCTCAATATTGATAGCACCATGTCAGTGCTTTTAGTTTCTCACTAAGTTAATCTCCATTTTTGTAGGCAGTTGACTTGTATGTCTTGCTTACATCATTTCTTCCTAAAGGGGGTCGAATTTTCTCTGTAACTGTCTATCCGTCTGAGTTTGGACTCAAACGCATGGAAGAGGAAGGTACCCGTGGTCCTGTTGGACTGTTTGATGATAATGAGGAGGAAGATGATAACAAGGACGGTGATGACATTGAAAAAAAGAAGCTACGTGCTTATGAATTAAGTAGGCTAAGGTGACATCTATTGCTGAATTTGAGTTTTTATATATATTTACTCGTTCCACTTTTTGTTGGTGCTTGTTTATCCGCTGCATACCTAATGCATGGGTTCAGATGCTAAACTGTACTGACTGCAAAATGCAAATCAGTTGAAGATCAGTCTCATATAAATGAAAATCAGAGCCACTGCTTAATTTACTTGAAGCGATGCAAATATTTGCCAACTTGTTAATACCGATCTCCAGTTCTAGAGTATGAGATATTTACCTACTTGCTTTAGGTACTATTTTGCGGTTGTGATATTTGATTCAAGTGCTACAGCAGATTACCTTTACAAAACTTGTGATGGGGTAGAGTTTGAAAGGTCTGGAAATAAACTGGATTTAAGATTTATTCCAGATTCTACGAATTTTGAACATCAGCCACGTGATGTTGCGACGGAGGTAATATCTTGACTCTTGATCAGTACATGATCAAATTTTCTCTGTATAATCTATCTTCTTGTAACTTTTTCCTTGGTAGTGACTAGCGCATGTGCTTATTGGTCATCAAAGCAACATTTGTAGTTTTCTAGCATCACATCAAACTATGTTACAAGTCTAAACAGCTATGTTAAGGCATCTGGCCCATTCATGATTGCCCTTGTATGATATGGTTGCTTGAACATAGTTTTTGGTAAACTGACATATGTCACTGTGAGTAGTTGCTTGGGTCCAAATTTCTTGTTCTTTCTTTGGTTACTCGTGTTCTTGAAAGTCTTACATTTTGGTAGGCTAATTTTTAACTTAACTTGAGCTTTCTTACGTGGTATGCTTGTTTGGTTTCATATAGAAATTAAGGTGCTGTAAGATCTTATTGTTAGATAGGAGGAATAATTTATATAGAAATTAACTTTGATTTCTGCAATTTTGAATGCCCTTCCAAATTATTTCACGTCTCTTTTTAGGGTACCTTAAAGGGTTGCAGATGTTATGGGGAAGACCATGAGGGATTTTTATGGGGCGGAGTAGATGGATATTCCTATTGTCATTTGGTCGTGTGGGAAAATGTTTGCAAATCGAAAGAAATAGGGGGCTTGGGTATCAGGAACATATGTTTGAGAAATAAGGCACTTTTGGGGAAGTGGTGGTGAAGATACTCTGTCGAGGGAGAGCAATTATGGAAGAAGATTATTGTGAGCAAATATGAGATGCAAGAAAATGGATGGAATGCGGGTTTAGCAAGAAATATTACATGTAGAAGCCCATGGAAATTTATTCCTCGAATTTACCTGGCTTTTTGTAAATTAGTGAGAGTAGTGGCTAAAAGAGAGAATATCATTACATTTTGGGTGGATAAATGGTGGGGAGATTAGTCTTTTAAAAACCTCTATACATCTTTATTTCTCGATCAGTGTCTTTCCTTTATTCCCTTCTTTTCAATTTATTTGGAAAGAACTGATCCCACATAAGGTTCAAACATTTTCATGGATTGTGGCTGTGGGTAAATTGCCAAGTTGTGATGTGTTGCAAATGAGATGGTCTTCTTGTGCACTTTGTCCGAATTGGTGTGTTCTTTGCTGGAAGGAGGAAGAGACTCAGAATCATATGCTTATGCATTGTCCATTCACGACTAGTATTTGGTCCAAAGCTCTAGAGGAGTTGGGTTTAGTGTGGTTTGCTCCAAGATCAGCACGTGAATTGTTTGTTTAGATATCAATCGCGATATTGGCAAGAGAGACGGTATTTTTTGGAGTTTGGCAATCCATTGTATCTTTTGGTCAATCTGACGTGATTTCCGATGATATAGAAGAATCAACAGAAGAATGTTGGGAAAAATCAGATTTAGAGGGCTTCAGTTTGGATTAGGAAACATTCAGAATTTAAGAATTTCTCGATATCAGATTTAGTTAGGGATTGGATTTTTACATGTTGATGTATTGTAGTCAGAGTTTCAACTATCTTTGACGTAATTGCGGATATCTTGTCCACCCTTTGTCACTATTATCTTTTTATTATCCTAATATAATATCGTTTCTCATAAAAAAAAAAGAATGTGGACAAACACAGAACATCCAAAATCGTGATAGGAAAACTGGACAAGACACGAGTATTGGGAAATGACTTGAGAAACATGTGATATGGTGTTTGAAACTTCGAGACACAGGATGACATCCGATTTATCGAGTAAGTAGCTGTTAAGACTGCCTGCCCCCATAAAACTTTGGGCACGTGTGGTGAACATGAGAGACCTAGCAACCTCTAGAATGTGTTTATTTTCTCTCAGCCACCCCATTTTGTTGTGGAAAGTCAACACAAGAACTTTGATGTATGATGCCTATACTCAGAAGATAAGCTCCTTGATTGTTTTCAAAATATTATGTTGCATTGTCAGTTCCCAACACTTGTATCTTAGTTTGAAATTAGTTTGAACCACTGTTGAAATTTTTGAAAATTTGACAGACCTCTTATTTTTCTTTCATGAGAAATAGCCGTGCAATTCTTGTGTGATCATCTACAAATAACACAAACCATCTAGTGTCCGTGATATTTTTTATTTTGGATGGCATGACTATGAATCATGGAAAAAGGATAAGATGTTTCTTATGGTTGAATGTGATAGGAGTTATGGAAATGTTTCGATAGTCGACACACATCACATTGGAACAATTTTGGATTTTTATTTATGAGTTAAAAGAAGAAATCAACTTTTGAAGATGCACAAAATTTGGATGTCCTAGACGATAGTATCATAAAATGATAGCACCATCCTTATTGGAAGAAGAAACTAAGCTATTACTTGGCTGACATTTAGACCCAACACATACTTGTTGTGAGTTTGTCTTCTGGGAGGTTCATTGATTTTGAGGAGGTAAAGTCCTAAGCACGTTCAAGTCCACAGATAACAGGTTGGAATCTAAATTAGGAACATGGACATGTTTTAATTCTAGAGCCTGCCTTTGAGAGAATGATAGAATCTGTTGCCATCATGGAAAAATGATATATCTCCCGTTAAATGGTCTGAAGCTCCAGAGTCTATATTCCACATGTTCTTGTTTTCTGATTTTGCAGTGAAGGCATTTGAAAGATTACCTTTTTGAGCCAATGATCCTGTTCCGATGTTATTTTGGGATGACAATTGTAAGAACATCTTCTGAAGGGCTTCAAGTTGTTCACTGTTGAATGGATTGGATGTCAAAATAGGATTTCCATCTTCAGTGGCAGCATGATTGTTGCAATTTTCTTTCTCAGGTGCCGCTTTCGAAGACTTCCAATCAGCGGGTTTGCCATGTAACTCCCAACATGTCTCTCTGGCGTGCCTGCTTTGTTGAATAATCGCACCATCGTCTTTGTTTCTTTGATCGATTGTAATGGTTGGTATTTTGTGTTCCTCGTATTTTCTGTATAGGGGCAACTGATTAATCTCCAAGCATACCTTTTTCCTGCTTTCTTCTCTGAGAACTTCGGAGAAAACTTCTCGGATGCTGGATATGGGTTTCATTCCATGAATTCTTCCTCGTACTTCATCTAAGTTCTTGTTGACTCCCGTTAAGAACCTAAAAATTCTTCTCTTTTCTACGATCTCTTTGAATTTCTTGGCATCTTCTGGACAGCCCCATCTATGGTCCTAAAATACATCAAGTTGCTGGCACTGCCGAGTGAGAAAATTGTAGTACTGAGTGACGGAAAGATCTCCCTGCCGAAGATCATGAAGAGCTGTTTCTATTTCGAAGATTGCTGAGGTGTTTTCTTTGCTTGAATAAAATTCTTTTGCTGCATCCCAGATTTCTTTAGCAGTCGCATATAGTGGAAAATTTTCACCTATCTAGTTGGTAATGGAGTTTACCAGCCAGCACATGACCATCTTGTTCTCTGTTTTCCAGAGTTTGAATTTAGGATCCCCTGGCTTTGGACAAACAACTTCACCTGTTAGGTATTCATCTTTTCCTTCTCCACTGACATACATCATAACGGATTGAGACCATTGAAGATAATTATTCCCATTTAGTTTGTGCTCTTTAATGAGAATAGTACTCTCTGCCGAATAATCTCCAGATATAGTTGAGTGTTCTCTGTCACTGGCCACGCCGTATTTGGTCATAGAGAAATTTTGATCTAATGGTTTAGAGAGAGATTTTATACCAAATGATGAGGAAAAAACAATATAGTAAAGAAACTAAAATAGGAAAAAACTAGTAAGATGGAGACTAGAATAAGGTATTGTCCTAATCTCCTTATTTTTGGAAAGAATAAATCTTGCAGATCCCTAGAAATCAAGGCAGATTTCGACACAAGCTCATTTGTAAAAAGAGAATAAGTTGATATATTGCTCTCCAATCATATTTTTTTGTAAGCATTTGATAGTGATAAAAGTTTTCTTTTGTCTGCATCTTCTTATTTGAGGATAGATCAATTTAATCTTGATCGACTGTTGTGAATTCTGGTTCTGTCCTTTGTTAGGCACCAGCTGACTACGAAGGTCTAAATTTTCAAACTAGAGCATTGCAACAAAGCAATGTTCATCTTACTTGGGATGAAGATGAACCACAGCGCGCGAAGACCTTGAAAAGAAAACTAAATACTGATCAGGTTCGAGTTTATTTATGTTTATTGGTTGCCTTTTGCTTACACACTATCATGCAAGATTCACAATTTTGCCTGGGTCCTATCACACACACACACTATAAAATGTTTAAAGTATGATCATGTTCTGTCTGTCTATGGAAAAGTTATTCAATGTGAATCAACATTATCAACATTATAATGAAATGATCTAATATATAATTACCTTACGTGTAGAAATTCTTTATTTGTGGAAGTTGGCGAGAGCATTAATATTGATGAGATAAAAAAAAATCACATCCAATAAAATACCTGGAACCGATTATCACGAACCAATTTCTTCAATAAGCCGAATCAAACCGCTCCAGAAATATAACTGGGTATCAAAGAAAAAGGGTGAGATGACTCCGCCCGGAGGCAAAGCCACTCCGATGCTCAAGTCAGTATCTGAGAGAAAAAATACAAGAATAATGTAAATACTTGTAGATGAAAGCGTACCTTGATTAGGGTTAGGAGTTCTTTATTTATAGGTGTAGAGTCTTAGATGATATGAAATTTTGTAATATATGACCACTAGATTTGTGCATATTCATGAAATATTCTGTAATATCTCTAAAATATAATTGATGATATGATAAGATTTTTACCATATCATCAATAGTACCCCCGCAAATGAATGAAATGATAGAGGTACGTTTAAATGAAAGAAATTATATTTTAGAGTATTCAAGAAAATATTCTAATTGCCTGTAATAATATGCTTTGAGCGTTTGTTGTGGAGTGTGTTTTATGGGATGAACCAAATTAAGCGGCCAATATAGTCATCTGATATTGAATAGATAGTCAAATGATATTTCTGGTCGAGTAGGTAGAGAGTCAAAAGAGCCTAGAGTGGCTATATTGCTCAATTAGAAGTCGAGTCAAGATGTCGAGACCAGCATAAGATCAAACATCGAGATATATCGATTGTCGCGAGAACATAGTACGTGTTCGAGTATACCACGATTAAGAGTCCGAACAAAAATACAGTTTGATATGATGATCTGAGCTGTTTGAAATTCATACACAAATAAGAGTTGACGAAGACCTGCAGAAAGTCGAGCTCAAATAAAGATCCATAAAGGATATTATGCTAATAACCGGGCTAACATTAAGAGCTATATATAAGATCCTGCCGAAAACCGAGCTCAAATGAAGAGCTATAGATAAGATCCTGCTGAAAACCGAGCTCAAATAAAGAGCTATAGATAATAGTATGCTGAAAACCGAGCTCAAATAAAGAACAACAGATTAAGAATCAAATTATTGTTGTCGAGTGCGAGGTCTAGCTTATGTATTTGTCAAGCAGAGTTGGACTTACTGAATGCCGAGCGCGAGAACGGGCTTATATGTTTGCCAAGAATATTTGAACTTACTGAGTTCCAAACGCGAGGTCGTACTTGTATATTTGCCAAGCAGAGTTGGCCTTACTGAGTGCCGAGCGCGAGGTCGGTCTTGTATATTTTGCCAAGCAGAGTTGGCCTTACTGAGTGCCGAGCGCGAGGTCGGGCTTGTATATTTGCCGAGCAGAGTTGGGCTTACTGAGTGCCGAGCGCGAGGTCGGGCTTGTATATTTGCCAGGCAGAGTTGAACTTATTGAGTGCCGAGCACGAGGTCGGACTTCTATATTTGCCAAGCAGAGTTGGGCTTACTGAGTGCCGAGCGCAATGTTGGACTTACTGAGGCACCGAGCGATGTCGGGCTTACTGATGGGCTGAGCTGGGGTGCCTTCTAGTGAAAATCACATTAGTTGAGCCCAGGCACGGTGCATCGAGCATGATGTAGGACACTGCATTGAAGCACAAGAAACGAGACAAAAGAGAGCCAAAAATAATTATCTCAAATATTTGAAATGGATGATGCAACAAAAGAAAATCCTTGTTCGGATAATGATAAAATCTCAGTACATGAAACTTATCTTATGGATAAAATATTCTGAGCTTTGTAAAGCTTCAAATATAGTGAGAAACATATCATGATTTTATTAAAATCAAGCATGACAAGTACTTGATGAAATTATGAACGAGGTTGGGCTTATGTGGCTCGGATTAAATAGCTCATCATAAAAATGTGAAATATCACCTGAAATTCGTTCTCAAGCTCATGCAGCTAGTTATATTAAAAATAAACAAAACAGTATAGGGGTCATACTAAAGTTGAGTTAGCTTAGTCTCAAACATAATAAAGTTCAGTTGAATGATCACGGCCCTATCAACTTGACAATGGAAACATGAAAGAGTAAAATTTAGGTGAAAATGGAATTTGGGTCTCTGGCCGACATAAATTCCCCTAAAACAAAATTACTTTGTCAGTTTGTTACGAGTTTTATTTTGTTTTCAGCTTGTTGAGCTGGAGTTGAAAGAGTTTTTGGCATCTGATGAGAGCGAAACTGATGATAGTGGTGCTGAAGACACAGAAGACATATTGATGAAAAAAATAAAAAAACAAGATATGTATCGTGCACTGATCCAGTCCGGAGATGGTTCAGATGATAATGATGAAGAGGGAGATGATCAGGACATGGAGGTCACTTTTAATTCTAGCTTAGAAAATATTAGCAAACGCATACTAGAAAAGAAAGACAATAAATCAGAAACTGTTTGGGATGAGCATCTCAGAAAGAGGAGAGAGAAAAAGAAGGCTAATAAAAACAGGTCCAAGTATTCATCAGATGAGGAAGACGGTTATACCGATCAGAAAAGTTCACAACCTGCAGAACAACATGATGACTTTTTCATTGATGAGCCTTCAGCCACAGAGAGTAAAGGGAATCAAGTCCGAGGCACCAAAAGGGGAAGTTACATTCAAGAAACAGCCCAAGAAGCTGAAGCAAGCATAGCGGAGCTTGAATTGTTACTTGCTGATGATAATGGAGGAGATACAAATATAAAGGGCTACAATTTGAAGCCTAAGAAAAAGAAGGGGAAGAAAGGAACGGAAATTCCAGATGAGGGGAAAATTCCAACTGCCGACGTTGATGATCCACGTTTTTCGTCTTTATTCACCTCAGCCCTCTTTGCTTTGGATCCAACAGATCCTCAGTTTAAAAGGTACATATCCCCTTTTCGTATTATGCAGTACCACACTGCAGCCTACCTATGGTACTGATAATATTTTTTATTTTATATTTCGAAAGAAACCCCCCCCCCCCCAAAAAAAAAAAAAAAAAAAAAAAACAACTCTATATCAAATTTTACGACAATGTCTACTCTTAAAATTAAATCTGGCTTTGGCGCTACAGGAGTGCGACTTATTCTAGGCTGATTGCACAAAAACGGAAGATTACCGATAAAGAAGATGACGTAATGGTTCGCCCTGAAGTTCTTGGTCAAGTGTCAGAAGTGCACGAACATGAAAAAACTGAAGGATTGCCTCGAGGAAATGAGAAGCACGAGTCATCTTCATTGGTTAGGTCGCTGAGACTGAAGTTGAAACAACTGCCTTTGATGTCCCAAGGTAAAGTTCCTTCAGGGAATCGCAAATCCCAAGGAAAGTCGAAGAAAGAGAAATAAGAAAATCTAGAAGCGCAACTTAAGCTGCACTATATACTACTGCCGCGTGGACTTTTGAAGTTAATTTTGTGCGGCATTGTGTATGTCATCTTTGTACACAGTTTTTCAACAACAGCTAGTTTCGACTTTCGAAGAGCGTTTCCTACAGAAAAGTCGGGAAATATTGTTATACACATCCGGGAGATAAGTTTAGTTTTAAGAAATGAGCTTTTGAAACTGTGTTGGAAATTAAAATAATATTTATCTTTATTTCTGAATAAATTACGATAACAATCAGATTGTGTAAATTTTTATTTGTTGGTGATTTTTTTTTTATTTTTATCAAGCGGTAGGCCGTATCACCTATAAAAATGTACACTATATTGGATTATTATTGTATAATGATGGTGTCGTTTTTTGGGGATGTTAAGATTTAAATTGAATGCAAAAAAATATTGAACAATGGAAAATTAATTTTTAGGGACTAAATGATAACATCTTGCCATTAAAATTAAGAAAAGAAATGAACGTTCTTTGTTTGTCCAATGCAAACTAAACAATGATATATCCTATATGGATTAAAAAAACTCAAATTATATTATTCATATACGAGAGTTGTGTGGCATTAAAGGAGTTATTTGTATTATACACTCCCTAAAATATCGAAAATGCATACTTCTTCTTTGTGAAAATTAAATAGGTATCTTGGATTTTAATTTTTTAAAAATCGCACGAACACCATTGCATCACGTGAAAATCTAGCGAGCTAAAGTATTATGATGTTATATCATAGATTAGTGATAGAAATGATCAGCGGACAAGACAGTTAGAAAAAACTCAATTTGTTATAATTCATATTTCATGCAAGCTAGACTAGTTCAAACATTATCTATGATAAACATACGATGTCGGTTGTTGTATCAGGATCATCTAGTTCGATCTTGGAGTGTCCAGTTAACATAGATAACGTCTAAACTATTTTACCCAGCCTGAAATATGACATGTAACAAATTTTCTCTATAATTGTTCTTCATGGTGGTCATCTTGATCACTTTTCTTTGAAATATCATCAAAATACTTTAGCTCGCCATATTGCAGGTGGTACAGAGGGTGTCAGTGCAACATTTATAAAAAGTTAAGGTCTAGAATGCATTTTTATTTTTCACATTGGAGAAATGTGCATTTTTTATATTTCAGATGAAGGTTTGATGCAAAAATCTTTTCATGAAGTATAGAAAATCTTCGAAATAAATGAATTATGGCCCAATTTGATACTTCAGCTCGATCAAGATTAAACTTAAACTACATTCTGATTGAGTTGCTCATGAAAACTTGCATCCAATTCTCAATTAGAATGCAGTAATTTCATTTCCATGAACTGACTAATTATACAACCGTCAAAACTTTGATTGTTTGTGCACATTGGTAAACATCATCTCAAGTAATGCCAATGGAGGGGACTAATCCCAAAATAATAGTGTCAAACTAGCAGACTTTGAGTTGACCAACATATCAGTGGAATTCCGTGAGCACCATGTGCGGGGAAAAATCGTTTTAAAAACAAAGAGTTCTCTCTTGGCTCGACTTCTAATTTGCTAACATAGTTTCTGAAACGTACACTAATTGTTTTTCTTTAAAATATACTAGAAATTTTTTTACACCTAAGCATTCGGCCGAAAGTATACATAAATATATTTTAAAGTACTTTTAAACTATTTAAAATAAACCAACTAAATATTATTTGAAAATCTAAAAGAACGTATTTAAAACATAAAATCGTAAACGTCAACGGACATTAAGCTAACATTATTTCAAAAATAAACTTAACTCTAACATCCTCTCAAAACCACTCAAAAGCATAACCGTCATAAAATCTTTTTAAAGAAAACTTAAATCATAAACATCCAGCTAGTTCAACCATCAAGTCCTCCATTAACATCAACACCATGCTCACCTGCATCGATCACATTTAGTGAGTCTATTGACTCTGCAAACCTTAACCATGATAACAAGTGATACATAAACATTCACAAACAACAGTGAAAATACTTTTAATAAAATAATTTTTCACTAATATAAACTTTAAACATTTTCCTCTCGTCATATCATATCATATTTCTTTTAATCATATACGTATACGTTTTTTTTATTGAATTCAGATCTTCAATTGTGACTTTCGTATGAGCTGTAGGTCGATGGATCCATCTACGTATTACCACGGTACCGGGCGACGAGGACATCGACGACACTCTCATCCGTCAACTGAGCCTTGGCCTTACATATCATCGTATCATTTCGAAGGAAAAACGATTGTCAGGTTATCTTTGGGGCCTTCTCCCATAAACGGAATCCCTCTGGTGCCTTTTCCCTTACGATATTCTCAATCATATCATCGTTTTAGTCACAATCAATTCACCTCCTTCAATATATATATCATCGTATTCGTATAAGTCTCTTGAGTGTGCGTGCGTGTGTATTTGACGTTGATGGCACATTGACAGACCAAATTATTTAGTATAAGTCTCTTGAGTTTATATGGGCCCCAATTGTTTTTTCAAATGAAATTCGGTACAAAACATTAAAATTTGACACTAATATATGATATTTTGAGTACACAATGTTTGATATCTTATATTAATGTATGATTTTTAGTACTCGAACGTGTATAATGAGTATTGATATTAATGACACGTATTTTCTTGGATGAAAGTCGATACAAAATTTAAAATACCAGACTGATAAATGATATTTGAGTATACAATATTTCAGATATGATACTAATACATGAATTTTTAGTACCAAAACATGTATAACAAATATTGATATTAACGACTTATGTCTCTTTTAGAATGAAAATCGATACAAAACATTAAAGATATGTTACTAATATATGATATATCAGTATCAACTTTTTAAGATATGATAGATAATATATGATATTTGAGTACATAAATCAATGTAGCAAGTACGATATCATATGGTTCTAATTTTATAATCAAAATTTTATCTTTTATTTTAGATCTAAAATAATTAATACCTAAACATCATATATTAATTTTATATTTTTAATATTTTGTATAGAATTTCATTGAGAAAAAATACTTGCAAACATTTGTGGTAGATATGTCATAAAAAAATTTGTTCCATTATGTTTTTCAATTTCAGTAGCCAACAAAACAAAAAACATGAATCGCGGTAAATGAAAGGGCATTTTTAATGATATAATAATAATGGGATTTCCCTCTTTCTTTCTTATTTTGTGATCTGTATATTTCCCTTCTTTCTATTTATATGGCCAAGGGTTTCGATTCCTCCGAGGCTTAAGCGAACCGTTACCCATCTGATATACGCGCGCGAGGGGTTTAACTGGTAAGTGACACGAAGTTACCAGTGTAAAGTCCAATTCAACGGAGTATTCACTTCCGTCGAGGTATTTTTTATTATCTGGGTCTTTGTTTCACTGAAAATAATATAATGGATTGATAGTTTCCCACTTTTCAATTGATGGCTTAACGTTTCCGAGGAAAAAAATTGAATGAGTCAATTGTATGATCTCCTTGATTAACCTAGAGCACTTGATGAAGTTCGATTTCGGCATGATTTAGACTGTAAAATATGGTTTTATATGGTAGAAGAGTACCCATATAACTGATTCCGTAGTTTATCCCATCTGTATTTTCTGTAAACAAAATGTATGTAAATTCCCCATGAACAATTATTTTTAATATTGATTTGGTTTGCTAATAATTAATATTTTTGAATATTGATCTGGTTTGCTAATAATTCACATTTTATTGTTCTGGAGATAACTATCATTTATCTGATTCAGATTTGTATCACAACTTGATAGAAATCTTATACCTATATGCCTCTAACCAGCTCAATTCTCCTTTAATCCAAACTTTGAAATACCGTCGTGCCCGGATATAAGTAGACTCTCACTCATATTTAGTGAAAAACTTGCACCATTTTTTGGTAAATATATGTTCTATATTTGGTTAGATTTTGTTGAGATTTCGCTAATTATTTCAATTTATTTTTTTCATACATTTGATTTGTTTCCTTGTAAATTTTGGTGTGTTCGGATGCTTAAAATTTTAGATTTGGATTTGTAATTAGAATTGGATTTGGAAATCCATGGATTTAGGATTTTATCTTGTGTTTGGTTTGAAATTTAAAAATTTTATTTAGAATTCAATTCTTGTTTGGAAAAAACAAGATTTGAATTTGAAAATTTAAAATTTTACTAAAATAATCTTAATTATCTTTTACATAAATCAATATTTAAAACATATTATTCACATTATTAAAAAACTGAAAAATTAAAATTAAATTTATCATATATTTCCCTATATCATTTCAATTGTATTTGTGTTATACAAACTACATAAACTATTATATAATTAATTAACTAATCTTAACAAATACAAAATGAATTATTAAAATAAAATAATAAAACATAACATCTAAATATTCAAATTTAAATTCTACGAAATAAATTATTTCAAAATTAAATATTCAACCACATCCTCATTTTATAAAAAGAAAAATAAATTATAATCGAATAAAAAATTGTTCAATATTCATGACAACTATAAAATAGATCTCAGGAATCAAATATGCAAAATAAAAAATAAATAAATTGTTATTTAATCCAACCATTACATATAAAGATGGTAGAAGGATAGTAGGATACTAATTAAATTTTTTTGTTATGGATTTTTTTTTTAGGTTTATTTAAATCCAAATCCCATCAAATCTGACCAATTTTGAGAAGATTTGTTTATACACAATGAAATTCAGTCAAATCCTGTTAAATCCCTTAAAATCCAATTCCATTTTTAAAATCCAACTAACCAAACGATTAAAACCAGGATTTATAGATTCAAATCCCCACAAATCCCAATCCTTGATTCCAAATATAGGGTTAGTTTTTGAAGCTTATATAAAGGCCTAAGCTTGAGTTATTAATCATTTCTATAAAAATAAGAAAAACACATCAATTTAATTTCAGATGGACAATTGGAAAAATACTCTCACCACTCTTTCGTAGGATAACCTGTTTGCATTTGAAGCGAAGGTGGAAGGGTTCAAGGACCAAATATAATGCCTGATGTTAAGGTATAAGCCTCTTTATTTTCATATCTCTTTGACATTTGTATTTAATTATAGTTAGATAGTGTGTAATAGGATTTAAAATGGTGCACATGCGTTGTGATAATTGAAGCTGGAGTGATACAATAGATTTGGGTTGAGAAACAAACAGTCGCGGAAACCTTTTTAACGGAATGACGAAACTCATTTGAAAATGCTCAACTAGACGAGTAAATAAGTAAAGTGAAAAATTTTGCTACACAAGAAAATATTACATAGGAATTATAGAGACTGGAAGGTGAATCTCTCTACCCCCAGGAATCTACTATATGATATTTGAAAATCACTGTTTGCATATACACAATATATACGTATCCAGGCTGTCATTTCCATTCACCACTCATGAATTGTATGATAGCATTCTCTACAATCGATACTTCTCTCACACAATTAAGCGATTGGACTGTTGGTACAAATGGCTAGTCGATAACTCCGGCAATTTCACGTCCACTAACATATCGTTATGTTCTAATAACTTGACAACTAAACTAGCTAAATCCAGATTCTAAGTCAAACCAAACTTGAGCTCAAAATAAGTTATTTTTCGAGATTTGACCAGGCCAAAAAAACTGAGCTCGAGTTAGTGTTCGACCTTGGTGGGTGAAGGTGGGTGACGATAGTCATATCAAGCCTGCTTGGACTGGGAAAACACCTTTAGGGGAATTTTTTTCACTTCAACACTGCACAAGGCTATAGTTTTGGTTGGCCTAGTGAGTCTAGAAGTGCCAATAATAGCTTCTTAAACCACTTAAGAACACTCTGAAATATTTAGATGGAGAACCATATGCAGAGCCAAGAACGATGCTCAATAGTCTTGTCAATAACACGACTTAAAACACAATGCTTATTCCCAAAACCTCAAGGGAATTTTGTCTTTACTAAATAGCTTTCCATGTGCTGTCAACCGAAGAGTGACGGCATGTTTTCGAACGATACAAAAATTCCACACCATTGTATCCCAAAAAACCCTAGCACACTTCACCCCAAAAGATTGGTGTGCCAGGCTTGCCCTTGCAGACCCAGAATAGAGCCAAGGGGTCAATAAAGAGGCAACCTGGGATGCAAATAAAAAATGGACTATCTCATCCCGTACGCAAAGAAGCTTTTTTACGAGCAGAGCAGGGTAATGGAGGCGGTGGCAACAATGTAAGCGACATGGAATCCATGAAAAGTAAATAGGAATTAACACCGAGTGAGTAGAAGCTGCAAATGAATGAGTTATCGAGGAACTAAAAGCGTATGTGTAAGATGGTTGAGAAGGTCACAAAGTATGTTGAGATGAGGTTTGAAGGGGGTGGGGTAAACATACCTTATGAAGAAAGCTGTAGACAAGATATTGGTGCAAGAAAAGTTAATGTCGGAGAAATTTGAGGAACACTAATGTCATTTTTATGTTATCATTTTTAGATTCGTGTTCCAATTTTTATAAATATTCATCCTAAACATATTGAAAGCATAAAAACAATTTATTTTTTTTATCCTAAAGGATGCCTACTCTCGGCCACACCTCGAGGCAAGCATGGACTCGATTTTTAGTTAGTATGTCAATTAAGCACTACATGTTGTAGGTTTGCTTACTTTTCTTTTCAATTCTTCAAAATGATTTGTGAACGAAAATGATTAATCATTTCTTCATGCAACATTCAACTCTCCTTGGTAAATACTTTAATGCAATCACTGAAAGTTTCGCCCTTTAAGTTTGTTCCGCTTTGCACCTTCATAATTATTTTTGGTTTCGAAGCATGTTGGCACTTGATACCTTCAATAGCTATAAATTATGGATAGATAATGTAGGAACAATTACATAATGAAGTATCAAACGCTCTATTTCTTAGAAGTTTTGATGACGTGGAAGAGATAATGATATTTAGTTTTAGGCTTCAATGAGCCTGTGTGTCTTTGAAACTTCATGGTCTCGTGTTACTTGTGGGCATGTAGTTTGTCTATGATGCATTTGTGCCTAAAACTTGACAACCTAGCCCTCTTTTGCACCTTTATGCTTGTTACTAGTAAATTTAGGCATTTAATGGATAATACTTCGAAAATCAAAGATGTCTATAACCTACCCAATCCTTGGCTATTTAGATTAGAGGACTTCAAGTCCTTGTTGGGATTTGCAACCTTTTGGGCAAGAGATTTGGACTCGATTTTGGGGAACTTTTGTTTTATTCTCTTTTGGCTTGTCTATAAATGGTAAGACTTCTAAGCAAAATGAGCTATCGATCAGGTATGTAACAAAAACTTTTAATCTGGTGAGAGAAATTTGTTTCGATTTTGTCTTCATCCCAGTAACTCACTAATTCATCTTCATTCCGACCTTTCCAACGACACGAGTCCAACCTTTCCAACGACACAAATGACAACCTTTTTACCAAATATTCAACTCAATATTAAAAAAACATATAGTATATAATAATTAATAATCTCAACATACAATTAACAATAACATTGGAAACATCACACCCAAATTTTATCAAACAAAATAATTTATCTAAAATATTAAATACAAACAAAAAATTGCATATTTGTGATGAAAAAAAATTCATTAGTTCCCTCAATATTAGGAGAATGTAATTTATATTTGAACTATTCAAAAGTTATGGGTTGAACTATTAACAAATTTTGGCTTAATTCTCCAATATTAAGCAAGGATAACATAAGATATATTTGGACCATTTCAAAGTAGATGCTGAAATATTAAGTAAATTTGGCCCAAAATTCCTGATGCCCACATAGTACATCAGCCCTTAATAGAGAAGCCATTCATTACTTTCATGCTCCAACTCATGCACAATGATTGTGGCTTTCTCATCGCTCCTAGGTTTTATCGAATAAAATCAAACAATCGTTAGGTGGTCTTGCGTGAAGGAAAAATAAACCCAAGTTGACGGTGTGCTAAAGTATGTTTAGCTGATGACTAAGATGCTTGAACATGTTTTGTACTGATCTACAACAGTGCTGAGCAAAGACCTGGTGCAAGAAAATTAAGGGTGTCAAATTCGGATGGATCGGGCGAGTTCGGGTCGGCTTGAAGCATGGGTATTAACAAAAATTTCTCAATCCAAAAACTATAAACCCGAACCTATCCGATGAACTCGATCAACTATATGATTTTTTACTATGCAACATTATTATTTTATTCTTTAACAAATAATTAAATAAAAATTCAAACCACATATTAGTAATATTTTTAATCTAAACACATAACAACAAACTTCACCTAAGTATGATAATTATGTTTCATGTGCTTAAATATTTAAATTAAATTTAAAAGTTTAATTGTCTAAATTATTATTTTTCCACAAAAGAAATAATTGTTTAGAAAATTCAAATATTTCACAAAAATAAATATTACACGATGAATGTGTATAAATAAAAAATATCTTCAAGCATCACAAAGTAACTTAACCCTAAAATAAAATGTCTAGGATGTTTGCATTGTGAAAAAGATATAAATGGTTTGGGTAGGTTCGGGTTGATGTGCGATCTGATTCTTAATTTGGGTCAACCCGAACCTAATCCAACCCAATTTTTTCGGATCCTACCCGATTTAACCCTAACCTTAAAATTCCCAACGCTAACCTAATATTTTTCGTGTCGACTCGGGTCAGGTTAGCGGGTTGGGTTTATTTTAAAACCCCTAAGAATAATGTCCATCCTCGATCTTAGGTGTTTCAGATGCAGGGCCGGACCTGAGGCGAGGCTTGAGAGGCACTTAGACCTTGCCTCAGGCTCACTCTGAATAAGTTTTGGATTTGGTGCCTTGCACAACACCATCGTTGGATCATCTAACGGCTATACAGTGCACAACACCATATTGTGCACTGTAGAAGATCCTTTCTCCTCTAAATGAAGGCCCAAAATTTTGAAAAAATGTTAGTATTACATGTTAGTTGTTACCTTTTTTTGGCTCGACGGCTGCTGCCTACCCTTGCAATCAAGTGAACAAGTTCTTCACCAAAATCTAGATTTCAAAGTATTTTTGCTTCTTGTTATGTTTCTTGTGTTTTTATGTTAGTAATATCTCTAAATAAATCCGACTATTCTTTTCTTTGTTTGTGATAACGGGATGTCATCTTCTAGTTCCGAACCAATTGCAAAATTTTTGCAGTGATTTTTTCCTCCTCCAATTTTTTCTTGTTTAATGACTCTAGTATTTCTTTCATTATTAACCAATTGCCATAGCTTAGTTCCCTGCAATATTTCTATTACTTTCAATCTTAGATTCTCAGGTATACATGCAAAATCTTTTCTTTTCTTTTCTTTTCTTTTAATTTTATTTTTTTCTGTTAAAATTTAACGAGAAGTCTGATTTTTTTCATTATTAAGAATATTGATCGTTGAAAAATTTAATACATCTGTTAGTATGAATGACGGGCTGTTGGATTAGATTAAATATACGGGGTTGGGAAAATGAAACTCAACTTGTAATTATTGTTGTAAATGCTCAAAATTGCGTAGAATTTTAATTGGATTTGTGTTATGCTTTTGGTTTCTGTCTTTGTATATTTTTTGGTGCTCAAGTGCAAAATTTTCAATATTTTGTCAAACAAACCTTCA
This sequence comes from Primulina tabacum, assembly GCF_025594145.1. Classification (NCBI taxonomy): domain Eukaryota; kingdom Viridiplantae; phylum Streptophyta; class Magnoliopsida; order Lamiales; family Gesneriaceae; genus Primulina; species Primulina tabacum. Next base: position 40,157,584 of record NC_134558.1, read on the forward strand.
CAAATCTTGCCCATAAATAAAGGGCCAATTAAAATTAGATGATTTCTTCAAAGTTCTGTGTTTCGTAGGAAACTGTTAAAGCTATTTTTAGCCAAAATTCCACAAGTTTAGTTTTAAAAACTCTATATTGTTTGAGGAAATTAGTGAAAAAAATTGAATATTATTGTTGCAAAGGGCCCAAATTTTGGAGTTTGACAGAGGCCTAAAAATATCATGTATGGTCCTGTTTGGATGAATGACAAACCCATAAAGAGTGTTATTTACCTCCCTTGATGTTTGTTGTACTTGTGCATTAGATGTATTTCAAATGACTGTAAGTTGGTTTGTTCAAACCAGGGAGTATATGGTTGTCCAACGAGTGATGTGAGTTTTTTTCCCACTCTGACAAAGATGACAGGAAAGTTGTCGGTGCATTCCATATGCGGGGCAAAGATTATTCAAAGTTTACTATACAATAGTTGTTCAAAAAGTTTACTATGTCACATTTTTTTATTCTCTGAAAATTCAGTTTCTCCTCGTGCAATGTTGGATATTTTAAAGTAAACTTGCAATCATTTTTTTAGTATGATAACTCACTGACATGTTTCATTTCCTTTCCAGTCTCTGAAATGAGCTCTACCGGTGTCAATTTAAGTATCCTCCATGGTGTTGGAGAGGTAGATCAGAAAACTGTTAAGTTGGAGCAAAATTTGGTTAAAATATCTTTGCAGTCACAAGAGAATAGCAGGTTGGGTGCTTTAAATGCTGAACATGGTGGCTCACATATCTCGAATAAAGGGCAGTCTTCAATTGACGATTCAACGCTTTGCTCCACATCATCAATAACTCCAGCACCCATTAGTAGGCAGTTTTGGAATGCTGGAAACTATGACGAGACACATAATTCCAAGTCCACCAAGCCCACCTGTGGAGGTGTTATGCTCTCAGAGATCTGATGTTTCTCCTTTTTGTGATAAATGATCTTTGACATTCTAATTTTGAACTTAGACACAAACCATTACCTTGCTTTATCAGCTTTTAAATTTTGAATGTGGTTCCAGCAATTTCTTATCCTTGCCACCATTAATTTTTTTTCAACTAATGGTATTCTGACATTGTGCTCTTTGGTTTTCAGCTGGAACAGGTTATCTTCGTATTCACCCCAAGTTTCTTCACTCAAATGCCACTTCACATAAATGGGTGTTTGGTGGTATGCACTACTTATGTTGTTTCCCTGTTGACTTGAAGATATATTATTGGATATGGCTGCAAGTATATTTTTCTTATTCCTTTTTCGACTTCAATTTTCACAGCTATAGCAGAACTGGTCGATAATGCTGTGGATGAGGTGATATTCCATTAAAGTTTTATCACTTCTCTTCCTTCTTTTTACATGTTTGCCTTGTAGGAGTGGGTGATGTAAAGATAAACCTTGAAGCTTTGTTGTCATATTTATCTCATTGCACTCTTAGTCTCTTACTAGCTTCAAGGCTTGACATTTGAAACTTTGGTTTAATCTTAATAATCTGTTTAGTTCTGATGAGGTTATATTGTTCCCTGCCATGGTGACTATGGATTTTATTTGAATTAAAATTGCCTTGGTGTGGAATCCCCTTTATTTAGCAAAGTGAGGATGACAAATATCTGAAGGTGACAATGATTAACATTTGCTGTCCTGTATTTAGTCATTTAGTTGTAAAAATCAAATCGACTTAGCATTGACGGGGGTTGTGTATTGAGTTTGATTTCCGGATAGGATAGGATATCTTTGAGGGATTCAGGTTGCAAGTTTACTGCAAGTTCTGCCATCCTGTTTGAATGAGTGCTAATGCTAAAGCTGGTTTGGTATTCATGTTTTGTCTCATCGATTGGTAGGTACACAATGGGGCCACCTTTGTCGTAATAGATAAAACCTCAAACCCAAGGGATGGGACACCAGCCTTACTCATTCAAGGTACTTATTTTTCACTTTCATCAAATAACATGATATAAATCTTAGTCAATTGGTTATGCTTCTAATTAACATTCTGTGATCGATAACTTAAAGTCACATAATTGTAAACCGTGATGATTTTTCTGTTAGACAATGGTGGTGGAATGGGCCCAGAAACAATGCGCCGATGCATTAGTTTCGGCTTTTCAGATAAGAACTCAAAAACCACTATTGGACAGTGTAAGCGTAAAAAATATCGTTTATTAACCATATGGCTCCTGGAGAGAAGTTGACTTCTAGCCTTTCAGATGGAAATGGGTTTAAGACCAGTTCAATGAGACTTGGTGCTGATGTTGTTGTCTTCAGTCGCTGCAAGTACAGGTTGTTCTTTTTCTGGTTTTTCGATTAGTGGTATTCATGATACATATCTATTTATTTGTTAGCTCTCAATTAGTTTGCATTCTGTGTAATGTTCTATTGAGATGTACTTGAGGTATTCGTATATGGTATTTATGATGCATGTCTATTTATTTGTGAGCTCTCAGTTAATTTGCATTCTGTGTAATTTTCTATTGAGACGTAGTCATGTAATTGAGGTATTCGTATATGCTTGAAATCCTTCGGATTGCCTCGTATATGTGAAAATAATGGATTAAGTACCTAGATTTAGGGTATGAATTCTTTGAAAAACTGATGAATTGTGCTTGTGCGGGTGAACGAGCTACAGAACTATGGACCCGTCCTTGTTGGAGGCATCAACTGGGGGGGGGACCTTCGATCCTGATGTCAATTTACCATTTGATTGTCTTGTTTTCAGATGTGAGGAGGTTGTTGGAATGGAGTGAGTTGTGTTATTTATTGTGATGTATTGGGGATGTTCTTGAAAATCGAGAAATAAATAAGGGGTTGATCGTAGTTATTAAAAGCACAAGGTGTGCTTCTAGGCTCAAGACACGAGAAGGATCGGCCTGTGTCTAGTCATACCGAGGACAACTCTTCAACGTGCCACAGGCATAAAGTACACATTTTGGTGTGCTTTGAAGGCCAAAAGTGCAATTTAAGCAAGTCTTAAGTGAAATGATTGTATATTTTAGGTGGAATCTAATTTAAAATTGTAGTTTTGCTTTTATCACGAAGAATATTCATTTTACTATTTTATAGTTACTTGTAAATTAAATATTATTTACTACGTGAATTTTCTTGCTAAATCTAAATTTTATAAATACCATTTCTTGGAGTGCTTCACTTTGATAAGTCACATGCTTCGACTTGCGCCTTGAATCTAGGCTCTAGCGCACTTATGCGTCATGGTGCACTTTGCACCTTAATAACTATGGGGTTAATGTAGTAATATTAGTCCCTTTTAGGCTTTTACACTGGAAAAAAGAAGAAGAAATGATTAATGAAATTGGCTTGGCTTGTGGGAGACATTAGGTTCATGGTACTCCAAGATTACACAGCATATAACTTTTGCATTTGAGAAGTATTGATGACTTCTAATCTCTAGGTAGAGAATGAGTTTGTTTTATGTTATGTTACAGGATCTCAAGTCTTCTTTAAAAATGGCGTATTAGCTGTACTTAATTTAATAATGTAGTTTCATAATGCAATTTTTTCAAAGTGCTCATAAACCTTCATAAATATCTTGTCTACCTCTCCTCCATCTATTGTCAGTCTTTGGTCAGTTAATATGATTAATTACACTAGGTAAAAATATTTTTGTTGTGTATTGCTTTACCGAGTTTTCTTCACCTATCAATACTCGTATTTTCTGGCGTCAGACTCATTATAAATGGTTCTCTCTCTTAAAAAAAACAAAAACAAAAATCTGCTAATACTTGTGTAAATAACTGCTGCAGAACATTGAATTCGTAATCTTGTCTCTCAGCATGGTTACAATATTTATGCGCTCATTTTACTGACAACAATCACTTGTCCTTTTTGCTAATTTGGGTTGTTACAAATGCTAATGTTTTGTTGCACATCTTCTACAGAAAATTTCCTTGATTTGTCAAAATAAGATTATATTATGGTACTTTGTTATCCCCCCGCCCCCCTCTTTCCAATTCTTATATGCAAATAATTAAGTATTCCAAATTTTGTATCACTATCTTGATTCATTCTTAACTTCAACGATTAGTTTGATCAATTTTAATACTAAATTTATATTTCTTTCCTGAATCCTAATTTGACCTTATTTATGTGTATAATCTTCCTTATTTGTGACCAGGAATTCGACACAAAGTGTTGGTCTTCTATCATATACATTTTTAATGCACACACGGCATGACAGAATAGTGGTTCCCATGGTAAGGTTTTGTCCTGGTCTAATTTTGTTGACGGATTGTTTTAGTTCTCTGTGTTGGTTCTTTTTAGTTACAACTGGCAGTAAAACTGGTGAATATAAAATTGAATATATTTTTCTCTCTATATCTGTTTTTTATTTTTAGAATTTTCCTTTATGAGCAAATTTTCTTCTGCATTCTTCTGAAAACATCTCACGTGCATGACTACCTGTTTGTCGGTTGAAACGTTTGTCGGGGGACAAGTCTTTTAATCTGTAATGACGAAAAAAGAAAGTCCAGGCCTTTACCTCGTCCCCTCCACCATCCCTTTTTTTCATTTTAGCATTTTTGAGAAGTTGATATGATTGGTAATGATTATGCTGCATAGTGTGTTGTCCTGTAATTGTTGGAAAAATGGAGACAAAAAAGAACTGGAAATTAGTTTAGTTATAGATTTAACGGGGGCCGTTATACAGTGTCTGGAAAAATCAAGGAAAAAGTTCTTGAGAAAGTTTAGGCATACAGATTTTCACAATAGCAACTCCTGAAACAAAAACTTTTAGAAGATCACAACCGTCTAAAGTATTCCAAAAGTTCGTACTCAGCTCAGCTTCATGCTTATTTTTGAAAATTTCTTCAGATGCTAAAATCAATCGTTTTGTTGTGAAATCATAGTAGGTGTATCCTTTATATTAAGTTGATGAAGTATTGCTGAATCTTGTGGTTATATTTTTCTCGTTTCTCAGTAATCAATATTATCATTACTGTTCACATTGAGGAATGTTTTTCTTTTTTGTTTCTTCTTCTTTTAAAGATAGTAATTCATGCTGGATATGCCTGAAAGGTCTCACCATCTATCTACATTTGTGTAGGTTGATTATCAGTTTGACACCCAAAAAGGCACGTGGAATTCATTACACAACGAACAACATCATGAGAATAATCTTTCCATTTTGTTGCAGTGGTCTCCATTTTCCACGGAAGCTGAACTTCTGAAGCAAGTAAGCTTAGCTTTTGGGGGGCCAGTGTCTCTTTCTCTTTCTCTCTCTAAAGTTATATTTTCCTCTCATAACCATGATTTGGGATCTTCAATTTTTTCTCTGTCGAACAGTGTGAGGTTGTTGGTCTTCATGGCACCAGGATAATAATCTACAATCTATGGAATGACGATCAAGGAAAAATTGAGCTCAATTTTGAGTCTGATCCAGAGGTTCATATTTACTCTGAAAATCAGTTATAATATATTTGTGCTCTAGTCAATTGGGTTTTTTTTTTCCCTCTCCATGAATATATTTTGTAAGTTTAGTGTTGATTTTTACCGTGTTTGATGCTATCAGGACATTTGCATATCTGTGAAGGAAACCAACGCAAAAATGCATTATCGGATGACATTAAGTGAACATCATCTTGCTAATCGTCTTCGCTGTTCACTTCGAGTATGTTTGGGTGTTGTGAAATATTTTACTCTTTCTAACGTCTTGATAACATAGCTTAACCTATTTAATACTTTGCTATTTTACTCTTTGTAATGTGTTGATAGCATGGCATAACCTATTTAATGCTTTGTTTTTTCACCCCTGCAGGCATATTTATCAATCTTATACTTGAGAATTCCGCAGAACTTCTTCATATTATTGCGTGGACGAGTTGTCATTTATCACAGCATTGCCAATGATCTCAAATTTCCTGAGTTCATATTGTATAAGCCACAAAATGTGGAGGTTGGGAAAGCTTTCATTGTACTCATTAGCACGGACAAAATTATCATGTGTGTTAATACCCATATGCATTAATGCAGTTCATCGAAACAACTGGCCACAACCTTCCTGGTTGTTGTTGAACTTTCATGTTATTAAACTTGATGAGACTACAATTCTTCGTTTTATGACTGCAGGGTCAGGTTGTTACGACAGTTGGGTTTTTAAAGGAAACTCCAAATGTGAACATTCACGGCTTCAATGTTTACCACAAGAATAGATTGATATTGGTAAATATATTTCCACTAATTACTTTTTTACATTTTGTTCTTTGCCAGTTGTATAATACACCATGAATACTCCTGGTCTGTCTTGTGAAAAGAAACTTTTTGGAGAATAAACTGTATTTATTGTAGTGGAGAATGATTGATCGGTCAATATTTTGTCATGTGACACATGTATTTGGGTCGCTAATTTTGTGTTTATAATTCTGCGCACTATTCATCTTAACTTCCACTAAGTAGGCTACGGTGAAAGCAGAGGAATATTAAATTCCAGGGATGATGTTTTCTGATGAAATCATGAAATGAACGCATGTTAGCTTACATACTTGACGTTATGTATTTGTGTTGATGCTTTTGTTACTATTTTTTGAAAATGTTTATGAATCTGCCTCTTGAATGACTTGAGAAATCTTCTATTGTCCAATTCTGTTTGATTGAGAATGGACTCTTGCCTTGTGTTCATGTGCACTATCTAGAAGATAAAGACCATATGGCAAGTATATAATATGAATTATGATGACATTGATCTTATCTTATTTTTCTTGTATGCGTCTCCCAAGACATTTCATGACTTTTCCTTCCCCTCAAACACACAAAAGATGAAAAAGATTTATTAGTAAGAAAAATCAACCAGACACGTGCCAAACAATGAAGATATAATGATATTCTCTGAGGTGCTCACAGTTTACAACTGCATTCACCTTACATACGCATCTCATATTGTTTTCTTTTGCAGCCGTTTTGGCATGTAGTAAGCTATTCTTGCAGCAGAGGCAGAGGTGTTGTGGGTAAGTGTTTTGTATCCTGTTACTTCTTGCCATATTTGACCTTATTGTGCCAGGTTTCTGTCACCTGATTTGCTATAGGGTATGGCAGGTGTTTTGGAAGCGAATTTTATCGAGCCAACTCACAATAAACAAGAATTTGAGAGAACTCCAGTTTTCCAAAAGCTTGAAACCCGCTTGAAAGATATGACTCAGGAATATTGGTAAGTGATTTGCTTGAGGATACTTGGAGGAGGAGTTGTTTTATTTGATAGTGTTGGCTTTCAACTTATCTTCATCACCTAAAACAAAACGAGTTGAGAAGTACATGAACATCTGCTACGTTTTCACAAATAATGTGTTCTGTAAGAAAAAAGAACGTGTTATCCTGTTTGTCTCTGTTGTCGGTACTATATGATGTCATTTACAGTGGTTGTATCTGCATCTTGAAGAATTCAAGATTTGGTCTTTAATGTTGCTTATGGGAGAAAGATGAGATTCATTTGGGCTTATGAACATTCTTGAAGTTTGACAGGGATCATCATTGTGGACTTATTGGTTACCAACCTAAGAAACAACTCCGTCCAGAAATTGCACGGTTTTCTTCTGATTCTACACAAGGTCGTGGCACATATGAACCTATTTTGTTGGGTAAAGATTCCTTGGTGGCTGCTGGAGCAAAATTATCTGTAGCTGCTGGACATGAAGTGAATGCCTCTTTGAATCGCATGGCACCAAATCGTGGTATCTTTCATCTAAACTCAAAAAAGATTTAGAATGCTCAATCTTGAAGGGAGAGGCAAAAAAACTCCGAAGATTGTCATTCTTGTACCTAACTTGAAGATGTCTTGCATTTGATCGCACAGGACTGGCTCTGAAAAGGAAAGAGAATGATCACATGGTTGAATCTGAAAGGGAAAAAAAGATGGCTGTGAGAGGGCCCAGAACAGCTTCTGCTGTTCATGGTCAAGGTGTACAGGTATGCGCTCGTGTTGAATATTTTTGTCATTTGTGGCCACTATAGAAAAACCTGGATTTTTATTGTGCCATTCCTAATTATTTCAGAAATTCAATAAAATACTCTCATTTTAGTATAATTCTGAAACATGGTTCTACTTACAAGTTACACCCACCATCACACGTGTTCGTACACACATCCTCTGAAAGTCATAACCAATGTCAAAGTTGTAATCCCAGTTTACTTGGCACGTGCAGTTCAAAAGGGAACATGCAGTGAAAACGTATACCGTAGGTTGACAATGTGAAAAGTCTTCCCATCATAATTTTCTTTGTTCATACTGGGAATATGAATTTGATCCACACTCTTGTATCTGCTTTGAAATTTTATGACAAACGTGCCTTGATTTTGACTGAATATTCTCATCAATCACATGGCAATCATGCATTAAACTTTATATGGTTTATCACACAATTTTTTGCACGAGGTTTGATCACTCTTTCCTTGAACTTTTGACGTCTCTAATGCGCTTTTACATTGGATTATGTTATGGTCTCAGGTTTGAATCATGTTATGGGATGATCAATGTATTTTGGATAGGGTTTCGAGGCTTGTTTTCAGAAAACCTCGCAATCTCACATTCACTATTTGATTTTAGAATTCTGGATATTCTTATTCTTTGTAACAATAGCCATTTAAATACAAGGAAGACAATTAATTTCTCTAGCGAGAAATCTGCCGTAAGTCCCCTGTCCATGGTTAGAATGCATGATATATTAAAAAAATAAACTAAATAAAATCTTTCTAATTAATTCCTTATTTCTGAATCTTCAACACTTCATCCTTGATTTCACTAGTTTGTTCTTAATTCTTGCCCGTTACATTTGTCTCCCCTTGGAAAACATGCTTGTCCTCAAGCACGAAAATGGGATATTCCACGATCTTCCAAATTGTTGCCACTCTCTTGCTATTCTGAAAAATTCGCCACCACTTCAAGAACAATTTTTGTAGAAGTATCTCAAGGATTAAGCGCAAATTCTCAAGTTCTTCCCACTTTAACTTTGGTCGATCTCGTTCCCATTTGAGGAACTAGTGTTTGCCGTCACACTCAAAGTGGAAAGAGGCCAATCCTTGTCTTTATCCGGCCTGTGTTGGTGTCGAAATAACTTTTCATGTTGACTAAGATATATCATCAGGACTGATTGGCTATTGTACTGGGGAAAATCTAGATTCAAATTTTGAGGTACTTTTGATAAGTCATCCTCGCTGTCTCGATGTCCTTCAGAATGCTGGTCAGTGGGGCCCCGTTGATTGCTGCTGTCTTTGCCCCGATCTTCAGCCGATTGCATTGTTGACAGACTTGGACATCTCCTCCAATTGATCAAGAAGAGCTTTGTTGCCTTCTTTCATTGGCTGCCATGTCCTCTTGATACAAATTTTCAAAAGCTTGCTATAATGCTTGGAATCCCCCCATGACGACTGGTTCTTAAACCAACTTGTTAGGGTCTCAGATTTGGATCATGTTATGGGATGATAAATGTATTTTGGATAGAGTTTTAAGGCTCGATTTGAGAGAACCTCGTGATCTCACATTCACCATTTGATTTTAGAATTCTGGATATTCTTATTCCTTGCCAACATCAGCCATTTATATGCGAGGAAGACAGATAATTTCCCTAGAAAGAAATCTTCTGTAATTCTCATATCCATGACTAGAATGCATACAATATTAAAAAAGATAACTAAATAAAATCCTTCTAATTAATTCCTTATTTCTGAATCTTCCACCGCATCATCATTGATTTCAGCGGATTGTCCTTAATTCTTACCCGTTGCAGATTTATGTCGCTGCTCTTTTAAAATTTCACCTGGTGCTGTTATCAACTGTTTCTGCTCGTAAAGGCTTTTTATTTTTTCTGGTACAAGGCATAGTAGATTCAAAAACTTGAGGTTTCATGAAGTTTGAGTTATTTGTTGGTTTCCATGTTTATTTAACATAATTTAAAATCCGTCGAACACGTAACTGCAGCATACTCTGGTGAAAGGCTGATTGTGGTGGAAATCAATCTTTAAATTTTATGTAAAAATTTATCGATTGTAACTTATTGCCATCACTAACCTTATTGGTTAATTATTTGCTTAATTGAAACTTTAACATCATGTCTAACCTGGTTGTGTAGTTAGAGAGCTATGCCGCAGACCATATCGGGTTGAGTTCAGTCAATGATAATCACAACCCCTTGTGACTGCTCTACCATCCTTTTCGAAAATGAAATTCCGCTTACACAAGCCAAGTCCTCTGTTTTTTTCAATAAAATATATTACCTTTAGTTTGTTGGGCATGATTCTCTCATGTGACTCAACTTTGAAGCTTCTGTAACTATGGATTTGTCTGTTCATCGTGCCATCAAATTGATCTATCTCATAACTATTGTCTTGAATCAAACATTAGCTTAATGAGATATGCCCTGGTGTGTTGGGTTGATGAAAGCTTCAAGTATGTTGGCCTGTTTTACCTTATTCATCTGTCACTCTTCATATTTTTCCATGAGGAAATCTCTGGCCAACTTTTAGCTCCTTTTTTTGTAGTATTATGTTGCTCCTACAAACATTTTGGAACCCCAGGAGGCTGTTAGCGCAATTCAAGAAAATCAAAAGCTTCATGCTCAGTAAGTCTAAATGTTTGAATGAAATACTTAGGAATGACCTCACTTGTCTTTAAGACCTAGAGGCAAAGTGAAGCAACCAAAATCTACTGGGAACAATACATCGACCTATGGTTTACACTCTTAATCCTAATTCTTGCCTTTCTTTTAAAATAACAGATGTGAAGAATATAAGAAGACCGAGGACGAACTCAATTTCAAGGTATGCCGAATCACTGTGTGCGCTATGCTTTAACCCTTCATTGCCGGCCCTTTTTTTTTTTTTTTGTGGGTATTGGGTGCATGTTCAATTTCATTTGAGCCCTATATTTAATTCTAGGAATCCCAATTGCACATCCATTTCTTAAATTGCCTAACTAGTATTTATAGGGAGTTAGGTATGAAGAAGGTAGGGTCGTGACAAATGAGAATCAAGAAATCAATACGCGTTCGTATGCACACGGAGACACACACGAGCATGTGTTTGTGGGATGGGGGGTTGGGGAGGGTGTTTTTAAGTGAAAAACTTTAGACGTGCTTTGGCTATACATCTACCGTAGTGTGTGTGTAATTAAGTTAAAAAACAGCATTAGTATATTTAAGCATAAATAAGGCAGTAATATGGGACATAAAGTCCAAAATTACACAATTCACACGAAACGTGTGGTATATGAAAATAGCGAAACCATGGAGCGGAGACTCCAACATGCAAAAAGACTGCCCCTAATGACTATCAAATGATTGAGCAAATGGTAGGATCGTCTGCTTTGCTCTTAACTTCTAAAACATCGTTGGTCCTTATTTTTCTTTTTCATAATTATAATATCATATTGTGTTTTATTTCGTTCCTGGTGAAAATTAATATCTTTTGTGCATGCGAATGCAGGTAACACGTCTTAGTGCAGAGATACAGGAAGCAAAAAGGGAGTATGCCCGGTTGCTTCTTGAATCAAAATTTTTGGACAGGGTTAAAAGGGAAAATAGTCTTCGAACATAGACCAACCTCTTTTTTCAGAAATTTTTTCTTCCTATTTTTTCAATCTCTCCGTATTAACTTCGTAAATTTTGTTTGCATCATTTTTTGTTCATTTACTGCTGCAATTTTCAAAATATGAATAAATGTCGTAAGTTTTCTCGTCACTCATCTCTCTGATTATTTCACCTAAAAAACTCCCTTTCTGGTTTTGCGAAGAAAATATCATGACCCAAACGACGTATAAATAATATATTAAAAATCACGACGACATTTTTTTATAAAAATAAAAAACATATATTATATAAAAAAATTATAATGTACTTTTTTTTAAAAAAAAATCACAGTTAATTACGTATTAATTTTTTATTTATTTTCAAATATCTGTCCTATTACTAATAAATATTTTCTTTTATAAGAATTTTTTTGGAAGAAAAATTCTGTAAAAATTTAAAACACTAATAAAATGAAAGCTACATTGTTGTCGTATTAATACATCTTAGGTCCGTCTAATTTGTTTAGTTGAGACCACACCGGGCTTGAACAGTAAGATATGTAGATCATATTTTTTTGAACATATTTTCCAGAAGTAAATCTCTGAATATAGGTCACAAACTCACTTTATGTTCGGTTATATTTCCCATTAAAAATATGATGTTATTTTATAATATTGTATTTAATTTTCTAGTACTATATATATGTTTTAAAACTTGTAAGTATAATGCATCGTTAAAATTTAATATAAGAATGACTATTATTTACTTGTAAAATTTTAAAAATTTGTCGAGGGATGTGAAATCGAATTTTTTTCCGGAAATAATCAGGATATAACAATTAAAAAAAAAAACATTTTTTTTCAAGACAATAAGCGCGTAGGAACGTGGACACACATTGAATGAAGAAAAAACCCAAACAAAATACTTTTAACAAATTTTGTGTCAAAAGCGGATAAAATTTATAGAATAGAAGCGTGCCACATTCTTTAAGGCGATACAAACCATGAAAGAGGCATTTCTCAATAAGCTGGCCGATATTGTTTTGAGATTCTTCATGTCATTTGAATAACAAAAAATATACAGCATCTTGCAAGGAGGATTAAATCAATCATACACGAGAATAATTTTCGAACGAGCACATACAACACAGAACGTATCCGTCCAAATGTTCGAAGCCTTTCAACATATCCATTCCAGCTTTCGAGCCAAAAAAAGACCTTCAATCTCCAAGACCTTTCTGTTCAAAATGTTGTAGGAACAACTCAGTTCTCACTCCAATAGTTTCATTTTAAGTCTTCATTAATGCGAGGAGGAAAAAGGGCATGACGATTCCTTACTCTAAGCATACTTACTACGCATCAAATATAATAGATTAGTGGCCAGAACTCTCCTACAAATCCTTGAATTTGATCAAGAGCTGATCCATCTGAGGCTGGTGCCGCCTTACCTGATTAATCAAGAAACTGTGATGTGAGTAAAATCATTAATCATTGCATCCAGTAGAATGTGCTTGCTGGTGTTGTAGCCTGACATATTGCTATGCAATATGAATTACTAAAAAATTCAAAGCCAAATAAATAGTAGAAATCCTGTTCATTTCTCCTTTATTCTGCCTTCTTTACTTGTTCACTTTTTCTTGAATCCTATGGGGAGAAGGGGGAATCTAACAGAGAAAACTCATTGATGCATCGTGATAAAAAGTTTAAGATCAAGATGATAGCAGAAAACTAAACTAGTTGGCTTACTTTTACACCAGCCATAGACAGAAGTTTGTGAGACGCTACATAGGCAACATCTGGATTATCCAATCTCTTCTCCACATAGTAGATAACTTCTGAAACCCCTGACTGAAGACAAAACTATCCATTACCAAAACCATAGAGCAAAAGTACTTGAAAAGATTAGATCAAAGAGATAGAAGCTGGATGAAAAAATAACAATCTGATAGAAGTTGCTAATAACTACAACAGTTATTTCTAATTTTTGACATCTTTCGTGTAGAACCCGTAAGTTAGTAGACGTATAAGCCGTGCATAATTCTAGATTTTTAAATTTAATTGACTTCATTGCATGATTATTTTAAATGCATTTATTTGAAGTTAATTATTTTATTATTTCAGTTCAGTAGTTTGATTTTTAGCATTTCAGTTATTTCAGTGAGGCCGGACCGGAGTTGGAGTTTTGAGATAGAATTTAAGATTCGAGAAATATTTCCAGAAGTTAATTTAGCTAGCAACCAAGTTCATTTAAGTTAGAAAGGGAGGTTTGAGGATTTAATTTAATTATTTGAGGTGATTAAGAAATGAACTCATTTAAGTTATTAAATTAAGGGGTTAGCTCACTAAAATTATTTAAAGGGTTAGTAAGGCTTTCAAGGATTATTAGTTGACTAGACAACCAACATTTCCCCTTTATTTTATTATGCATTTTTCGGCCACCCTTAGTTGCTAGAAGATTCATTTTCCAACTCATCAACTTTGACCAATTCTTTGCATGTAATTAGTAGGATAATTCTAGGATTTTTGGGAGCACAATTTAATTAATTAATGGACATATCCTAGACTAGAAAACAAGCTAATATTCGGCCACCTCATCCCCAAGTAGACTTGATATCAAACAACAATTCAAATTTCAAAGGAGAGTGGACTTAGTCTTGATTCATTCCTTATATCTTGCACCCTTTCTCCTCACCTTCCTAACCATTTTTCCCCCTCTCTTTTCTTTCGAAATCTGAGTGAAATTTTAAGCTGAGAACCGTGGGAATCCAGTAGGAAAATAAGGGAGAGAAATCGAGAGCAAGAAAGGTAGACAAGAAGCGCTCCACCTCCTCCGTGCCGCGTCGTCGTCGTTTCGTTCGTTTTCTTTCGAAACGAAACCAGGCATGTCTAGATCTCTTTCAAACCTCAATCAAGTCATATTATTAATTATTTTTCAGTACATGATCAGATTTTATCATTTCAAAAACCGAAATTTTCAGCAAAACAAGAAAGAAAATTCTGCACAGATTTTTATCGACTTCCATGCTTCACGATTGGTATGTTTTGTTTCGATTTCAGGGATGGATCGTTCCAGGGGCTCGAGGCTTCATATAGACATGTACTAGGACATGTTAGGGCCATGATAGATCGTGAGTTTCAGTTCCATACATGCTGGAACGAGCACATGACAGCAACCTCCCCATTAGTGCAGAATGTTGTTCGAAAAATTCAGTTTCTTGTCATGGAGGAAGGATCTGATCTTGGCTGCCCCAAGGGCCTATAGCCATGGTTGGATCACTTCCCTAGCATGTCTAAGACGTGACTAAGTTGCCCTTTTGGTGGCTTGGTCCATGGTTCATCGGTTTTTAATAAAAACGTCAAAACGGCCCCTATACCCCTTCGGCTTCTTCATTTGTTCAGCTTTTGGTTCGTTCTTTTGTTGCTTGGTATGGATCTTGGTTGGCCTATGGCTCTTAGCCACGGTTCATATCATGCTCCTAGATGTCTAGATCGTGCCATGGTCAATCAAATGGCCACTGGAATGACGCAAGACATCGATCATAGCATAAACACTACACACGCATTCAAGATGCTCTCGGTTGGACCCTTCGGTTGAGTTTTGGCGTGATGCGGATTGTGGCTGGCCTAGGGCCCTTAGCCATGGTTCAAATCATTCCTTGGGATGTTGGTAAGAGTCTCTGGTCGGTGGTTCACGCCCCTAATGGCCTATAGTCTCGAAACCAACGCAAGTCTTGTAGTTGCGCAGCTGCTGGAAATTACAGCAAGTTGCTGTGTCGGTTCAGAGGCTCGTTCGAGTTCTTGGTTGGCTTTTAGCCCATGGCCTTGGACTGGACAGTGCCTCATTGAGTTAGGAAGGTCATGTTTTCGACCGTTCGTCATTTGGATCATTTTTGAGGTCGTACGAGAATTTACGGTGCAATGTGCCAAATTGACTCTCGAAAGAGCGTTTCGTGTTTTGGCCTCCATTCCACCTAGATTTCGACCCTATCATTTTAGGAACATTATTTTATGATTTTTCAGCGTATTTTAATCATGACTATACGTCGGTTCAGTGTCGGTTCAGGTTGGCTCGGAGTCATGATTAAATGCGAAGTCATTAGGCGTCATAGTCGCATCTTTTGAACGTAAATTGCATAGTTGGTCAAGTTTAAGCTATTGCATAATTTTCATGGCACAGTTAGGTTGCAGCGAGCCTGTGAACGATCCAATCCAATCCAGTTGGTAAAATTACGGGACATTTTCATTATGCCAGTTAATTATTTTACGTGCATTAAATAGAAAATGATTATTTTTGAGATTTATGCGATATGGCTTGTGGTTCATTCACTATGTGGGAGTGTTATTTTATACGGTCGCCAGTGACCGATCAGTTCAGTATGGTACCACCCGGTCGCCAGTGACCGGCCAGCTCAGTTCAGTTTCAGCCTCCCCGGTAGCCAGTTACCGATCAGTTCAGCTTAGTGTAGTGGCCACAGGCGTAAAACATAATCTCAACAGAAAATTTTACCAGATATTTCAGTACAGGCTCCAAGGAGCAAATATTTTTACAGTGATTTCCAGTTCAATTATGCACGTATTATAATTGCTCAGTACAGATTATTTTCAGTATGCCTCAGGACAGGATATGTTAACTCGTGCATATTTTAATTCAGATTTTTACTCGTTACCTGTGATATATGCATGCTGAGTCTTTAGGCTCACTAGACTTGATTGTTGTAGGTACTGATGAGGCCAGGGCCGAGGGCGGGGACCAGTGAGCCAGCTTAGGTCGGCAGTAGTGGCACCCGAGGACCTCAGAGCAGCAATTGTTATTTTTTTTTTTTTCCGCAAACAATTTTATCAGTCGTTGGATATTTTTAAATCGTTGTTGTTGGCAAAACTTTAATTTTCTTCCGCTGCAATATTTTGAAATATTGAACTTGATTCACCAGTGATTTTATGAATGAGGCCATTTAAGTTCTTTTAAAAAGAAAATTTTTAATTTTCCGCAAATTTTCAAGAAAGGAGTTTTAGGCCCTTCACAGTTGGTATCAGAGCGGTGGTTCTGTATAGGGTTTCACTACTACTGACCGCGAGAAGCTCACGAAGCCACGCCTTTGGTCTGTAAGTTTTTCAGTTCAGCATTTTGTTCAGCATTTTAGTTAAAGGATGAATTAGTTTGTCAGCATGCTTCCAGATTTTCAGTATTCCAGAGTTCATTTAAAATAAATTATGGAATTATGCATGTTAGTTACGTATGGGTTATGTTGGAACAGTATGCCCCCTAGACGCATTTTAGAGCGCAACAGAGAGGAGGAGCCTCGCCGAGAAGACAGGGAGGAGCGTAGACCAGAGGGAGACCTACCACCTCTTCTACCGCCCCCACCGGACATGAGTGCCCAGATGTTAGCTGGGATGGCACAGTTCTTCGCACAGTTTGCGGGGGGCAATGCCGCAGCCGTAGCCGCAGCCGCAGCCAGGCCGACAGGGCCCGAGGCTGTGTATGAGCGATTCATGAAGATGCGCCCGAAGGAATTCTCTGGGGCATCTGACCCCATGGTTGCCGAGGGATGGATCAAATCCCTCGAGGTTATCTTCGATTTTATGGAGCTGGGGGACGCAGACCGAGTCCGATGTGCCACCTACCTGTTCACTGGAGACGCCCGCTTATGGTGGGAAGGAGCTTCGGTAGCCCTGACATTGGCTACACTTTCTTGGACCCGCTTTACGGAGGTTTTCTACTCCAAGTATTTTGCTGAGGAGGTTCGCACCAGGCTGACCACCGAGTTCATGAGTCTGAGACAGGGGGATATGTCGGTTACGGAGTTTATCCGTAAGTTCGAGAGGGGCTGTCACTTTGTGCCCCTGATAGCGAATGATGCCAGAGCCAAGCTGATGCACTTCCTGGTGGGCTTACGGCCGATCTTGCGCCGGGATGTTAGGGTATCTGACCCTGCTACTTATGAGGTTGCCGTCTCCAAGGCCTTAGCCGCAGAGCAGGATCTGCGGGATATCGAGAGGGATCGCCAGGGCAAGCGCCCAGTCCAGGCACCGCACCGCCCTCCTCCTCATCAGCATCAGCAGCAGAATAAGAGGCCTTTTCATGGACCGCCCAGGAACCGAGGCCAGCAGCAGCAGCGGGGACGCACAGCCCCGAGGACTCAGGAGCACCCAGTCTGTCCCAGGTGCTCGCGTCGCCATCCTGGAGCATGTATGGCTGGCTCAGGAAAGTGTTTTAAGTGTGGCAGTCCAGACCACATATTGCTGCAGTGCCCTCAGAGGAATCTGCCTACCCAAGGCAGAGTTTTTGCTCTCCATGCCGCGGAAACCAACCCGGAGACTATGTTGTTGACAGGTACCTTTAAACTTTAAGCTATTATTTGAATTTCCGTGTTTTGGGAATCGGGATTTAGATTTTGAACTTAGAACTGTTATAGGATTGCATGCTCTACTCAGATTTATTTCGGGGAAATTAAGCTAGAGGAACCTTGACCTTTGCATGTCTATAAGTTTAGATCTTGTAGTGGGATTCAACTTAGAGTTCCGATCTTTCAGGGAGAATTTTTATATCTGGTTCCGCTACCAAGGCCTTGATAGATTCAGGGGCCACTCACTCGTTTATTTCGGAGGTCTTTGCTAACTTCCTCAAGATCCAGACCATTGGGCTAGATACAGCCTTTCAGTAGTATTGCCGTCAGGCGAGGAGATGGCAGCTACCAATGTTATCCGAGATATAGACCTTGAGTTGCACGGTAATCTTGTTTATGCGGATCTGATTGTGCTACCGATGCCGGAATTTGACATCATCCTAGGGATGGACTGGCTATTGAGGAACAGAGTGTTGATAGACTTCCAGCGGAGATCTGTTCTTGTCCGACCGCCTGGAATGGAGCAGTTCTTATTTGAGCCGGACAGGTACTTTCCTTTACCGCGCATTATTCCTTATGTTCAGGCTAGGAAGCTCATGCATAGAGGGTGTCGGGCATTTCTAGCAACCTTTTTATCTGTCCCCGAGGAACCCAGCCAGTCAGCCTCAGATGTTCCGGTTGTCAGAGATTTCTTAGACGTTTTTCCCGAAGACGTCTCTGGTATGCCACCAGAGAGAGAGGTGGAGTTTTCCATTAAGCTTATGCCAGGTACGGCTCCGATATCCAAAGCGCCGTACCGACTAGCACCGACAGAGATGGCAGAGCTTAAGAAGCAGATCCAGGAACTTCTCGACAAGGAGTTCATTCGCCCGAGCTTTTCTCCATGGGGCGCGCTAGTCTTATTCGTGAAAAAGAAGGATGGCACGATGAGGCTTTGCATTGACTACCGGGAGTTGAACAGGGTTACAGTGAAGAATAAATACCCACTGCCGAGGATTGAGGATCTGTTTGACCAGTTGCAGGGAGCTTCGATTTTCTCCAAGATAGATCTGCGTTCTGGTTATCACCAGTTGAGGGTGAGAGGTGCTGATGTTTCGAAGACAGCTTTCATGACTCGTTATGGTCACTACGAGTTCCTTGTGATGCCGTTCGGTCTGACGAATGCGCCAGCGATCTTCATGGATCTCATGAATCGCGTATTTCAGCCGTACCTTGACCAGTTTGTGATAGTGTTCATAGATGACATTCTCGTCTACTCCAAGAATCGGGAGGAGCACAGCAGGCATCTGACCACAGTGTTGCAGACATTGCAGAAGCACAAATTATTCGCAAAGTTCAGTAAGTGCGAATTCTGGTTAGAGAAGGTGGCGTTCTTGGGCCACATTGTTTCTAGCAGTGGTATTGAGGTAGACCCCGCAAAAGTTGTAGCAGTCAGAGATTGGGTTGTGCCTCAGAATGCATCCGAGATCCGCAATTTTCTTGGGCTAGCAGGATATTACAGAAAATTCATCTAAGGATTTTCCTCTATCGCCGTTCCACTCACAGCACTGACAAAGAAAAATGTGAAGTTTGTGTGGAGCGAGGAGTGTCAGAAGAGCTTCGATACTTTGAAGCAAGCTCTTATTTCAGCACCAGTTTTGGCCATGCCATCAGGGCCCGGCGAGTTTGTCCTTTATACCGATGCTTCGAAGCTTGGTTTAGGTGCAGTTTTGATGCAGCATGGGAGAGTGATAGCGTATGCTTCTCGACAGCTGAAAATCCACGAGAAGAATTACCCTACCCATGATCTGGAGTTAGCGGCCGTAGTTTTTGCTTTGAAGATTTGGAGGCACTATCTGTATGGAGAGAAGTGCCAGATCTTTACCGACCATAAGAGCCTCAAGTATTTCTTTACGCAGAAGGAGCTGAACATGCGTCAGAGGCGTTGGTTGGAGCTTGTGAAAGACTACGATTGTGACATTAGCTACCACCCGGGTAAAGCTAATGTAGTTGCGGATGCTTTGAGCAGGAAAGTCGCAGTGATGGCTCATTTGACGATGCAGAAACCTCTTCAGATTGAGATGCAGAGGTTTGATCTTGAGACTTATCCTCGAGGTAGAGTTCCTCGTTTATCTACCTTGACTATCCAGTCCTCTCTTATTGACCGTATTCGCAGCGGTCAGGCAGCAGATGAGCAGTTGGCACAGTGGAAGAAGAGAGATGAAGCCAAGGGCAGTGTTTTGTATTCAGTCAGCGACGGTATTGTGAGATACCGAGATAGGATATGGGTTCCTAGCAGTGATTCTATCCGAGCAGACATCTTATCAGAGGCCCATACGTCCCCGTACTCCATTCACCCTGGGTTAGAGTTTTGCCGATCAGCGGAGGAGAGAGTTAGAGTTTGCAGTGGGCGATCATGTCTTCGTGAAAGTGACACCTACGAAGGGTGTCATGAGATTTGGCAAGAAAGGGAAGCTCAGTCCGAGATTCATTGGACCGTTTGAGATCCTTGACAGAGTTGGGACGCTTGCTTATCGTGTGGCTCTTCCGCCAAATCTGGCCGGAGTACACAATGTCTTTCACGTCTCCATGCTGAGGAAGTATATGGCAAACCCTTCGCATGTGCTGAATTTCGAGCCGTTGCAGCTTACTCCGAACTTATCTTATGAGGAGAGACCCGTGCAGATCCTAGACAGACAGGAGAAGAAACTTCGGAACAAGTTGGTTAAGCGAGTCAAAGTCAAATGGCTCAACCATTCAGAGGAGGAAGCTACGTGGGAGTCTGAGCCGGAGATGAGAAGTCGATACCCTGAGTTATTCGGTGAGTTCTAATTTCGAGGACGAAATTTATTTAAGGGGGGAAG
Source organism: Primulina tabacum (assembly GCF_025594145.1). Taxonomy (NCBI): domain Eukaryota; kingdom Viridiplantae; phylum Streptophyta; class Magnoliopsida; order Lamiales; family Gesneriaceae; genus Primulina; species Primulina tabacum. The sequence goes on from NC_134558.1 coordinate 40,178,287, forward strand.
GATTGTAGAACCCGTAAGTTAGTAGACGTATAAGCCGTGCATAATTCTAGATTTTTAAATTTAATTGACTTCATTGCATGATTATTTTAAATGCATTTATTTGAAGTTAATTATTTTATTATTTCAGTTCAGTAGTTTGATTTTTAGCATTTCAGTTATTTCAGTGAGGCCGGACCGGAGTTGGAGTTTTGAGATAGAATTTAAGATTCGAGAAATATTTCCAGAAGTTAATTTAGCTAGCAACCAAGTTCATTTAAGTTAGAAAGGGAGGTTTGAGGATTTAATTTAATTATTTGAGGTGATTAAGAAATGAACTCATTTAAGTTATTAAATTAAGGGGTTAGCTCACTAAAATTATTTAAAGGATTAGTAAGGCTTTCAAGGATTATTAGTTGACTAGACAACCAACATTTCCCCTTTATTTTATTATGCATTTTTCGGCCACCCTTAGTTGCTAGAAGATTCATTTTCCAACTCATCAACTTTGACCAATTCTTTGCATGTAATTAGTAGGATAATTCTAGGATTTTTGGGAGCACAATTTAATTAATTAATGGACATATCCTAGACTAGAAAACAAGCTAATATTCGGCCACCTCATCCCCAAGTAGACTTGATATCAAACAACAATTCAAATTTCAAAGGAGAGTGGACTTAGTCTTGATTCATTCCTTATATCTTGCACCCTTTCTCCTCACCTTCCTAACCATTTTTCCCCCTCTCTTTTCTTTCGAAATCTGAGTGAAATTTTAAGCTGAGAACCGTGGGAATCCAGTAGGAAAATAAGGGAGAGAAATCGAGAGCAAGAAAGGTAGACAAGAAGCGCTCCACCTCCTCCGTGCCGCGTCGTCGTCGTTTCGTTCGTTTTCTTTCGAAACGAAACCAGGCATGTCTAGATCTCTTTCAAACCTCAATCAAGTCATATTATTAATTATTTTTCAGTACATGATCAGATTTTATCATTTCAAAAACCGAAATTTTCAGCAAAACAAGAAAGAAAATTCTGCACAGATTTTTATCGACTTCCATGCTTCACGATTGGTATGTTTTGTTTCGATTTCAGGGATGGATCGTTCCAGGGGCTCGAGGCTTCATATAGACATGTACTAGGACATGTTAGGGCCATGATAGATCGTGAGTTTCAGTTCCATACATGCTGGAACGAGCACATGACAGCAACCTCCCCATTAGTGCAGAATGTTGTTCGAAAAATTCAGTTTCTTGTCATGGAGGAAGGATCTGATCTTGGCTGCCCCAAGGGCCTATAGCCATGGTTGGATCACTTCCCTAGCATGTCTAAGACGTGACTAAGTTGCCCTTTTGGTGGCTTGGTCCATGGTTCATCGGTTTTTAATAAAAACGTCAAAACGGCCCCTATACCCCTTCGGCTTCTTCATTTGTTCAGCTTTTGGTTCGTTCTTTTGTTGCTTGGTATGGATCTTGGTTGGCCTATGGCCCTTAGCCACGGTTTATATCATGCTCCTAGATGTCTAGATCGTGCCATGGTCAATCAAATGGCCACTGGAATGACGCAAGACATCGATCATAGCATAAACACTACACACGCATTCAAGATGCTCTCGGTTGGACCCTTCGGTTGAGTTTTGGCGTGATGCGGATTGTGGCTGGCCTAGGGCCCTTAGCCATGGTTCAAATCATTCCTTGGGATGTTGGTAAGAGTCTCTGGTCGGTGGTTCACGCCCCTAATGGCCTATAGTCTCGAAACCAACGCAAGTCTTGTAGTTGCGCAGCTGCTGGAAATTACAGCAAGTTGCTGTGTCGGTTCAGAGGCTCGTTCGAGTTCTTGGTTGGCTTTTAACCCATGGCCTTGGACTGGACAGTGCCTCATTGAGTTAGGAAGGTCATGTTTTCGACCGTTCGTCATTTGGATCATTTTTGAGGTCGTACGAGAATTTACGGTGCAATGTGCCAAATTGACTCTCGAAAGAGCGTTTCGTGTTTTGGCCTCCATTCCACCTAGATTTCGACCCTATCATTTTAGGAACATTATTTTATGATTTTTCAGCGTATTTTAATCATGACTATACGTCGGTTCAGTGTCGGTTCAGGTTGGCTCGGAGTCATGATTAAATGCGAAGTCATTAGGCGTCATAGTCGCATCTTTTGAACGTAAATTGCATAGTTGGTCAAGTTTAAGCTATTGCATAATTTTCATGGCACGGTTAGGTTGCAGCGAGCCTGGGAACGATCCAATCCAATCCAGTTGGTAAAATTACGGGACATTTTCATTATGCCAGTTAATTATTTTACGTGCATTAAATAGAAAATGATTATTTTTGAGATTTATGCGATATGGCTTGTGGTTCATTCACTATGTGGGAGTGTTATTTTATACGGTCGCCAGTGACCGATCAGTTCAGTATGGTACCACCCGGTCGCCAGTGACCGGCCAGCTCAGTTCAGTTTCAGCCTCCCCGGTAGCCAGTTACCGATCAGTTCAGCTTAGTGCAGTGGCCACAGGCGTAAAACATAATCTCAACAGAAAATTTTACCAGATATTTCAGTACAGGCTCCAAGGAGCAAATATTTTTACAGTGATTTCCAGTTCAATTATGCACGTATTATAATTGCTCAGTACAGATTATTTTCAGTATGCCTCAGGACAGGATATGTTAACTCGTGCATATTTTAATTCAGATTTTTACTCGTTACCTGTGATATATGCATGCTGAGTCTTTAGGCTCACTAGACTTGATTGTTGTAGGTACTGATGAGGCCAGGGCCGAGGGCGGGGACCAGTGAGCCAGCTTAGGTTGGCAGTAGTGGCACCCGAGGACCTCAGAGCAGCAGTTGTTATTTTTTTTTTTTCCGCAAACAATTTTATCAGTCGTTGGATATTTTTAAATCGTTGTTGTTGGCAAAACTTTAATTTTCTTCCGCTGCAATATTTTGAAATATTGAACTTGATTCACCAGTGATTTTATGAATGAGGCCATTTAAGTTCTTTTAAAAAGAAAATTTTTAATTTTCCGCAAATTTTCAAGAAAGGAGTTTTAGGCCCTTCACATTTCAAATGTTATGCACCTATTTTAAGCTCTGTACAAAAGTACATCTTGATACATCGGTTTCATAAAAATTGTTTTCATGACAGATAGTAACAGTGGATAACAAACTATGTTAGTTTGGGAAAATGCATCCGAAAATAAAGTTATGCTTGCTCGATTGTCACAAGGGCATTACCATCAGGATATAGGCACAATAGGAGAGCTCAGCCAAAAAAAAACATTCTACTGGGGGAAAACCCTCTCCATATTAAGCACAAAACAAAAACATGAGAAAGTTGACCACAAACACGCAAGAACCCAAAAACACTTAATAGCACATTGGGTTTGTGCTTACATACAAGCTCCAAAAAGGTAGTAATGTTCACCTGAATAATTATCTTTGCACACTCGTTGCAAGGAAACATCGTGACATAAAGCCTCTGTAGTGGTAAATGATGTAAACACTTTATCAGAAATGTCAAATATGGACCCAAAAAGAAATTAATGATTGTGACAGTAAGATAAGATTAGAACTAACTTGCCCTTCAGCAGATGCATGATTTGTATTTAGAATAGCATTGACTTCAGCATGACATACGTAACTACAAGAGGCCACAAACAAAGATCAATTGAAACTTTGGGATTAATTGAGGAAATGACAGAGGAAGAAAACAAAACAAAGATTTGAGATAAAAACATCCTAAAACATTATTCGAGTAAAAAAGCTTATATTTTGAATGTCGTAATATGGTACTTACGGATACTTTGTTTCGAGGGAATCCCCATTCTTGGATTTCTAAAAGAACAGGGAACAAGTAAGATACAAGTCTAGAAATTGGCTCTATAAAGATAAAGAGAAATACCAACCTTAGCCCATGGAAGCTTGTCGTCTGAACAACCACGGGGGAATCCATTATAACCAATGCCTGAATGCAACCAACCATCAAGATAAGCTGAGATTGCTTTAATATTTTCTTTTTGCTGACTACAGGTTTCTCAAATAAGATGTTGGATCCACAGTAATATTAACATGATGTTGTGCTTGCAAAATAAATTCTTCAACCAAAAAAAAAAAAAAAACTCATGTCCATTAAGAAATCTTACCTAGAATTATTCCCTTTTCACTCACCAAGCAAGCGCCAACCTGTAGTATAGCGGAAAAGTAAACCAAAGAGGGTAAAAAAAAGCTGACAAAATCATAAGTTAATCTAAAAGAAAATCTAGACAAGATAGACCTGTCTATTTGGATCCTTGGACCTCTCAGCTGATAAAAAAGCAATTGCCATAAAATAGTCGTCCCATGACAAATACCTACCAAAATGAAGGGCTAAACAGATTATTGCAAGAAAAAAATGTATTGTCCACGCGTATTGGCACCTTGTTCTCCACAGCTTGTACTTTGAATAAATCTCGACTCAAATTCCCCCCTTTTCTATATCTAATTTACCACCAACAAGTAATATTCATACAAAACGTGACCAGTAGCTTACCCTTTTCGTTTCGCTGGATCAAATGGGCTCTGAGGGGAAAATTTCCTCTTGACGTCGCTGTTCTGCGAGCTGTGGTTACTGGAGGTCCTGGAATTGACGTACACGGAAACGGCGACGGCGGATGCCGCCGCAGCGACAACAGTGGCTGCAGAAACCACGATTATTTCTCTCGAATTCATTATTTATCCGACAAGGAAGGGTGTGAATTGCAGAAAAGGAGGGTGAAGAAAAGGTGGCGGGAAAGAGGATGGAAAGTCGGCTGGTCAATTTAAATGTAAGTTATTGGGCTCTGTATATACAACAAAATTTCAGCCCAACTCCAATTTAACTCCCTCTCTCTCACAAAATTTCAGCCCAACTCCAATTCAATTCCCTATTATGAATATGGAAACCTCCAACAGCGCATTTGGGTCTTCAGCAACATGGCTAATCCTAGTTCTTCTGCTCAAACCTCCGACACGTAAGTTTTTCTTCTTCACTTTAACCACATTTAGCAAAACCCATGTTGGTTTTTTTTTAGTTGCTCATATTTTCTGTTGTTGAGGTTCTGTTGGTTGATTTTTGATGTTCAAAGGTTGTCTTCTTTTTTTTCTTCCTGTTGGTTTGCTACGGTGATATGGGATTACGTGTTTTCCCTTCTGCTTTTCATGTTGGTGTTTGGGGATGTCAAGGTTGAATTATATATGGAACTTGAATTTTTCTCCACGTTCTTCGGGAAATTTGCTGTTTTTGTTCTTTGGGACCAGTTTATGCTACACTTCGCCGTTGTGTTACACCGGATATTATTTTATACAAGAACATATCCACAGACCACAATATTTTTATTTGAATTCAGAACATCAATTAATGTTCTTGCCTAAAATCACATATGTAGCAGGTGTAGCATAGAGTCATTCTTTGGGAGCAGGGAGAGGGGGTAGTGTATTGCAAGTACCTGCAAAGTTTAGGAGTTTTGAAGGACTTTTGGAGGAAGATATGTTGGATAATGATGCCCCTGAAGATAGGCTCGATCCACTCTCGACGGCTTGGAAGAATCCATGTCCAATATCCAGATAGTCCTGAGATATCGTCTTAATGGTTATGGTTCGCTGGATGTCATTCTCATTCACCCAAATCCATCGGGTTAGCTAGGGATTGAGTTTGATTCCCATTTACCTAGATTCGCTGGGAGGTCACCTGTGAGCTCATCCCAGCCTACCTCTTATATATCTGCTATTGATTCTTCGAGGACTTTGCCGACCTCCACCCGATGTCATAGCCAACCTCCAAATACATATTATTACATCGATTGAAAAGGGGGAGCCGAGCTCCCATAAAAAACTTGAACGAGCTCATCACACGGCAGATGAGCTCATGCTTCAAATGAGCTCCGAGTCCGATATATCAATATGTCATCCGCAAAGATAAGGCTTATGGACATTAAATCTAACCTTATCTAAGATTTTGAGAATTCAGAGTCCAACAGGGGAAGGATTCCAACAAATTTAGAATTCTACAAATATTAGAGTTTTAGTCATCAAAGAACTCTCTACGTGATTCTTCTCCTATAAATATTAGTTTCCGGATATTGTTTATTCATTCATATATTCACTCATATTAAGCACACACAATGCTTTATTAATTTTCCTATTATCTGAATTGCGTGTCTGAGGGACTACGCCCGAACAACCTTTCTTGTTTGTGTTTCCATATCCAAATATTTGACCCGAGCTTCCAACACAAGATCTGATCTCCCAAAAGGTTATATTTATAAATTCAAATCTGATCTCCCAGCAGGTCTCACGACTTTCATCAACATCATATAAAAACACAAGTTTTGCGAAATAATGTTGGTCATACTGTTTGTATTAACTCCGTGTGTTTTGGGATAACTACGTATCCTAATAAAGAGTTCGCTTTCCAAAATCGGTGAGATTTCAAATACATTTTTATTGTTGGTGATGAATTTGCATAGAAATCCACCCTTTATTAATGTAGTTGAATGTGCTGGTGATTGAGATTGATTTTAGATACTTCTCCAAATCAAATCATTCCATCTAATTGCAATTTGAGAGAATTTTTATCCATTTAAATGTGGGCGAAATAGTTGCAAAATTGCAATCATAGATACGGCTGGAGGAGTTTTGAGGTCTGCCACACATCAAATAAGAAAGAGAGGAGAGCCATCGCCTCTGTCTAGTGGAAAAAATTAAATTTTATTTGCAAGTTATTAAAAAATAAGTTTTGTGGCCTCTAGCATACACCCTTCTCATCTAAAATGTTGGGTTTCCACTGACCCTTTACTCCCATGAAAAGGACTGATTTTACAGGCCATACTTTGCAGAATGGTCGAACAATTTTTCCTTTAATATCAGTAGTCAGTACTTTGGAAGATTCGATCTGGAAATTGACATTGGTGTGCCGGATGAAGCTGGGAGTCCTTCGAAGAATTGATGTAAAAAATATGAAACTTGCTGATGATGTGAGTTAATTTACTTGTTAACTTGCTTTTATATATACTTATATTGAGATATGATGTTCACTTGGTTAAAATATATTCACTGCAGGTTGATCTTGAAAGAGTTGCGAAAGATATCCACGGTTATGTTGGTGCTGATCTTGCTGCCCTTTGCACCGAAGCTGCTCTTCAGTGAATCCGAGAGAAAATGGACGTAATTGATTTCGAAATAAATAGGAATTGCTTGCCTTTTTCCCAAATTCAAATCTCTATTCCTTTATCAATTTTGTAGGGAAATTGAATAGTATTTCGTGAAATTTATTTAAAATCTGAGTTCCATTTTTAAATACGGATAATGATAATGTGCGTAGTGAACAATTAATTTCTTCAAAGCTTATTATTCATATAATTATTTTAATAAATGAAATGAATTATTGGTATAATTATTTCTTTAAACCTTAAGAAGAAATAATTAATAAATATCCAACAATATACTTTATTTGTTTATCAACTTATGCCAGAAAAAGTATTTATTTGAACTCTTTATCCATCAACATTTTTTGGGCTTATTTTTTTTTTAAAATTGATATATAAAATATTGAAAATATGATATTAATATATGATATTTGACTAATAAATATTTAAGATCTGACACTAATATGATTTTTGAGTACTCAATCATTGATAACAAGTATTTGTATTAATGATTCATGTATTTTATCGGATGAAAATTAATATAAAATATTGAAAATGTGATATTGATATATGATATTTGAGTATCAAAATTTTCAAATCTCATATTAATATATGATTTTTGAGTATCCAAATATATATATAACAAGTACTAATATTGATGAGGAAGAGATCATTGAGGATGATGATGACATGGAAGATGTTTCGTAGATTTTGGAGACTTGAATTCTTTCATTTGAGATCTGTTAGGATTTGTGGATTATTTCCTTTCATATACCTTGGCTAGTTTTTGAAAGACTAATTTATTTACTCATTGATATTATTAGGGGATTGATTCACTGTTTTCTTTTAATAAATAAATTATGATTCTTTTTTTCACTAGGCCATATGTTGATTATATGGGTTATCGGTACTCTTCTAAATAAGTCTTGACCTCTACAAATAGTGCGTGGATTTGGGTGTACGAAATCCGGTACTTACAAAAACATTGAAAATGAGGTATTAATATATTATATTTGATTATCATCTTTCATATATGCTAGTAATATATAATATTTGAATACTCAAAAAATATAGCAAATGTTGATATTAATGTAGTTGTTTCAATTTTATAACCAATGTTTTATCTTTTGTTTCAGTTATTAAAATATATTGTACTCAAATATCATATATTGATATCATATTTTCAATTGTCTACTGATTTTCATCCATGAAAAGATATGTGAACTCATATATAATACATATTTTTTTTTGTGAATCAGATAATGAAGAAATATTTTTCTATGACAGAGATTAATTTAGGGATTTAAAGCTAGTTTCCTCTAATTACAATAATTCGTCTTTTCTCGCATTAATATTTTTGTATTCCTCAAATCATATTAACCATGGTTTTCTTTTTTTTCTCTTTATGTTTGAATAATTATAAGATGGAAACTGCACTAACATCACCCATTCTCGATTTAAAAAATATTAGAGTGAGCAAACTATTTCATTTCATTTATAAAAAAAAAAAACGAAATAATGAGTAATTTCTTAAAAGACCTCTGTATTTATTTTTTTTTCAAAAAAATCCATTCGATCTCCTGTGTATTTCAACATATAGGATATCAATAATTTTAATAATAATAAAAAAAAAAAAAACACACACACACACACATTGTGAGTCTATATATATAAAATATTAGAGTTATAAATCAAATTCCATGTATCATACACAATTTATCATCAAATATCACGAATCAATCGATGTCGAAGTGTATCATCACACATTAACATAAAGTAGATCCGATCTTCATTTAATAGAGCATGCGTGTATATACGATGGAGGTGGTGAATTAATGGCGGAAGACATTAGGGTTTGCACGTGGTGAGTGTGTAAAGAACGTGGAGCATACTTCGAAAGTGGGACTTGAGATTCCTGCTGTCGTAAAGAAAAACACTTGGTAACCAAAATATATTGATTAATGCAAATTATATATATTCAAGTTAATTATGTATTTAAAACTTGCATTTTCATTGAAATCATATTTTATTTCTTGTTCTTAATCCACTTGTTAAGAGAACTTGCAGATTTTAATAAAATATTGAAACCTTGTGAAGAAATTTTAAAAATCTGTACTACGTGTAAGTCGACGACATATTTTTGTTCCTTAATTTATTAGGACTAAATAAGATTTATTTTAAAAAATAACTTAATTTTGCCTCGTAAGTTAAATTATTGTTTTATTATCAAATTTTTTGTTTGTGTATATATATGTGTGTGTGTCTTTCACAGAATAAATTATCTAAAAATTCGGATAACAATGAAGTACATATATATACATATAAATAATCAGTTCCATTGATGGTCAAAGTTCAGCATCGATCCATACGTAATATGGGCGGAAAGCCATGCATGCATGCATCCTTGATTTAATCGTTAATTGTTAAAGACAGAAATTATGTTCATTTTGCTGGATAATAATTTAATTGAGAAAATTGGTTAAATAACCTCGATCATATTTTTTTTTTAAAGTTGGACCGAGATTAAAAAATAAAATAGTCCAATGGGCATTTGTATTTAGTTTTAATTGATTTTTGTATTTGTAGGTACTGATAAAAATATATCGTGATTATTTCCAGGAAAGTAAAACACTTACATTCAAATTAAAGCACACAACTGAACCCAAGCATGCATATCTAACTTCCATCCTACAATTAATATACCAGCTAGCTAGATTTCACCATAACATGCTGACGACTAATTGTTAGTAGCCCCAAATCAGGCGGCAGGAGCGTAATCATAACCTCCGTCGTCATCGTCTCCATCGCCTTCTACAGATACAGCCAACTGTGAATACTCGTCGTAAGGGTGGTCCATCATGTGCCATGAGCACCAAATGACCTTATTGTCGCCGTAAGACATCGTACGTAGAGATTTTGAGCTGGAAATGTAGCTTGATTTCTTTCTTCCTTCCTTTCCCTTTTTTTAAAATTCTTGGTGGTGATTTGAATGGGAAATGTAGACTTGGAGGGACTAGTTATATAAGCTTCAATAAAGGTGATGTATATGGATTCCATGGGGTTTTCGAACGAAAGAGTGTGGCTTGTACAAAGAGATTGTGCGACACTCGAAACCGATCAAAAGATACTTCAAATTTGTGTGTCTGTATATATATATATATATCAGATTTGAATGAATTTTCTCGCTTTTGAAAGTATTGATTCTATTTCTTTTTTCCAAAATATATTAAATTTTCTCTAGTGATAATATTTTTCCAATTAAAGTACGTGGCTTGCTGAGCCACGTCAGATATTGTAATTACATGTCAGCTTATAATTATAATCATTTAAGAGGGAAAAAAAATGTGTTGTTTTTGGTGTGGGTGCTTGACAACATTGTGTGGTGGAATTTGCATCTATTTATTCATGGTGGGACTAATTAATACTGTTAAAAAGATGGAGAAAAAAGTTGCAAGATTTTTTATATTCCGGATTTTTGCATCTATGCACCTCTCTCTCTCTCTCTCTTATATATATATATATATATATATATATATATATATATATTAATGTACCACGGCCTAGCTCGTTAATTCCCTGTGAAAATCTGTTTGCAAATCTGAAGAGTAAAAAATTGTATGGAGAATCATATTCCTATTACTATTATAATGACAAGAGAAATATTCACAAAAACTCATATGATATCGTATAATAGTTAATTTTGTAAAACCTGATCTCTAACCTGATCTAGTCCATAAAAAAAACATTAATTTTTATGTCAAAAATATTATTCATTGTAGATATAAACCGGTCGATCCGTCTCACGAATATAGATATGTGAGACGTTTTACATGAGACCTAATCACATAGATTTTGTAGTTACTCTATTACATATAGGACCCACTAAAATTATACAATCCAAAAAATTACGATATTTTCCAAGGAATGTTAGAAAAAAGTGTCAATATAAAAAATAAAAAAAAAATTGTAAACCAAAGAAAATTTATCCATCTAGAATAGAATATAACTCCAGCGGGGTATGGATAGCTAGTTTCTTCGATAATATTAATTAATTTCAGATTTGCTATTTTTGTCTCGGTAGGGGACCTTTTGCGAACATAGCGACTGACATAAGCCGACTTGAATGTGGATGAAAACCTGCAACTGGGCTGAGGTCCAAAAATTGATGGGTTTTGACCCATTTTATCAAGAATGGACCACTTCTCATTTTGGGCCTGCTCACGGATGGTGACAGATGTTAATTAGGAGATCTAAGCAAGATCCAGCCCATTAACTTCGGCAATGTGAATGTGGTCCCCTAATGAATGCCTAAGCCTATTATTCCAATGTTGTCAGTGGATGTCTGATTTTGTAGACCCTAGGAGTTGAAAAGATCTGCACTAAATATTATTTAAAATTCTTATAAAAATCTAAAATTTATATTTCCTATAATATATTTTTTAATTGCACTTTCTTTTTTTTCTTCTTTACCAAAATCATTGTTATTACTAGAGGAAACCATTTTTAAAATAATAATGACTGATTTCCATTGGTTGATAAATGTACGAATAAAATGTTAATAATGGATAAAATACAGAAAGTTGTAGTGTGTAAAGCTCAAGATTGAAAAATAATTCTCACTTATTATATATTTTTTGAAATATGCTATTGGCCAATAAAATATTATTTAAAGAATAAAAATGGTATTAAAAGATACTAATGCCGATTGGTCTGAATATGGGAGAATAGATTTCAAATTCTTTCATTCGTTAGGATTGAAAATTTCAAGTAAAATTTAAATATATTTTATATGAAGTTATATAATTTCAAAAATAATTTTAGTAGATTTCGAATATACCAAATATCAAATACATTTATCAAAATTTTCCTCGAATCAAATTCATCCGTCTAAATAAAATATAAATATTCGCTATTTTGAAAAAACTGTCAAGGTCTTTTTAAGTGTTCATGGTTTTTGACAACATATTATCATTTTAAAAATAGTATATGTAAGAACTCGTGTTGTTCGATAGATACTAGTAAATAACAAAAATATCAGAATATGATATAAAATAGTGAATTTGTGTTTAATCAGAATTAAGTGTTGTGCCAGATGTTACAACATCTCGAACAACATGCAGCGGAATATTATATTTTGTAACACAAATTGACTTCAACTAAATAAATGGACGAGATTAAATATGCACAAATATAAATACTTGTGCGGTGCCTTATGGCAAAAATTAATCACTAGAAAATCGAATCGATTACAAAAACCTATCACCAGTGATTGAAATTAAAATCAATTTCCTCAACAAGTTGAGAAAACAAATGCTTTCTAAAACGAATATCCAGAATAAAAACTAAAACAAAAAAGCAAAACATGATATCAAAAGAAGATCCACGAAAAACAGTCTTCAGCCAACTTCTTCATAGATGTTGTCCGCAGATGTTCTCAACATGCATGGCAACACGCTATCACCACTCTTCAAACATCACGTCTTGAATAGGATTTTCTTTGAAATTCTGAACGTGCACAAGTGCGTGTATATTTGATCGAGAGAAGAGAGATAGCCCTTCAATGATGTCCTTGGTCTCTTATTTATAGATGTAGAGTTTTACCTCCATAAGGAAACTATTTCATAAGGAATGTAGAGTTTAATTAGAAATAAACTCTATTTAAACATTGATATCATATCTTATTAAATCACTATAATAAATATCATATCTAGAAGATATTTCCATAGTTATCTCATCATCTTAGAAAGGTGAAAATCATTGTAAATATTATACTCAATTAGATCAACAAGGAAACATAATATTAGAAAAATAATTTAAATCAATAAAATCAAAAATATTATTTCCCTTCAGTATATAGTAACTAAAAAATTTATATGCACCTTAGGCGTATGCTCCAATGATTAGTGGTATATATATAGGAGCGAAGCATAGCGATGCTTTTCTTTTTAACTTTGCCTTCCGACCCATAAGTCCATAACCAGGAAAGCGCACACAGCCACACACAAAAACAAACGCAGTGCCGCAGCGGCACGTGAAAAGTTCTCATAGAAATTAATGGGATTTCTCCACTTAATTCGATGGCTCTCCAACGTTCAAGTATCTCGTGGTTAAGGGAAGCTGCAGTGCTTTCTAAAAATAATCCATTGCAATTTCTGTTAATTTTACCCAAAACATCTTCATAAAAGAACAATAAGATTTCAACGTAAAAGTTCGGTTTTTTTTACCAATATAAATGCGTTTAGAATCTTTGCCCTCTTGAGCATTTCAGGCTCTCCCTAAAAGCTTTCCCAATATTTGGCAATGTGGAAAAAACCTTTAGAGTCTAGCATTCCTTTTTTTAAAAAATAACATTGGGAAGTGGGAATTCTATTCAGATTCTACAGGTAATTGTTTATGCTAATAAATGACTGAGCCATGTATGAATGTTTAAAATATTGGAGTCTTACTTGTTTTCTAGCATAAAATTAATATTTCACGTTGTTTTGTTCAGGTTTTTAAGTTATATAGCTGTAAAGATTTCGATTTTCAAAATATATGCGATATAACCTTAATGGTGAAATAAAATCTACAAACATAGGCATCAATCTCCAGTGACAGTGAACATGGAGCTTTGGCTCCTTTTGCACTTGTTCTGAACTTTATTTGCTTTATGTTTATGCTCCTTCAGTTCCCTTTAGTTTTCATCAGGATTTTCCGTACTTGGTGAAGAGATGTTGAAGTTAAAGCATGGAGTTTAAAACAATGATCTTGGGGCATCTGTTGATGCTTTCTTTAGCCTTGAATGTGGGTTTGCTGTACAGAGACTATGGCAATGGGAAACAAAAGTTTCAAGAGTTTTTCAGCTCTGAAAATAAGTTGAAGAATGCATCTCTGATTACAAATCGAGATGCTAACAATGTTGTTGAAAATACTGTTCTTGAAACTGAAGAGACATCTTCTTCAAAAGCTGTTGATGAAACCATTGATCTTGACCAGTAAGTGATTATGAAGACCCTCTTCTTTATTATTGCAATGATGGATTAATTTTGTTATATTTACTCAAAATAATTGCATTAGGGAAAATTCATGTTCGGACGAGACGACTCAAAATATTTGAATGAAGGGTTTCTATTGTTTTGAGAAAAAATACATAAAACTCGAGGGAATGCCCCATGCTGGTGTACAAGCTTGAGTGGGAGAAAAAAGACCTTTTGTTGTACACTTTTCTTTAGTAGTTTACCCGACCAAAACAAGAAAAAGTAAAAAGATAAATCTTGATGTGGGGTTGGACTTGGTACTTCGGATCTTCTTCCAAGTTGTTCCTTCAATTAGGCACGACGTTTCTATTCTTCTGGTGTTGGAAAAGTGGCGGAAATGTTAAATCATCACGATAAAGCTCCACTATTTTTTTTCCTTTGATTGGAATCTTCTCTTCTGATAAACAGGGTCGAATCACTTCATGGGAAAAGCTAGGGTCGAATCACTTCATTGGCAAAGCTGGGCTCTTGCCCGGCAGCTTTTATTTGGTTATAAAGAAATCTTTCCTCCTCTAACTCTTCTTATTTCCCTCCTCCCCATTCAATTTCTCTGTGTTTTTTTTTTAAAAAAGTAATTATAAATGTTAGGATCAATGGAATTCGGATATCTCAAGACTATGTGATAATGTCCACCTTGGGTTTTAACCCTCATGTTTTTGCTTTTGTAACCACCCAAAAGGCCTCATATCAATGGAGATATCATTTCATCTTTATTAACCCATGATCTTTTTCTAGATCTTCCAAACGTGGACTTTGATTGCATCCCAACAATAAAAATAGTGGGATCTTGTTATTTTCGATATGGAAAGGCAACTATTTTGCTCATTGTGGTTTTTTTGTGTTAAACTCTTTTTTTCTTTTCTGGGATTTCTGTGTTTGTATTTACATCGAATTGTTATTTCAATTTTTGTACACACTAGATGTTTGTACAAAGGTACCTTTCTTTGGTTTCCATCAGTCATCTCTAATCAATGTATTGGGTACCGATATAGACGACAAAAAAAAACAGTTTTATAATTGTTGAGAAAAAGCTTATGTCTTGGTTATATCTCTCGTCTTATAGTATGCGTACAAGTGTGAAATTATATGTTTTTAATACATAAATGATTAAAATTTTTCTGATTTACGCCCTCCTTTGTTTCCCCTCGACATAGGAGGTGCTAAAAGTATGAAATGAAGCTGCCCAAGTAGCTCATCCGTCTTGTTGTTAAGAAGACGTATTAAAAGTCACCAAAATTTATTATTTACAAAAATTACATATAAAGTTTCAAACTTTATTCAATTGAGAAGGCCGATCTGTGCTTTACTATTCATCCACCCATGCAGTAGCTATAGAGTGACGGTTCGATTCTGATGTTCTAACGAGGAGATTGTTTAATATGTTTAAATAGCTAGGTAGCATAATGAACTGTCATTCTGGTGGGATTCCATGACATGCGCTTCGGTGTTAGTCGTGTCACTTTAAAGACAGGGACAAGTCCTTATGGGCTTGAGAATTCCAATGGTGCATGCTAAGAGTACAAAGAAAAAATTAGTTAGCTTCTTCAATTTAGGCTCTTTGGGCATAGTTACATGGTGGTTCTAAGTGGAGCATTTTTCTCATTCTTTCTTCCATGAGATGCATCATTGAAGATGATTCTTGCCCTTTGCATCTGATGTACCTAAACACACTTTGTCCTTTAAATACATCTAAAACATTAGTTGAAGATGGCTAATATAGAAAAAGGAAAAAAAATTGATTTAAATTCTGTTCTTGTTCGACGTGGGTCGGTGTCATGTAACCGATATGAAGAATGAATGATGAGCCTCGTGATGTTTGCTTTCAATCCAATCCAATCCAATCCAATCATTTGATCGCATGATTGAGCATGACCGACAAGTTTGGCCCTCATATTTCATCTTCAAACCTAAAGGAGTGGTGAGGACCACTGTCTTTGATTTGGTACATTCAATATGAATGTTAAGTCATCTACATCCCCATGGCTGCATAAACGTTTAATTTCCTATTTTGCGGTTGATTATCACTTGACAGTGGATTTGAACATATACATCTAAGAAAACATAAAGTCTTATGATTAACATCTTGAATAGCCGTTCAAGGTGGTGCTCGGAAAGTGCCTTGAGGCGATTTTGGCCGGCATTTGTTCTGCAGCACTTGGGACGTACGTCTTTTGCATCCCAAAGTGGGATGTCAATGGATACTTACAGTAGGGAATCTTAATGAAAACCATTTGCTGTAAATCTTAGAGTTTTATCACTTTTATGCATTGTGTGGTAATTTAATTATGATCTCTGGACAGCGGGGATCCAACAATGTATGAGAGATATTGGCAGAAAATGGGGGACAAAACTACGGTCCTGATCCCTGGTTGGAGATTCATCAGCTATTTTTCTGATGGCAATAATATTTGCTGGTTTCTGGAGCCCGAATTTGCGAATGCCATCATAAGATTACACAAGTTAGTAGGCAATGCTGTGACCGAAAATCGCTATATTGTTGCCGGGACGGGTTCTACACAACTGTTACAGGCTGTGTTGTATGCGGTTTCTCCGCCAAATGCTACAGAGCCAATCGATGTAGTATCCGCTGCGCCATTCTACTCGGTAAGCCATGGTTTCCTAGATCAACTTATATGATAAGGTGTAAATTTTATCGACGCCCCTCTGAATTAGTAGGTCTGTTTATATAAATCGTCAAGGGGACAGCCATAAACTCATGGCAAGAACGTGACGTGGTGAATTCGTAATCGGTAGCGGAGGGAGGGGAGGGTGGCCAACTAACCCTTCTACCTTTCTTCCTCTTAAATTTTGATAGAGACGCTTACATTTTTCTTTTAGAATTTTTTTTAGTTTCATCTTCACTCTCATGAAGATCCAAGCTCTTCTACTGTTGCAGTCATATCCATTGATCACGGACTTTTTGAAGTCTGGACTCTACAAATGGGGTGGTGATGCTAACAAATTCAAGAAAGACAAGCCTTACATTGAGCTAGTAACATCTCCAAACAATCCAGATGGATTTTCAAGAGATGCTGTCGTGAATCGAGATCAAGGGATACTAATTCATGACTTAGCTTACTACTGGCCGCAGTATACTTCCATCTCCTACACTGCAGATCACGACATCATGCTGTTTACGGTGTCCAAAAGCACCGGCCATGCTGGTACACGACTTGGGTAAGCAACATATCTAGATTCCAATGATTGCTTGAGAAACTGCAACTGCTCAAATTCAACATATGAAAAACAGGCTCGATCCTAAAAAGGAACTCAAAAGAATTTTCAGTTCATGACACATTGTTGGCATGCAATTGCAGATGGGCTCTCGTGAAGGATCAAGATATCGCCAAGAAAATGACTGAGTTCGTCGTGTTAAGCACCATAGGAGTATCAAAAGAGTCACAGATTCGTGCTGCCAAGATTTTACAAGTAGTATCTGATAGCCATGAGTATAGAGGCGATTTTAATGAAGGTGAAGCCTTCTTCGAAGACAGCCATAAACTCGTGGCGAGAAGATGGAAACAGCTCAGAGACGCAGTGAGCATTGTCAAAATCTTTAGCTTACCCGAGTTTCCCCTTTGGCACTGCACCTTTACCAATAGTTCGTTCACTACACAACCTGGTAAAAAAAAAATTTGTTCTTCACAAAGTCATCAGGTTTTCAAGGTTCTGAATTTTACCAGTACGTTATTTCATATTAACTTTTTTCCCCTCGAATTTTCACTTTTTACAGCCTTCGCTTGGTTGAAGTGTGAAAGTGAAATAGATGACTGTGAAAGCTTTCTTCGCCACCACAAGATACGAACCAGAGGTGGTAAGCATTTTGGTGGTGACGAAAAATATGTCCGAATAAGTGTTCTTCCACGCGATAAAA
This sequence comes from Primulina tabacum, assembly GCF_025594145.1. Taxonomy (NCBI): domain Eukaryota; kingdom Viridiplantae; phylum Streptophyta; class Magnoliopsida; order Lamiales; family Gesneriaceae; genus Primulina; species Primulina tabacum. The sequence continues at coordinate 40,196,304 of NC_134558.1, forward strand.
TATTCGATCAATTTATCAAACGATTATCCAGTATCGGTTCTTCATAGCAAGAACCGTCTTCTTTATTCCTCTTTTTTTCCTATCCTTTTTGTGTAAAAAATCAGTATAGATGTAAGTGAATCAAGTCATTAGTGAATTATTTGAAGTTTGTCTCGATAAAAGCTCGTTTAATGAGCTTCGTTAAGATAAATAAATTAAACTTAAGTTTTACAATATTCAACTTATTAGCTCGTGAATATGATCCTAATATGTTCGTTAATATGCTCATGAGTGTTTTTAAAAAAAAAAATTTAATTTTGATATTTGATTTAAACATTTTTATTAAATTTAATTTATATTTATTAAACTTATTTTTGTTCGAATAAATTCGTGAGTCATTAATATATTCGTTAAATAAAACTCGAATACGACTTGATTATAAACGTTGTCAAACTCAAACATTCAATATTCAACTCGGTTCAATTACATCTCTAAAAATCAAGAATGAAGCATGGTTTGTAGAAAATATTCTTTAAATTTGTTCAACACTTTGTCTCCAGCAGTACATCATCCATGAATTTTAATATATTAAATCTTAATTAATCTTTCACGACTTATATTTTCTCCATAATATTTTTTTTACAAAATTAAATTGAAGAGTGTGGAGAACTCCCCCAGCAAACCTACCTCTTCCGGGAGCCTTCAGTGGTTGGAGGCATTACTCGAAATGGGACACTAGGTACATGTACTAGTTTAGAAAGTTGATCCAGTAGCATATTTCTACAATTTCAAGGAATCAAGAGAAATGTGTAAAGAAGTAGAATATACTTACATCAAAATAAAAAATAAAAAAAGAAAAATGCCAAGACCAGTTCGTAAACATGAAAATTTCATAAAATAGATGGCAGAAAAGGGACAGAGAAAGAAAAGTGATGCTTAAAAAGGTTACTTGCAAATAGTCAACATGTCAATCACTGCCCCAGTGCATTTTGTAATGAATCTACATAGCAGGATAGCTGAACACGACTCGTAATACAACTTGATGAGTAAAATTAATGGAAACCCAAGATATGCTGAGGCTGAATAAAAGAGTAACAGATAGAAGCAGACACAAACAATGACTCTCCAGGAAGAACAAACTAAACCACATATATTACAACATATTACCATAAATCTTATAGTGAAAGCATTGATGCCTAAGTGATACATAAATTATAAGTAATACACCGAAATTTATGGGGGCAACAGTTATTATTAGATGTAAGCTGTCAGTATACTAAAACAAAACACTGAATTTAAACTAGGATATTTCAGAAAAACGGGTAAAGATATTGCTTAACAGCTCAAGTCACTTCCACAACACACCAAAAAGTAAAACAAATTTAGATTGATTTCACTGATGAGTTTTCTAATTTCAAATGGAACTCAGTGCAAAAAAGTCACCTCATTTTCTCCAACTCTCTGTCTGTATTCAGATTTTCCACCGGACATGGTTCCACATGAAGAGTATAATCAGGGCCAAAGTACTCATAATAATCGTTGAACGGCAATTTATCATCCGGTTCTAACTTCTATGCCAACTGCAACAGCAGTCTACCAAGTAAAAAAAATTCAACCATTAACGATTTCACGTTATTATGACCAACAGCCGACCAAGGAAAGACAATAAACAATATCAACATAGAAATTGCACATGTTCAAGAATCATAAAATACACAGGCATAAGCAGAGAGGAGGGGATAACCTCATAGCACCAGCAACGAGCAACGTTCCGGATTGTATACCCTCCCCCTCCCAAAACCATAAGAGGAACATTAAAGAACTCAAAAACGAAGGCAATCTGCATGACCTTTCACAGACAAATTAAAGCACCCTAACCGATCACCAGCCAACGAATCTGCTCCACATTGAAGAACAACAGCATCTGGCTGGTACACCTCCATGACTTTTTGGATGACGGGACGGAATAAACTTTGGAAATTTTGATCATTTAATCCATCATTCAATGGAACATTAAGAGCATAATTCTTCCCAGCAGCCACCCCAATGTCTTTGATGTGCCCTGTTCCAGGAAAAAAGTCACCGAATTTGTGAAATGACACAGTCATTACTCTGTCAGTGACATAAAAGGCCTCCTCAACACCGTCTCCGTGATGAATGTCAATGTCAATGTATAGCACACCCTGCCATTGAGAATACAAAATTCAGAACAAAAATCCATCAGATATAATAAGAGCGAAGACCGATCATGTCACCTAAGCACGACTCGTCTAATGAACATGATAAATAATAACGCTACTGAAAAGTTACACACCAAATACTGCTGTTGAAGATAGTCTAAAATAATTATAAATAATCTTGAATGATTAAATCCATGCATGGGTTCGAGAGTAGAGACACTGATAAAGCCATGCTTCAAAGAGAACTTCGAAACAAACCAAAAGAAGAAAATATAGAAGAACAATTTTTCACTGCTTTGTTGTGAAGTGAAAAAGGCAAAACAATCCAAATAAAGAAATTAAAATACAAAAGAAAAATAACAATATTCAATTTATCACTCCCAAATATTCACCTCCAAAATTCTAAATCAGGAACATTTTCAGAAATCTAAATTTAACACAGTTTCAAACATCCAAATATCCCATAAACTTTCGAAAAGTCCTTCATAGATGCAAATTAGGTATCTTCGACAAAAAATACTTTCAAAAGTTTTTAAAAAGCCTTACATCCCAACCAACATATTCGATTTCAAGAGGTAGCCAGTTTTGGAGCTCCATGTCCCTCATTTTGAATGGGTTAGAGAAATTTTGAAACCTGGTAGTCTCTCAAAAAAATGGTTCCCTTACCGATGGAAACGATGCATGTATCTACATAATAAATGGAATAGATTTCAGCAGTGTTTCCTATAAATCAATCGGTGCATGTACTAGGAGTCTAGGAGTAAACTGAGGAATTTGTCTCAATCTCCGGCTCGATGTTAGATTTCCATGCCTGTTTTGTATAATAATGTTGTTTTTTTATTGTCGTTTAGATTTTGTTGATTCTAACACTTGTACATTTATTATTGTTGATTAATTTTTTTCATATGATTTATATTTTTAGATTCTTTTACTCGAACAAAATAAAAAATATATATGTTATTAAAATAGAAAAAAATACCCCTGAAATTAAAAAGTTGAAGGGGTTTGATTCGAAATTTTTAAAGAAAAAAACCCTGTCTATGTTGGTATGTAATTTTAGCCTTTTGGATCAGTAAAAATCCCTTATTATAAATCCGATGAGATTTGATTAAATGTTATATTTATGAGTTAGGTTGGTAAAATCTTGCCCTGCCAGTGTGTTGGGTCGGCCCGTCCTAGTCCGTTTTAACAATACTAAGTGAGACAGTCTTTGAAGTTTTTTGTGTAACTTAATATAAGTATGAGAGTCATCTGGAAGCTAACTTTTTATTAATACAAGGGAAAAATTGTAATATTGATCATGTGTATAATGTATTTGTCTTTTTTTGATTTTAGTCATTTGAATTAACAAAATTCAGATTTAGTCATATATATTTCAAATTGTTGGCAATTTAGTCATTTTCTCGTTGGAATGTTGATGTATACTGCATATGTTGATGTTAAGTCAATATCACATTTGCTCTACATCAGCGTTACGTGGTAAAAAAAATATAAAAAAGAAAAAAAAAATAACTGACTAAAACTTAGATTCAATGACACTGGAGAACCAAAACAAAAGGAAAAAAAACCTAGAAGACCAAATTACCATTTTTCCTAAATATAATTTACATATAAAACCATCATCTCTCGAATTCTAGAGTTGCATTTTTATAACATTTTGTAGAATATTGATATATTCTTATTTGTTTTTTTTGAATGTACAAAACATAGGATAAATTAGTTTCAATATTAAGCATTATTATAATTACAAATTTAATTATATTATATACTATGTTATATTTCTTTTAGAGAATATATGTACTGTGCTATTAATTAAGGACTTAAAATAAGTAACTGTGTGATATTACATTTTAAATTTAATAAAAAATATCATAATACATATTTTAGTATCTCATCTATAATTACTATAGAACAAATAAAAAATTCCTTTATGTTTATAATATTAAAAAAATTTAATGTGTGGGGTAGCAAAAGTCCGACTAATATTCAGTGTTCTAAAAAAACCCGTTTAAGCTCTGTTTAAGTGCACCTAAACTTGAAACTCGACAAAAACGTTCCGCTTCGGAGAAAGCGGTTATATTATAGTTTGACCAAATTAAGCGTAATTAAGACGTTTAATTAAGTACGCTTAAGCACAATTAATCACATCTATTTATTTTTTATTTTTATTTTCGAAGGTATGTCTTTTTATTTTAAAATAATAAATATTGTTTATAATTTATATGTTTATTTTTAACTTTTAATTATGATCAAACATCTTTAATAATGATTTGACAAATATTTAACATTTTTTAATGTAGTCTAGTTACAAAAACAAATAAATATTGCAATTTTCAGATTTTTATGCTTTTATAAATATGAGAATTAATGCATTAAACTTAAATTTGTCATATTTATGTATTATTTTATTTATTTATTGATTTGAGATAATTACAATTACACTAAAAATAAAAAAAACGTTTAGCATCTGCTAATCTCGCTTAAGCTTGAAAAAGCTTAGAGCTCGACATCCGCATTTCGGAGCGCTTTATGTTTTTTAGAACCTTGCTAATATAGTAGGAAAATCCATGTTTGCTAACGACAAAATTATAGTTTATTATTTTCCCATACTAGATAAATAATAATGGAAAAAAGGCAGAACTAATTTAAAACCTTTGATTGAGGATGTCAATAACATCAAATCGAAACACTAATTTTTTTTAAGGTTTGTTTTGTCTTGATTTTTTTAAAATAAAGTGTGTACATAATTTATATTCATTTTTTATTAAATATTAGTCACATAATGAAAAATAAAACGTGAAAGCATGCTTTTGTGTGTGTGTGTGTATGTGTGTTTTTTTTTTTTTTAATTTTAGATTTAGGGGAATATTGTCCGCGTCATTCTTTCGTGGATAAATAGGTGCATGGATTATTTTTGTTATTTTTCTTGTGAAATAAAAATAATTGTGTTGATAATAAAAATAAGAATGTTGTGTTTTTTTATCTGAATTTTAGGGGAATATCGTCCTGGTCATTCTTGCGTAGATAAATGGGCACATGTATTTTTTTTTTTGGGGTCATGAAATTGAAAAGAACCGTAATAATTGTAATATATATAAAGAATTTTGTGTTTTTATTTGAAATACAGGGAATATTGTCCTAGTCAAATTCTCGTAGACAATTGGTGCATGGATCTTTTTCCTTTTTTGAGCTTCTCAGGCCAAACGGTATTTTATGCAAAAATCTAACGACTGATTATTACAATTGTTAACCAAATCGAATCACACTATTTCCCAAAATAATGTAATATAAGATGATTTATATAATTTATAAAATTAAATAATCAAATTAAAAAGTATAAATGGATCCAATATCACAGTTTGCATATCTATGGCGAACTATTTTATTTTTGTTAAACAATTGAAAACAATATAATAAGATTCCTTTTAAAACCAATAATGACCGAAGTACATAGCGAATTGTTGATCTATTCATTAATCTAATTTTGAGTATTTCACATGTGAAATATATATATACACAAATCGATCATGATCTATATTTATAATGTAAATAATATTTGAGTATGTTTTTTGTGAGACGGTCTCACGAATCTTTATCTGTGAGACGGGTCAACTCTATCGATATTCACAATAAAAAGTAATACTCTTAGCATAAAAAAAATATTTTTTCATGAATGACTCAAATAAAATATTCGTCTCACAAAGTACGATCCATGAAATCATCTCACACAAGTTTTTGTCATAATATTTTTATTATAAAATATAATATTTTTCATATATTACATCAAAAATAAATAGGATTTTTATTTCATAAAATTAATTAAACAAATAATAATGAAAGTTTTTTTCATTATTACATAGTCAAATCTCCCAACCCCGAATATTCGAATATTTAATTAGACTAGTCCCCAAAATACATACTACTTTTCCGCGTTGAGTTCTTATTAATTTTGAAATTTCCTCCCACTCTAGGACTATAAATACCCCATTAACTCTCAAAACCTTTTTCTTCAAGCTTCCTCTAATTCCGCTACTGTCCTCGCCTTCTCTCTCTCTCTCCACCATGAATTCAAGCGTTGACAGTACGGAGAAAATCAAATTTCTTTACAGTTACGGCGGCAAAATCACCCCTCGCCCGTCCGACGGCGTTCTCCGTTACGTCGGCGGTTTCACTAGAGTTCTTTCTGTTGATCGTTCCATTACTTTTTTAGGTATTTTATGCTCTACGCTGTTTTAATTTTTCTCCTCATGATCATCTTACGTTATTATTATTATTTTTTCCTAAGAAGAGTGTCGATTACTCAATTATTTTGTTGAAAATATTCTGAACAGAGTTGATGGTGAAATTTGGTGAATCATATGGATTCTCGATGAATCTGACGTGCAAGTTACCGAGTGAAGATTTGGACATACTGATTTCAGTTAAATCCGACGAGGATCTGAGGAATGTGATCGAGGAGTATGATAGAGCTTCGCCGGAGATGAAAATCAGAGCCGTACTTTTCCCGATCAAAGCGGCGAAGAAAGTCTCTCCTCCGCCATCACCTATTTCGTGTTTTGATTTTCCCTCGGCTCCGAAACCTCATAGAAAAATAATCCCCTCCGCCGTCACGTACTGTAATACAGCACCGCATGTGGCGGTTCACCGGTGTTGCTCGCAGGCGATCCACAAGTGTTGCTCACCGGGGGTTGGATATCGTAATGCATCCGGGCATCATCAGCGGTACGCAGGGTTGAATCCAAGGAACGTGCCAAATATCCCTCGCCGGATTTATTCTCATTCGCGTTATTATTAGAAGGATATTCGAAGAAAAAGAACGATATACAATGAAAATACTTCAAGATACCGTAGCTAATATTTGGATTATATGACCCTGCGTGATGTGAATACCGAATTAATCTGAGGAATTGATTTTGTTTTTTGGATTCTTGAGTGTGAAATTTAATTTTGTTACGAACGGCCAAACTCCGGGTTCCTCGTCAAACATAGATTGCGGCTGTTGTCGAACGCATCCTGTTAAGGGGGAACTGACGCCGTTAACTGCGGTTTTCGGCCTTATGCAGCCGTAAATATCTGCGTGGATATCACGTGACGGCCTCGCGACCGCGGTGTCGTATCTGGGACACGCAGTTATGGTGTGGTGTTCACGTGTCGTGATGAGTTGGGTAATTCCTTGGCCGGTTGGCCCGTCTTTTTCTTGGTTGTTTTGGTCGGCTCCATTTTCTTTTTATTTTTATCTGAGCAGATATTCGGCCCCCATGTTTTGTGGTGCAAGGACCGATGAATAATCTTCTTATTTAAGAGAAACAACAAAAAAAGTATATAATATCATTGAATTTTGAATTAGCTTTGTTGCCTATTTATAATTCATTCTCGTTGATTAGTATTATTTTATTTGATTTGTTAAATTTTGATTTTGTTTTGTTCGTTGGTTGCAGGTTCATATTTACCCTGGAGTTATTAGCACTGACTGAGGGGAATTTATCCCGGAAACTGGAGAATAGTCATAGGAAAAGTGTTGAGCCTAATTCTTATAGAGATCGGGTTAAGCACAGACATACCAAAGGAGGGGGAGAAAAATTATAATAGTTTGTTTGACCAAAATTTTGAAATATGATTTTTTTAGCCGACCTACCTAAAAAAATGCAAAATATTTTTCCATTGTTTTTTTTAGAAATATACAGCCCCACGTCCTTCGCATGTGTCTACACGTTAACGATTAAAATTTTTTGTAGGTATGTTTTATTGATATTTAATATATGATGTTTCAAGTTTTAAAACATATCATTCTGTCAAGTGATAAAGTAATCTAGCTAACACATTCGAAATTACATGAAACCAGGGGAGTTAGCTATTGATAAAAATGACAATGGGTTGAGTTCTCGTATTAAATTCACTCCAACGGAACGGATTTAGACCTGTTTAGGCTCATTCGAGGCGGTCTTAGTTTAGCTGGATTCTATCTGTTCATGTGTATAAAAATAAATATATTATATTATTAATATAAATATAATTTCTTTAATATTTAATAATAAATATTTTATTTTGTAATATTTTAATATTAAAATAAATATATTTAATTGATTGAATGATTTTAACATAAGATAACATTTTTTTTGCGAAATATTATTAATATAAAGTTTGAATATAAATTTAATATTTGAAAAGTGATTAAATAAATCTTTTTTTTTATCAATTGAACTAATATAAATTTCATAAAAATCCTGTGAAATTGTATTACGGATTTTGAATGAGTTGTTAATGGTCATGACTTCTGAGAATTGAGAAAGACAATAGCAAATTCACACACACACACACACACACACACACACACACACACACACACATATATATATATATATATATATATATATATATATATGTATGAGTGATACATCGAGATTGATCAAAGAAGAGGCAAAATCACAACTGTTTTGATACGTGAAGTTTATATTTTTTAATGAAACATACGCAAATCATCGCGTTTTGTTTATATAGAAACTCTTTATGATTCCCGTTAATATTATTTACACTAAAATTACTGTTATTATCGAATATATTGAAAGTAAAGCCAATATCGTCTAACCTAATTAAATTGAAATAGCGTTTTTAAAATTTAAACCAATTTTCATAAGCAAGAAACTGTCAGCGAACTTTTTTCTATAAAAAATTAACGATACATAAAACGATTTGTATATAAAACAAATACGGCTAGGGATGTAAATGATCCAAACTAAACCAAACAATATCATATTTGAGCTTGGTTCGTTTAAGATTGATACAGGCTCGAACTCGATTCGAGCTTTTATCATCAGGCCAGAGCTCGATTTGTCTTGAAATTACTAAGCTTGATTCATTAAAAGCTCGTTTATCACGTTAATCAAGCCCGGCTCGAGTTTGGTTCATTAATAGCTCGTTTATCTGCTTAACAAACATGACTGGAGATCAGCTCGTTTTCGAGCCCGTAAAACATACAATTGAGCTAGAGTTTAATCTTGATTCGACAAACGTACATAAAAATTTAAAATACATAAATGAGCCGAGCTAGAGTTCGAGCTTATGAGCTACCTAAATAAGCCGAGCTGAGCTCGAGCTCACGAGCCTATTAACAAAGATGCTTGCAAGCTCAGAGCTGAATATCTTTATGCTTGAGTTTGATTTGATTAAATTTTCGAGCTCGAAATCGAGCTCGAGCTTGAATTGATGTGATTAACAAACGAACTCAAACAAGTTTTTTTATCGAACCGAGACGAACGAGATTTTAAATATTACAAGTAGGAATGAACAAATTAGTTAGTAAAGTTGAAAATACAGAATAAGTAGAAGTGAGCCATATATAAATATAATAACGGGATAAATTATTTTAAAATTTGCTGAAAATGGGAGTTCCAACCAGAAATTAATGTTCGTGAAAACGAGACACAAGGGAAGTTCTCGTGGGATCAATAATTGAATAGTCTCCCCGTTCTAATATTAGGCTTATACATATGTATTTGCACACACATTTAAATTATTGAAAATTAAATTTAACTGATAAATTCTCATTTCACCCCTTGTTTAATGAAAATTTTAGTAATTAAATGAAAAAATTAGTAACTAAAAATAAATCAAATACAGGCAGATTGGTAAAAGAGTAGAGTAAACAATACTAAATACGAAAATTATATATTTGGGACGAACGCAAAAAGAAATTTGTCCTAAATATATGAGACGATAGAGTAGTTGACTGATCCAAATAGAAATATTGAACAAATCATGTTGTTTACCCGACCAATGTGATTTGTAGGCTATTGCGTTGGTCCAATGGTTTATCCAGTGTACATCGAAGTATAACAACTAAGGGTTTCCATGTCATGAAAAAAATTATTGAACAAATCAAACTGCTTTGATAGTTGTTATCTAGTTGAAGGTTGATGGAATAAAATAGTGAAATATATTTATTTTTTCAAGAGAAAATAAAGATTAAAAAGCATAATAGATATTTTCTAGCTAGTTTCCAACTCTTTTTAAATATTATGAAGAATATAACGCATAATATTGTTTAGTTAAAAAAAACATTGGAATTAACCAACTATTGTATCCATATGCAACACGTATGGGTTTCTCGTATAATTGTGTTATGCCTTGTACAACTCATGCATATACATGTATAAATAATAAAAGTATCTTAAAAGTTTGAGTGCATGGATGAGATCATGTAAAAATATATTTTGTATATAAAGTACGTAAAAAGGTGTACAAACTCCAGCTATAAGTGCATGGATGAGCATGAACCAAATTTATGAAGTGAGCAGCTGGGACTGATTTCTCGACCAGAGCTGGATTCTCTATGTTGTGAGCATCTGGGAGTGATTTTGCAATCCGAGCTCTGTTTTTTTCCTCCATTTATGTCTCTCCGATCTAGAAAGGATGGTGGAATTAATTTCATATGACTGTGAAAGATCGACTCTTGTTCTCTATGATTATGGATCATTGTTCGAAGCAATGTTTTACCTCATGCTGTTATTTAGTGACGCTGACATATAATGCGAACTGCTTTTTGAATGATCATTGATCCAAGAGAAGATTTTTAAGTGAGCCTTGATCCTCTAGTAGATCTGACCTGTTATGAGTGCTATCTAAATCTTGTTGAGTTTACCCCTGTGTGTACACTTTGCAAGCTGGTAGTCTGCTTTTCAGCCTGTGTTTAATATAATGTTAATTTATTTTTTTAGTTCCGTATGTCCAGTTCTATGCTCACCATGAACGACCCTTGTCCCTGATCACCAAGCTCAACATTTTGACAGGTAAAATATGGAGATTTTCTCAGCCGTTTCAATGCAAGTGTTAGGGATGATAAACTGGATCTCAGTACTGATACCGAGCTCACGCTTAATCTTGTTGATGATGTAGGCTTTTATAGCCTAACAACTTTAATCCTGTACTCTTCTTTCTTCTTCATGTTATATATCTGCTACAAAATTCAACAGATATTTTGTGCATACCCGTAGGTTCATGCTAATTGCTACCATTGAAGAGACACAACATGGTGTTGGGGGCTTGAACCTAAATTTACCCCTGGTAAACAATGTCTTAACTGGCCCCGAAATCAATAATGCTGTAATGGATCCACTGGTGGAAGATAGTCACCTATATTACACCGTTGCCAAACATAGGACAGGATATGAAGTTTCCTATCTCTGACAGTTCAATGGTAGGAAGAGGCGCAACAAACTTTGCCCCAAGATTTTATATCCTGTTATTGATCAACCGCCACCACCATCTCTGCTCTATCCTCCGCCACCACATGTGTTCTATCCACCACCACCTTCAGCGACCTTTCCTCGACATCAAGCTTTGCTCTATACTTCACCATCATCACCTTTTTTCTATTCTTGGCCCCCACCTGCTGGAGACACAGTAGAAAACACAGAAGAGCTTTAAGGAATGGAAGAAGTAGAGAAGGAACTTCTGAGGGAATTCGAGGAGATGGGCTTCAATCAGGTTGATTTAAACAAGGAAATCTAGAGGTTTCATGAGTATGATTTGCTACAATTAACACTGAAAGATCTATGCGAAATTACTGGTGGGAATCCTATCCATGAGAAGCTCCAGGAAATGGTGAGTTTCATTTAAATTCTTATATTGCTCTGATAGAATAATATGAAGTGCAAATTCTAACAGTGTGTGTATAAAGGAATCGCTGATTCAGGTTTTTCATGATATAGAGATGAACAAGAAACTGCCTACGAAGAAAAATGCAAGCATCAAGTTCGGTGTCATGGACCTTATTTCTGGAAAAGAGGCAGTAATATATCATACTTTTAACATGCGCATTTGACATGAATAAATTGTTAGAGCTTGTTTTCGGTCCTTTGTCTCTTATAAATCTTGTTTATTTGGATTTGTGCTGGTTTCACTTGTTTATTCGGTGTTAATATATCTCATGTTCGGTTCTGAACTGTTTATTTGATTCCTGTAATGAAACATATTCATGTTGCGTACAGAAGGATGAAAACTATCTTAACCCCACTTTGTCGTGCTGGAAATTCAGAAGGATGAAAACTATCCTCTTTGTCTTTCTTTGAGGTGCAAACGAAATACATCTCCCATCCATATCTTCAGATCCGGGTGATTTCGAATTCATAGCTCTAGTTCAATGCCTTTATTTTGCGCAAGCGTTGCAGTTACAGGTTTTTATGTCTGAGTCACATTGGATCCGAGTGATTTTCTTCCCAATTCTACTAAAGCTCAATCTTTTGCAAGGTCTTTATGATCTATTATGTTTATTTAAAAAATAAGCAATCAAAGCATAGGTGATGTATGTCATCAACACCACATAACAGTTATAGAAGTATGTGCTGTTGTGTCCTATGTTGAAATTTTAGGTGACTTTCCTTTTCCATTCCATCTCATCTTATTTAGGCAATTTTTTATGATCAAGCCAAAAGCCGCCGGTGGAATATAACGCTTTAAAATTGTGGATTTATTAGTCAATTCAATTATAAACCTTTTAGCCTCTGCACATGGTTATTTCGAATTCTGTCTCTTTCTTTTTTTGTATTTTTTGGGTTCTCATATTCCCACTAATGCTGGAGAATCACCCTTTTTATATTCCTTTGAAAGAACAATATTTTCTCACAAACTCCAATTATGATACGGTCCAACTATATCACCTTTCCTAGTAGAAAGACTGTTAATAAATAGTTTTTGGTCCTACAGTGATGATTTAAGATTCCCTAGAAACATAATTCAAATATTCTGAAAATGGAATAAAGGCAAGAATCTGATTCATGCCATCCAGGAGTTATCGACATCAATTGATCAATAAGTTTTATAATGGTTTCTTCGCAACTCCCTCGTCACGTGTTTATTTATTTTTATATATCGACTAAATATTTTAATCTATCTCAAGTCACTATGGAATATCTTTTGGACATGAACCATCTATAAATTTGGAATTCTCTTCCACAACTCTTCCAGGGCAGGCAACCAGGACGGCTAAAACAAGCAAAGAAAATGGAAAAAAACTACGATTACTACACCACCTCTGCCCAATATTACGGCAAAGATAACATCTCAGACGATGAATATTTCCTAATGCCTCACGTCGTCTCTCAAGTTCCCCATGTGTCCGCCAACGCCCCAACTGCCCACTATGGGCTCAAGAGTGACTCCATGTACGGCTCTGACAAGTACGAGGATCATCAGCAGAAGGATTTTCACATGATGAATCGCCATCAAAATAAAGGGCATCATGGGGTGCCGGAAGTAAACAAGAAAGTTCATTTCGTTGAACATGTGGAGTTTGATAAGAATGGGAAGCATGGAGTTCATGATGAGGAGATCAGTGTCGATGTTGAGGCCGATGGATTCATTCAGAAGCATCATCAAACTTTTGATAAATGGGAAACATTTAAGAGGAATTAAGGTTGGAATACGTATGGATTGCTTTATAGCAGGCTGTGTGGCAACCTAAATAATCTTTATTAAAGGTTGTCCTAGAATTATACGCATAAATAACATGCCTGTCTTTTACGTTATTGATTATGTGTATAATATATAAGTTGTTGAAATATATACTGATGTTTATGGACATGCATGTAAGAATTATTATATCTTGAACCAGTACTCGTTAATCTCCAACACTGCGAACTGACAAAGTTCGATTATTCAAGTGATCAAGTGACTGATAAAATCGGTTATTATTGCAATGAGACAGACAGCTAAAATCTTTTAAATCATAAAAGGTATGGAGTAACTAGACTTCGGAAATCATGAAGATTACATGATTGATCCCTTTTTTTGTAACACAATAACACGAAAACGATTAACTTTTACCAGAAGAAACATCACTTTAAAAAGGGCCTTTAATTTGGACAAAATTAGGCTACCCTCGATCTGACGAAAAATCAACTTCACTGAATCTCCTTGAAGATGTCTTAAACAAATTCCTCAGGCTATTCCTGCTCTCTTTCCCCCTCTTGACCAGAACCTGCTTCACCCTGTTCGACTCCGAAAACGGATCATCCATATTCAACAAGCATCTCTCCAACTTCCTGGATACATTCACAATCTCATAAGAGTCCCAGAGCGACTTAGCGAAATCCCATTTCTTCACACCAGGTGGAGGAACTTCCCGCGACGCCTGGACCTTGAACCGGGTCGGTTTCGACTGGAAGCGCAGTCTGTGCGCGTCGAACTCCGAAGTGGACTCGATCACGGGGCTGCTGGAGTGTCCATGCCAGGCCTGTGCCACGGACTTGATGATATTGGCATAGTTTTCTTGTTCACGATTCTTGCTTTTGATCTTCATGGTATTATGAGTGGGATGTTTATGGATCCACGCTAATGTGTTGGGTGTTGGGATGAATCTGAGCCTCAGGTATTATTGATTTTTGGCTGAAATGAATCATCTTGTTGCCGTTAAAGATGAGGAGAAATGGCATCCACGTGTCTTTTTCTAATGGAACTTACGTAGAGACCAAATAAAGATATTATTTTAGGTGAGAGAAATGGAAATGTTCTTATTTGTTTGGTTATATTTGGTTTAAATCTTAACTCTATTCTACCTCATAAATTACTATATTTGGATTGAATGAAATACAGATCTTAAATTTTAGCGTCACATCTCTATTGTTTAGTTGCCACGTCAGCATCATATCGGTAAAAAGAATAACATTTCAAAAACAAAAACAAAACTTACATATTTAACTAAAATGTTATAACATAGATGACTAAATCGTAAAAAAAAATATATTCTTTTAAGTAACATTATGATTACTAAAATATCTCAAGGGAAATCATATTGAATAATAATATATCTTATTTAACTTATTAAATTTGGTTAATTACAATTTTTATTATTTTATGTTTGATTAATGCAAAATAATAATTTTAGAATTAATTTTTTTAAAATATAATTATCTTCTTTCTAAAATATAAATATATATGTGATAATAGTATTTTCAGAACTGGATCAGATCGGGATGTTCGACCAAAAATCGATCACCAATCAGGTTCGAAAAAACATTTTACTTTCAAACTGGTCGAAATGACTATCAACTGATTATCCGATTTTTTTTTACTTTTTTGAGAAATTATTTTTGTAAATCTTAAATTTAATATTTTGTTATATACATGCACATGATTATTTGAAATTTAGATTTTGTTAAAAATATTATTTTAATAATAATAATAGTATAGTATATTTAGTTTATGGTTTTGTTTTTAAAAATATATAACAATAATAGATATTTTAATTATATGTATATATTATTTATATTTTAAATTTTGATAAATATAAATTTTTGTATATTTATATACATTTTATTGTATGTTTAGATTTTAACTTTTATTTATATACATATTTATAGTTTAAAATATATATTTATGATATTATATTTATATTATTATTATTCTATACAATATAATGATTTTTGGTTCGACCGTCGACGGTTGAATCGTTTTTCAATTATGAAAATTTTTTCACCCTGTGATATGCTATCTAAACTAATGTTCTCTTTCTTTTCTTTTCACCCTGTCTCACAAAGTCTCACGGTCGTATTTTGTGAGACAAATCTCTTATTTGAGGTCATTCATGAAAAAGTAATAGTTTTTATACTAATAGAATTATTTTTATTGTGAATATCGTTAGGGTTGACCAGGGGCGGAGCCAGGATTCAAAATTACTTGGGGCTGGCTCTGTCTCATATGATATTTAATAAAATAAATAATTAAATAAAAAAATTAAAATAAAAAATATGTAAACATCGATTCTTCTTAGAATAAAACTCATTAATTATGAAATCGTTATCAATTTTTTCAACCAAATCTGGTTCGATTTAGATTACCATAGAATCTCCGAAAAACTCTGCTTTCATTTTGCTACGAAGAGCTGTTTTAACAAGTTTCATTGCTGAAAATGCTCGTTCCGTTGTTGATGTAGAAACGGGGAGAGTTAAAACAAGACGAATCAACCTGTAAATTAAATAGATATATAAGATTCGATAACTAAGTAAACGACGTAGATAAAAATATATAAATCACCTGTCAATCAAATCGTAGGTTACTGACTTATTTGTCTCAAATAATCTTCGACATAATTCAGAAATAATTGATAAATTCTGAAATCTTTCATGGCCAGCAACATCAAGTTTATAGTGATCCAATTGCATTCTCAAGTGATGCAAATCTTGTGAATCGAAATCAAGATAATAGAATTTCTCAGCAAGTCGATAGATATGATCAACATTAAGAAGCTTAAAATTTTCTTTAGGTTCCAAAGCACAACTAAGTTTAAGAAGTTCAACTGTCTCATCATTGAATCTATTATTAAGCTCTTCAACTTGAAAATCAATTGCAGCTGTAAATACATCAAATTGATAGTGGTGCTCAACTGTGATTGAATCATTATGTTGACAAGAACGACATGTACTAGATTTATGACGAGCTTCCATATGAGGTATCTCAATGTCATACTTGACACAAGCGTCTTTCACATGACTAAGTAGGAGATCAAATCTTCTTCTCTCAAAGTACGAAGCAAAGTTTTAGTCGTTGAAACATAATCCATTGCACTTAAAATATCTAGAGATTTCTCTTGCAATGTTCGACAAAGCAGATTTGTTATCCCCATTATCTTATGCATCAAGTGTAATATGAATATGAAATCAAAAGCCTTCATCGCAATCAATGCACCACTAGCTTTACCACGAATGGAATTAGAAGCTCCATTATTCACCATATTTTCTAACACGGTAATCACAGAGCTATACATATCAATCATGCTACAAAGTGAGTCGAAATTAGAACTCCAACGAGTCTTTCCAGGTCGTAATAAATTTCCAATTTGATTACATTCTCTACCTGTATCACGTTCACCAGTAGCTACCATATGCGCAACTTCAATTCTTTGAGCAGAATGTAACTCACCGTGCCGTTTAGGAGATGCATTGATGAGATTGCAAATGGAATTCAATTTTGAAAAGAATAGCCAAATGGATAGCTCTTTTTCAGCAGCTGCAGTTAATGCTAGTTGAAGCCGATGAGCAAAACAATGTACATAATATGAACACGAGCAATCTTTCGAGAAAAGAGCCTGCAATCCATTCCAAGAACCGCGCATATTGCTAGCACCATCATATCCCTGTCCACGCATGTTGTGGATATGCAAGTCATAACGACCAAGTGCATTAGATATTTATTTCTTAAGTGTTGCAACAGTTGTATCTGTCACGTGTACAATGGTAAAGAATCGCTCTCGTAAGAAGCCTTCAGTATCCACAAATCTTAATACAATAGCCATCTGCTCCTTGTTAGATGCATCTCTCGCTTCATCAACTAAAATGCAGAATTTTGCATCCCCAATTTCTTTACGAATCTTGGCTCTCACTTGGTTGGAAATGATATTTAAGACATCTTTCTGAATATCTGGTGAATTATACTTTGCATTCTTAGGAGCTTTCTCTGAGACGATGTCCCCAATACTCTTATTCATTTTTCCTATAAAATTTATCATCTCGATAAAATTTTCACGATTATTAGAAGATGGAGATTCATCATGCCCTCTAAATACGCATGCTTGCAAAGTGAGCCATCTAAAGTTTTCAATAGTTGCTGTAAGCCGTAATATGTTCTTCTGTTTTTCTTATGAAGATTGTGCATTTATCACTTTGTCAATATGACGAGGTATGTTCATCAAATTGTCAAGATATTCCACAGCATTATTATGTGGTGAAGTATTGCATCCTATATGCATCAAAAAAAATATGCATCTATCGCCATCATTAACTCGCTTCCAATATTTGAATCCATCAATTGTAAATGCGAGGATGCTTATGTTCAAACAAGCACGGAAAACAAAATGCAGCATCTTTCGAAGGAGAGTACTCTAACCAAGTAAATTTTTTGAACCAGTGACTTTGGAATCATCGATTTTGATTTCCAAATTTGGTCGGTGGATATTCTTTCTTGATTGGTTGATATGGCCCCATCTTGATATAAGCTCGTCTAATTTCATCCATTTGATTAACAAGAGATTTTCATATCGGAGTACGTAATGTCGGATCAAGTTCAAGAGAACTCACATCAACATCAATTCTAGGAGATTTGTTAAGCTGTTGATCACTGGGATTTGAGACATCAATATTGCATGGAGAATGGTCCTTACTTGCCGATGTCTGCTCTTTTTGTTTAAAAAATGAGTCGATCGTTTTCTTTTTCTTTATTCTTGAGTTTCTTTTGTCCTTGGTGACATCTACAACATAAAATGTCACTTTAATTTAACTTATTATGGCTAACTGAATCAAATTAACATTATCAACACTAAATAATTGTTACTTTAATCCAATAAACCTCGAACATCTATGATTATTCCAAAACAATTCCGAAGTTAACATTTGACAATCTTAAGACATAATATATTTAAATATAAAATTTTTACAGCCTTATAAGTTCGAAAATCTCATTTACATAATTCTGAATTTTTCAACAATTCCTACAAAATTCCATAAATTCGTATTGATATTTTCTATAGCATCTAAATATACAAATAATATATAATCAACATTAAAAATTGACAATCCAATATAAAATCTGAAAATTCGAAATAATGTTTAAATAAATTCCAAAAAATTATAAATATCATCAATCAACTCAAATATAATACTTACAATCAACAATTTAATATATATCAGTTATCGGAATTCAAAAAAACCAAAATACTCAAATTTCGAAACACTAAAATCTGAAATTACCTTTAAAATTGGAAATCTAACTAAGAACACGAACCGTAGAAAATCTAACACTAAAATTTTCTCATGATTTTCGATGAAAATGACGGCCGATGTACGGCGGCTGATTTCAAGACGACGAACAAACTTCGAAATTTTGTTATTAAAAGAAAGCTTATGCTGTAGGCTTTCCAAATTTATTATCGATTTTGAAAAATGGCGATAGTCACTGGGTTGATCCAAATGATAGATAAAAGATTAGTTAGAACAGAGCAGTCGTGCTCTGATGACGATTATGATGATAAAGTTCTTTCTCCCGCGTTCAGTTTCCAATTAAACACCCAATTCACACCATCGATTAGTGTTTCTGCAATCTGATCTTCATCTTCAAGTTCTCCGATTTCCTGCTATGACAGCTGCTGAAACGAGTGTTCCCATGGATATCACCACGCAGAACCCCGCCGAATGCGGCTTTCTCGAACAAGACGCCGCCGTTGCTGACCCACCAGCTGCACCATCTGCTCGGCCTCCTGATCCGCCGATATACAACGAAGATAACGTCCTCGTTTCAGGTGCAAGCTAAAACAATTTAAATTTGCACTTTGGAATGTATTTTCCAGTTTAACCTAATATTTTTTAATTGCTGTCCCAGTTGAAGTTTTATTGAAACCTTCCAGTACAGCTCGGTTTGATGATGTCAGGTCAACAGTTGAAAGGGGAAAAATTTCGGTGTTATTTAACTTCTTCATTTAGGCATTTGTATTTTTCTGGTGTGAATATTGCAGGTCAAGACTTTTCTCATCTCGTTCTTTCTTTATTAATCATGGGTTTCTTGTATGTAGTATGCTCGAAAAGAGAAGCATGAGCTATGCTGATGGCTCAATCCCGGTTCCAATGGATAATTCATTTCTTGTAGATAATGTATAAAGGATATGTATATGTGATACAGGTATTGCTGATTATTTTCTTAAATCAGTTTTATTGGTTCAAAGTTGTTTTTTTTAGTAAGAGACTTGGAATGAAACGAGGATTTCCTCCCTTCTTTGATTGTTTTTTTGCATTAATGTATTTGAAAATTAATATGCAGCTATAAACTCTGATTCCTTTTCTCGTCAAATGGTTTTGTTGTTTGCAGACATGTGGGTTGAAAAGCACGATATTCTACTGTTTTGGCAAGTCAGACTCGTCATCCATGTTTTTCAGGTCAGTTTTATGATTTTAGTTGATCGTTAGAACAGGGCGTGAGGTTATAAACTCAAGAGAGTATCATCTCAAAAGACTTGGCCATTGAGTGGTGTACTTATTGATTTTATATATCACTCTTTATTAGTTTAATATATAGATGTATGACATTTGTAACATTGCCGATTTTTGAGAAGTCGACATATGTGACGACTCATTCTAGACGTCTTTCACTCACTTTTCAGTATATTCGTCATGCACCTTAGTCCAGTCTACAATTTTTTTATCGACACCGATCCGATGATAGCCATTTTCTAAGTCGCCTCTTCTGCTATGCCGACTCTCAACGAGAGTATCAATTTTATGCTATAAGTTATAAACCCAAGAGGATACCGTCCCAAAAAGCTTACTTGTTGGGTGGTGTAATCTATTGGATTTATAAGCCACTCTTTATTAGTTTAATACATAGATGTGGACATTTGAAGTGCATAGTACAAAATTTTGTGAAATAATAAAACTATCTTCTTCCTCAATTCTTCTTTTCTCTCTCAACTTCTGCAGGAGACCGGCCATCTCGAATAGGCGTCCAATCACAGTGGCTTATCCAAAGACTTGATTTTGTATTGCTCAATCACTGTGAAGGCTCACTTCATTTCATATTTTCTTATATGATGTTCGAAGTCGCCTTTGTTCGATTCTTGTTCTTTCTTGTTCGATCAGGAACCTCCAGAATAGTCCATTAACTGTTTAACTACATCTATTGTTCCAATCTGACCATTAAGGATTGATACGTGATAGGAATGCCCTTATTATGAGTTAATGGAAGCTCTAACATCCTGTACCTCTTTATTGCTTTGTATTTAATAAAGGCCTTAAAATATGAATCCTCATCCATTGATTTAGATTGTTAATAATGTATCTGTAGGAACATCATTAGTCTGTTGACTTGTAGTCTCGTACCTTGATTGCATGGAGTGGACTATAGACACCTTATATAATGTAAAAAGAAATCATCTGAAAGCAAGAATCATTAACAAGAATAATGATGTCTCCAGAAATAATTTTTAACCACAAGACTTTTTTGCCACAGGCGTGGGTCAAATTTGAAAATTTTTAAACAATTTCTGCAGTTGTCTATTTTTTGCATTTTCAGCTCAGTGAGGAAGGGCCTTGCGAGTAATTAAATAATGAAGGCCAACTTGCTAGCTTTAATGAATGGATTCTTCCAGCAAAGGAATTTGATGGCCTGTGGGAGTGGTTTTATCGGCAATTCCGTTTTAGGTTGATGAATGTAGAACCTCGATGTTCTTAAGCTAAACTAATACACTAAAGCATAACAAAAGTAAACCAAAAAGGGTATAATCTATGACAATTAAATGAAAATGCATGCACTCCCAAGGGAAGATCAATCCATGGTCACCCGTATACCATTAGTTGAAATACACACTACAAAGTGAAGATCAATCCATGGTGTCCTCCATTTATCATCCACTTCATTCAATAATGGACTGAATGACACCCGCGCCTACAGTTTTGCCTCCCTCTCTGATGGCAAATCTCATTCCCTGCTCACAAGCAACCGGCATAATTAGCTCAACCTCCATCTTGACACGGTCACCGGGCATCACCATCTTTGACTCCTCATCCTTGTCGTTCATAATGGAATTCACCTTCCCTGTCACGTCAGTAGTCCTCATGTAAAACTGAGGTCTATATCCTGCAAAGAAAGGGGAATGCCTTCCACCCTCTTCCTTCTTCAACACATAAACAATTGCCACAAATTTCTTATGCGGAGTGATGGTTCCCGGCTTTGCCAGCACCATACCCCTCTGAATATCAATCTTTTGAATACCTCTCAACAGCAACCCAACATTGTCTCCAGCCATGGCATCATCCAATATCTTCTGAAACATCTCAACTCCTGTCACAGTCGTGGACCTAGTATCCTTCAATCCCACAAGATCCACAGTATCACCAATCTTAACAGTCCCTCTCTCTATCCTACCGGTAGCCACAGTCCCTCTACCCGTAATCGAGAAAACATCCTCAACCGCCATCAGAAATGGCAAATCAGTCTGCCTCTGAGGAATAGGAATGTAAGCATCTACCTCATCCATTAACTTGTAAATCTTGTCTACCCACTTATTTTCCCCTCTCTTAATCTTGGGATTCTCCATTAAGGCCTCTAAAGCAAGCAATGCAGAACCGCAAACGATAGGAATATCATCACCAGGAAACTCATAAGAAGACAATAACTCCCTTACCTCAAGCTCCACCAACTGAATCAACTCCTCATCATCAACTTGATCTTCTTTATTCAAGAAAACCACCATATTCGGAACCCCGACTTGCTTCGCCAACAAAATATGTTCTTTCGTTTGCGGCATTGGTCCATCAGCCCCAGAAACCACCAAAATCGCTCCATCCATTTGGGCAGCTCCAGTAATCATATTCTTAACATAATCAGCATGTCCCGGGCAATCAACGTGAGCATAGTGTCGTGTCTCAGTCTCATACTCAACGGTAGCTGTATTAATAGTAATCCCACGAGCTCTTTCTTCAGGGGCAGCATCGATTTCATCGTATTTCTTAGGAGCGGAGTTACCCACGGAAGCTAAAGCCATGGTAAGCGCAGCAGTGAGGGTGGTTTTCCCATGGTCGACATGGCCAATGGTGCCGATGTTGACATGTGGCTTTTTCCGCTCAAATTTTCCACGCGCGGCGCGGATTGTAAAGCGGCGGAGCGGCGTGTTGGTGGCAGTGGCGGGTTGAAGGAAGAGGGTAGTGGATAAGGAGGGTGTGAAGGAAGAGGATAGGATGACTTTGGTGGGTTTTGAAGAAATGGGATTCGAGAGAGAAGGGGCGGAGGCGTATCCCAATTTTGTGGCAGTAGTGGAGTGTACGGCTGCAGCGGAAATTGATGCCATGGGCGGCGACAGCTGAGAGGATAGGAGATGAGAGTGGGGATTAAGAGATGGGATGGGGTTTGGAGGGATAACGAGTGTGTGAGTGTGTGTTGTATGTTTGGCAGAGCAAATACGGCGTTTCGTCTGATTCCTATCCAATCCTCTCTTTTTTTCGATGCTCACAATTACTTGTGGGATAGTATCAAATAATATTTTACATTTTTGTATCAAATTGTGAAGTACATATCAAATAATTTTGCTAGGTTAAATTCAAATTATTCGTTTTGAATATGATCCATAATCATAATTAATTTTATGATATATATACACCCAACACACAACATATATGCTTGCACTGAGTCATTGGCAAGTTTTGCAAAGGTTCAAATTGCAAAAAAGTTTGAAGTAGCTAGCAGCCTGGTACGATGAACTCGGCTTTCATGTAAATTGGTCATTTTCACGTGAAGAAAAGAGAGTTGAATGAGATGGACAAGACAGCAAAGCCCAAAAATAAATTGAGTCTACTTTTGGTCCACGTTCAAATATTTGGGCCACACAATTTACATCCCATTAAATATCTTGTACAAAAACAGGCTGTAAGACAGATAATAAACAATAATCTATACAGGCTCAAACGTCGTGAATATGTTTCAAGCTTTGCTAAATTATAGAAACGATACCAAAAAATAAATAAGAAGAAAGAGATAAAAGGCTTCAATTAATTGGCTAAAACGATAAACTGCAAAGAAACACAACACCACACAATAACACCATGCCAACGTATATTTCGTTACAGCACAGCTTAGATAAAAACAAATATAAACAATTTCCCATCATCCTCGTACAATCTCACCAGCAAAATAACGAGTAGTCTCTTCAGACAAGCGTGTAATGTTGTTAATACACAAAGATGTAGCTATTTACATGTATACTTATCAATATCGAGAAATATATCGAAGGTCTTCAAGTTTGCTATGAGATAAATATTTATAATGATATATGTATCACCTAGCAGCATGTCCTATACGTTCGTGCTATAATACTGGCTTTCCGGGTCCATTTCAACAAGAGCAGCTATAAGCAAAAAGCTGGATCAAGAACAGGTCCACAATAAATGTCTTTCTAACCGACCTTAGTTTTTTCGGCACTATCACTTGTTAGAAGCATTGTCCGTTCTGGAACATCTTCAACCCCGCATGATAAGGATGAAAATAACAGGATTAAAGAACAAATCAAATTAATTTCCTACGGCTGAGCTACAAATATCAGATTGCAAGACTTACATCGAGCAGGAACTTTAATACAAAGGACTATTTGTACTGTGTATGGTGCCATTTATGTTCGCATAGCTTTTGATGGCAGATGCTAAGAACCTCCTGACGAGTCTCTTGGGGAAGATCATTCAGAAGATCCATAACAGCTAGTTCATGCTTCTTATTAAGATCGCCCAGCTCCCTAAGCTGCTCATCCAATAGACGCTCTAGCTTATCAACAATAATTCTGATGTTAGTTGAATCTGTTTCGTGTTGTATTGAGATTTTCTCGAACGAAAAAGAACGGTTGTAAGGAATACCAACAACTTCTGAATCAGGGGATCCGGAATTCGCTTCCTCTTTTACATTACTCTCACAATCAGAATAATATTCCACATGACCGAGCAAGGAAGTAAAATGGTCAGGGTTCATATCTCCATGGCCACTAGGAGATCGTAAATTTTCTTCAGCCGAGCTGTCTACAAAGGCTACCGCCTCTGCCAACAAGGTAGATGGCCCAGGCCTAAGCGGTGAGGTTTCCCCACTAGCTTTGGGTGAATCAGACCAATACTTCCGGCCAGATGGTAATCTTTCCAGAACAAATGGGCCAGAATCATTAGTAATGGGGGAAGCATCATCCAGAGCTCCAGATTCACCACTTTCTGAAATAATCTCACCAATAACATTATCGCCAGAGATTTCTATAGGAGCCCAATCAGGAATATGGGATCGAATTTCAGAATCAATCATTGCACTAATCACTGAGACATCATGCTCAGTTAGGTCGAGCTCTTCAACCATCTCACTAGCAACAGCAGTTGAAGTATCCACCTCGATATCAAATGGGAAGTGAATGTTTCGAATATGACCTGCTCAAGAAGAAAACCAATTACACCAGTGAGGAATTTTTGTGAAAAAACACAGAACTTAGTCAGCCGAGAAGGAAAAAAAACATAACCTGATGAATCTGCAATTCGAAGTTTCAAAAAAATTGTATTATGGTCTTTTCTTTGACCCTGCACTGTGAAATCTCGACTTCCCTCAGGCATAGAGTCTTCAGGGGATTTTCCTCGGTCAAGCTGATTGCCATTGTCATCTTCAAATATGAAGTGTCAAAAACCGGGAAGGATGATAGAATTCTAATCAAGAAACAGCAGAAACCTGTCACATGTACCTGCATCCGAGGGTTGGGATTGCAACCAGCGATATCTACTTCCAGATTCCTCATCAGGTAGGAGAAATGGGTCCATCAGAAGTTCTCTGGCCGACAACCTCTCAGAGACTTTTGAGATGCACTTCTCTATAAATGACCGGACTCCCGGATCCTTCACCTTTTCCAATGATGCAGGTTTTATTCCCTGCTCAAGTGGAACAATGAAAAACAATGTGGTTGCAGGGTACAATAGAGAAAGTTAAGAAAAATAAAAGCAAACTTTCCTCGATCCAAATTGTGGCTATTAAAATTTGCATAAAAGTAATAAACTTTTACTTTTACTTCCTTCTAGGCTATCAACATCAAAATCATAGAGCTATGGATCTCACTAATAATATAGGTTTAGAGCGACAAGAAAATCAATAAACCATGCAAATAAAGTGGAAAAATATATGACAAACTCCATGCTGATCCATCTCGATGGGATGGAGATGAGTTGAGCGTTTTATAGTAACAAAAAATATTTCAACACCAAATATCAAGTATCTAAATGCGAGATCCACATAGCTCCATAGAGAAGTACTCTAATGAACAACAATGACAAAGTGTACATAACTTTAGGCATTTGTTTTGATAAGAGAACCTTCAGGGACTAATTTCTTTTAACATCCAATACCACAAGGTGGGTCCCATAAAGAACTGGTACTGAGGAATGAATCTAAAGGGAACAAAATGTCTGATTATAGAAAAGATTCAAATATCACACCGAGAGTAACAAACGACTTACCGCTGTCACTTTCTTATATATCTGAGCAGCATTAGCACATTCAACATACGGATACTCAAAGGTCACTAGCTCCAGCAAGGACATACCAAAAGCATATACATCTACAAGTTCATTGTATTCCTCCTCATAAAGCTCTGGAGCCATGAATTCCGGTGTGCCTGGTAGCAAAATTACAATACATCATTGCCTTGAAGATATAAACAACTATCGCATGCCACATACGAACACTAAGAATACAAGTAAATCAAACCTTACCTATAACACTATGAGCTGCACGTGCCTGTTGAAGTATAGCAGCAAGTCCTAGATCACCAATTTTCACCTCCCCTTGATTTCCATTAACGAAAATATTGTCACACTTTAAGTCCCTGTGAATAACAGGTGGGTCATGGCTATGAAGATACGAAAGGCCCTCCAGGATTTGTCTTGACCAATTTTTCAGTGCCCTCAAATCAACATGCTTGTGTTTCTTCCGATACCTAAACAGAAACCAGATTCAGCTCAATACACCATTGACCATCCAAAGCTGACTCAATAAATCAAATAAGCGCTTAAATTTAAACATACTGTCGCAGAGTCCCGGATGTGAAAATTTCGGTTATGAAGTTGATATGCTCGTTCTTGGGATCAATCCAAGAATTGTAGAATTTGATGATATTTTTGTGCTTGAGGGTTTTTAGTAAGTGAACTTCGGAATACAACCTCCCAAAATCAACGGAATTCCTCATGAGATCAGCAATTTTAACTTGATTCCAAGCTACCTCTATTCCTTCCCGTTCATCAAATGCCCTATATCTATTTTGTCAGCATAAAAAAAGGCATGAATACATATACTAATAATTAGATAAATTGAAGCGGCGTGAATTCCAGAAAAGCTTACACTTTCTTGAAAGCTCCTTTCCCAAGCACTTCTTTATACTACAAAATTGCATCATAACAAATCGAAAGAAGTCAGCAAGCAGAGAATGAACGAATAAATGATGACAGAAAGCTGATCGCTTCCAAAACTCGACAAACTGAAAACTCAACCCACCTTACGCAAACGCAAATCATCTCAAACTTTAAATTGTACCATTAGCTATGATCATGTACATAAAAAAATATCTAAATCAAAGCATTGAGAGAAACTGTAAGAAGGATACGCACCCGACCGTAGCGACCAGAGGTATCAACCTCAACAAACTCAGGCTCGGAATCGGAATCGTCCGGGTCGGATTCCGCAGCGGAATCTTGTGGCATTGTCCCAGTTAATTAAAAAACTACAGAAACAAAATACCTCTCAGATTCAGATCTATCAAATGATGAAAAGTTGGAGTATTTACGGCTGATTCAGCTAGCTGACAGTCGAATCGGAATCGATCAAGAAGATTAAAAATATCGAAAACGAATAAAAATATGTAAGAATTTCTCAACTCTGCAAGATTTGAATTGGAATTTTATATTCTGGGTATTATTTATTTATATAAGAAATATACGTATGTTGTGCACACATACGTTGGATTTGGAAACATTGAAAAAGATTTGATCGAAATGAGGAAGCAAACTCCATCTGGCTCAGGCTTTTTTTTTTATTCTTTTTTTTTTTCATTTTGGAACAAACTTAAAAAAAGACAATTACTTTCATCACTGCGATGGAATTTTTTGTTTTGTTTTTTTACATTGATATATAAATTTCTATTAGTTTCATGTCATATTTTGTGTAGAATATTTTTTAATTAACTAATAAAAAATTAAATGCGAAGCCATATTAACTTAGACAAAAACTTGTGTGAGACGATCTCACGGATCGTATTTTGTGAGACGGATCTTTATTTGAATAATCCATGAAAAAGTATTACTTTTTATTATGAATATGGGTAGGATTGAACCGTCTCACAGATTGGGATCCGTGAGACGATCTCACATAAGACCTACTCAAAAACTTAAGCTACAATTGTCTTTTAAAAAAAAAAAAGACAATAATTTATTACTTTTATAAGGATGTTATAATAATAATCCAATATTTTAACATAAAAGATATTATTTTTTATTGACATGTTCTCATACCAGAAAGCAACAAATTTGTATGGCTATAAAACAACAGAAAACTTTTGTTTGCATAAATAAATTATATCTTCAAACGTACACCCATTTTATTTGTCACGGTGGAACCTAAAATAGTTATTATCTTATATTTAATTAAAAATTTATATTCAAAATTTTACTGTTCATCATCTTCAAACAGCTAAACACCTTCCACAGACAAGATTGATAAAATTTATTCATAGTAGCTCGAGAGTGGGACTACCGCGGCTCAGCTCGACGAGCCCGCCTCGATTGCTTTGAAATAACCATAGCCAATGGCAGCTAGGTAAGATGCGGCTATCTATCTGTATGGCCCCGATCTTGAATGTCCAACTGATATGTTTTTTCACTAACAACAAAAAAAAGCATCTTAAAATAAACTTAATTCTATTTTAACACAAACAAAAGAAAAAGATCATAATTATGATATCAAAGGAAACACTACACAATAAAATATTGGTAGGCATTAAAAAGGAAGAGCAACATGGCATAGAGTCACAGCCATCATGTGATCAGGATAAGTTGGTTAATACCCCCCAGAATTTTCATTCAACATCTTTCTTTAGTTCATTACAATACATTGAACACACACTACAACTGCAAAAATGTCTACATACCTAGTCAAAATATGAAACTCAGCTAAATCAAGAAACGTCTGTTCAAAACAAGTTGAATCACAAAGCTGTCAAAACAAATCAAAAAATATTCTACGACATAAAAAGTTATTGAGAGCAACAAGAACTAAAGTCTAAGAGTCCTGTTTTCATGTTCGATAAATAAATTTGAAACCTTTTCCTTCGCAAGTGTTGCAATGATTATTATTTTCAATTTAACCTTTATCTCTCCCTAAGAACTCTATTATTATTATTATAATATTATATTTCAAAATACTATGTTCCAAGTACGGAGAAACTGAAACCAATCAATACCCCAGTTCTTGTCAAATGAAAAGCTACACGGATACCCCATAAAAGTAGCCGACAGAAGCATGCATAGATACTTTTGCTCTATGCTTTTTCATTATCAAGAAAGAGTGGTATTTTCCCCTGAATTCTATCTTAAAGCATTTAACAAGCCATTTTACAGTAAATGGTAAGAATCAAAGCTTTAATGAATAAGAATCTACATGGGAATGCTATCTAAAGTTTACAAATTTTCTCTACAAACTCAAAATGCTCGAGTACTTGTGCTTTGACAGCAACAATGAACAGACTGGAAGCCAGCCAAGAATTCCACTATTTTTTCAGATATTTTGAATTCTCATGTTGATTGCCTAATAAGTCGTGTGTACTAAGAGATCGAGTCGTTGGACAGTAATAAACACGACAAAAGCTTTTTCCTTCAAACATAAATGTGAGTTTTGCATCAATGCAGCCCCATCATTAAGCGATTAATATACCTTTTCCATCTCCACTATCTCCAGACAGGAAGTTTTGCTTCTCAGATGCATTGATCACTGCTTTTTAAGGGCATTCATTTTATCTCTGAGATAGTAAAGCTTGGCTCTCCTCACTTTCTTCTTGTCCAACACCTTTATCTCCTTTATATTGGGAGAATACCTGTCATCACCCATTCATTTAGCCGCTAACTCGTGGCAGTATCAGAGAAAGATAACTAAAAATAAGTTTATAAAATCAATTCTAGAGAATATCATCAGAGAGTGGCTCTACAGAGTTCATTTTATGTGAACATTATTTACATCTTGGAGCCTATTCTTATAAGCATAACCGATAAATAAAACCGATATCAATGAAAAAGGCACGATAGATGTAACTAAAGAAAATCAGCAGGCCATTCTGAAGCTTAGAAAATTGAAAGAAGCAAATAGGATCAATATCTATTATTATATATATATAAATATGTCACTTCAATTGTGAATTTACTTTCACGTCCTTATTAATTATTATGACTTTATTATATATTGTGACTTTATTTGACACCCTTACCCTTATTAATTGTGACTTCATTATCTATTATATATAATAGATATCACACCCTTATTAATTATTATGACTTTATTAAAATGTGTCTTTTCTTTCTCCTTATTCATATTTTAAATATGTGTGATTATTAGTATTTAATTTTTTATGTCTACCCACATTATAATATGTTATTTTTAATCCAATGATTTAGATTTTTATTTATCTTTTCATTATGTAAATTAAATTAATTAAAGTTTAGAAATAACTCATTATCGAATTGTGAATTTTTTTTGGTGTCTTATTAATTTTTTCCCATGTCCTCGTGTGACAGTTAGCTAGAATTTATGTGTTCAAATTAAAATTTTTTGCAACAGATACTTTTTTGTGATTTATATTTATAAATTATTTAAATAAAATATGGTAAAAGATCGTTGGGATTTGATGCGTCAATTTGGGTTGGGTCTGTCAGTTTGGCCTGCACCGCAAAACAATTTAAGTGAGTTGGGTTGAAATTTTATCGACTCATTTAAAGGTGAGCGAAATGAGCTCTCATTTAAAGGTGAGCCAAAATGAGCTCGCACGAGTTTATATTAAATATCTGTATATCTAATATTATCGATTTTCAATCATGAAATCTTGATATAAAATGAAAAATATCAGTTTTATTTCAAAATTGTGATGTTATTATCTTGTCTAAAAATTGTGGGTTGTTAAGACATTTTGGCAGTCACTCAAAATTAAATGTCAAAGTTGACATTTGAGTTGTATTTTTATATTCATGACAATATGTTCGTCAACATATTATTTTTAAATTAGTTTTATCAGTATCGTAAGGGGTAAATATGTTTATTATCAACAAATTATTTTTAAATTAGTTTTATCAGTATCGTAAGGGGTAAATATGTTTATTACAATATATAAATATTATCATCTCTTTAAATTAATATTCACTTTAATGTTTGACATATTATGGGTCTTGGTAAAATGAGGAATAATAAATTCAAACAAACGAATACACAAAAGTCTGAGGCGAAACCAAAATTAAATGGTAGCAGAAATTAATATATAAATTTTTAGTGAATTTATCGATGTTAAGATGTATAACAAATCTTATATCGTAATATATAAAATTTCAATTTTATAAATGAAATAAATCAAACATATATGAAATATACAAAATTTTATTACATATACAATCAAGTAACTTATTATAACTATATTTTATTCTACAAGAATTCTTGCCAAACTCAGTGATTGTGGATTTAACATCTATTAAATCAGCAAACTAAAGAACGTGTCAATTAAACTAATTGAGTAATCACGTATTCTTGAATTTCCTGATTAATTTTTTGTCTTGCTAATTTGTTTAATTTAATATTTTAAATTACAAGACACTGTTACTATAACTAAAGACACATTTTTTTAAATGTTCGTAAGGACTCAATCACTAACTCACATGGAAAAAAATTTATCGACATTCTATATTGAAAACATTCTAATTAATTCAACACATTTGTTGAAAATTTTCTAATTAAGTAAGAAAAATTCATTTACAATAATCATATTTAATTTTTTTGGGCTAACTCCATTTAGTTTATAAGATATTCATCGTAATTCTTTATTTGTATGTTAATCTTTAAATCTGAATCATGATGCATATTGTTTTTCTAAAAGTTATTAAATAATGATTTAATACATTTATTCGACACTTCAATATTAACATTTTAAAATATATTAATTTTATATTATTTGTGTGCAACACTTCTAATCATGATTATAACAATTCAATAAAAATTCTAAAAATGAATTAGGTAGAACATAAAAAAATACACAATTAATCAAAAGAACGAAAATAAAAACTAAATAATTGTCTATTAACTATAAACTACTAATTTCGACTTCTTAATATTGAAGTCGGCGAGAGTGGAGGCCACTATGTACTTAAAAAGATAAAAAGTTAATGTTTGAATGAGTCACACTGCAATGAGACTCATATATATAAGTATCTCACTTGGTCTCACCTTATGTTTTGTCACTGTACAAAGAGAAAGTTTATGCACTATAGTATTCTACATTTTCTTAATTTTTCTCTCGATTTCAAATTTATTTTCATCATCTATTGGTCTTTAAAGATATATTAGAATTTTTTCTAAACATCTAATTTTAAATATGATCAATTAACCAATAATTTTTATACTTTGTATACAATAATAAATAGATTAATATATTTGAAGATGGAAAAAGTAATATATTGAGAAGAATAAAAAAAGAACGTTAGAATTAATACTATAATTATCTAATGTCAATATTAAATTTAACATCCTACATTCGAAAATGTGTTTATTGAGGTAAAGATTATGATGATAAACTAAAAATAATAATTTATTTATCATTGTAACGTAATAATAATGTGATCGTTATTCGAAATCAGAAAATGATGTACTTTGACTTTTTTATTAAATTGTATAAATAATTCTTTCAATATTTTTAGTGGATAAGCACGTTAAATCTATTAAAATTAAATAGTAAAATTTAATGATGAATATAAATGTATTAATTCAACTTTCAATTTGGATTTCGAGATTTTGTCAACATTATATAGTAAAAGGTTATTATTTGTTGGGTACAATAATTGATCATGTTGGGTAGAGTAATTTAAATGTTGTGCTTGAGTTGTTGTACTATTTAAAATATTTGATTTGCACTGTTACCATAATCTATAGGTTTTGATAAAACAGTATACGCTTGAGCCTACAATTGTTATCAGAGTCAAGATCGTGACTTTGATTTTCATTGATTGCAATTGATGCAATTATTAGGAGATAGATTGTTTGGTATAATAATTGTCCACGATGGGTAGGCGCTTGAGCTGTTGTATGATTTAAAGATTTGACTTACATAATTACCATCAGTTATAGCTTTTGGTAAAGCGACAAACGCTCGATCCTATATTATTCGATTGTAAAGCTAGAAGAAACATGTTGCATCAACTTTTAGTTTTGAATTGATAATCCCTTACATGTTACTCGATTTTTAAAATTCTACAATTTTCAAATATTATTATATATTGAATTATAATTTATCTCTTTCAAATTGGATAAATATACAATAAAACTCGTGTAAATATTATTAACAAAAACATTTAAATGAAATATTGGATTTGTCGATAATCAAAATAAGAAACATACAAATTTTGATCCTTGAGTGAGAAATAAGATATTTAAATAAAGTTATAATTGTCACAATGAAATAGTGCACTTACATGCATTTATCACTGTATTTTGCAACTAAATGTCAAAAAAAGTTTCCACATATTATTTTTATATCATATTTAAAATAATTATGAATCCTAATTTTTATTATTTTGAGTTGGCCTTTGTTATGAAAAATCATTATGAATAATTTGAATTTGAAAATTCTTATATCTATGTATATCACATATTAATATATCAACCTAAGTCCAGGTAATAAAAAACTACAAAATGAACTTATTCATCTTCAATATACACAAATTATATAGTAAAAATATATGACATTTAAAACAATGAAGTATAATATATGTTCATATATAACAAATATATAGACAAGAAAAACCATAAATAAAAATATTTTTCTAGATATGAGTATTTATTTATAACTTTTTACAGTGAGTTGGAGAAGATAAAAGAGAAAAAATATTAACTCTTTTGAGTTACACAAAAAAATAGAAATGAAAGAAGTGTTTGTCATCCAATGAATTCAATTTTCAAATTAAATGTATACTATAAAGTTATATTTACCGTTCAAAATTTATAAATGCAATGAATTTTCTCAAGATAAGGGTACACAAATGTTCCCGTTAATATATTTAAACAATTAGAAAATTAAATATATTATTTTTCTGGAGGTAATACCAATATGCCATTAGTAATTTGATTGTATTAATTATACTTATGATTTAATATGAAATATTAAAATAAGTGTCATAAGAGTCGGTAAAAAGATGACTTATTGTCAAAAATATTATTATTATAAATTGCAAAAAAATGACAATATTTAATCAATATTTTTTTAAATCAATTCATCAATATTTTTTATGCGATGATAGATTGTTATAATCATTAGGAGTGAGCATTCGGTCGGTTCTGTTACCTACCGAACCGAATTAGTCATAACCGGATCGAACCGAAATATTTAGAAATAACCGAACCGACCGAATTAATTTTCATAACCGACTAAAATCGAATCGAATTAAAATCGGTTAATTCGGTTGGTAAACGAATTAACCGATTAGTTTTTAAAAAATAGTGATTTAACTTTAGTTATGTATGTAATTTTTTTGAACACTATAGTCTACACAAATGCATAAACACATAAAATCACATACATAACAAGTTTTTATTTAGAATTAGGGCTGATTTTAAAATTAAAAATTAAAATATATATCAAAATTGATAAATAATAAAAATTTATTAAAGAATAATATTTATTATATCGGTTAATTCGGTTAGCCGATTTCAAAATTTTGAAAACCATAACCAAACCGAATTAACCGATATAACCGAATTTTTTTTAATTTAAAAAATGAATTTCCGAAATAAATGAACCGAATTTTTGAATTGACTCGGTTCGGTCGGTTAATTCGGTTTAACCGAAATTTTGCTCGCCCCTAATAATAATGTGTAGTTTATATGTTATCAAGTATAACTGTCTAATAAATTAAATGTGAAATTGTTTTCAATTTACATGAAAGAGAATAATAATCAAACAACATTGTGAATAAAAAATTGTATATCATTGATTGTCAAAAAAAAAGATTGTAATAATGGAATATTATAATAAAATATATGCATTATTGAGAGAATATGACAAATAACAAAAGAAAAAATATGATAAAAAATATATGAGAAAAATTTTAGTAGTCCAAATCTTTTTTTAAAATTAAAAAAATATGTTTTTTTTCCAAATTAGTTACATATGCTAATTAACACGAATTGTCAAAATTTACAATACTATTATCATTATCTTTTGTTGAGTTAACTAATTTTATTTCAAATTCTAATTACTTCAACATATGTTTCTCACGTGCAACGCACGTGCATTATTTCTAGTTTTATTAAATGACCAAAGGTCTTATCACAAGCTGGAGTCAAACCAGGACCTCTGGGAAAGCACTCAAAGCTCACATCCGGGCAAATACTTCCGACTTCTTTTAATCGTATGATTTGTGCGCTTCTTGTGGAAGTATAAATGCTAACAATAGATCTGAATTCTGAGAACCTAGCTCCAAAAGCGAAGTAGTGGCAACAGGGTGTAATGGTGGCACAGAATAACGATCTTGGCTAGTACGCTCCCCAGACCAATAATAAACCCCATACTTTGTACCACTCTACGAGAAAGTTACTACCTTTTCCCTGATAAGCACTCCCAAAACAAGAATGACGGCGTATTTGAAAAATAACCAAATGAAGGGTTGACAACCTGGAAATGCTATACTCACAGATGATATAGAGATTCAATGCCAACTCCTGCAACAAGTCGTCTTATTCTGAAAGTGGTATTTAGACCAGCATTTCTTCTAGCTATTACAATACCTTTTATGATTGAAGTACGTCTCTTGTTTTCTGGTACTTCCTGCCATGGCAAGATCACGAGAAAACAAATCAAGTCTTAAAAGATAGACAATGAAAATTTGCACTATCGTGACTATTCTGAGGGAAAAACCATTACCACTTTAAGCTGGACAATACAACCTGGCCTGACATCAGGTATATCTCGATTTGATTTCACTTCCTCAACTGCTTCTTTATCAACTATCTGCAGTTTGTATCGAGCAAATAATGTTCTATGGAATATTTCTACCATATCATTAAAGTAAAGAGGGAAATAATAGAGTGAAAATTCACAATTAGTGCCTGCATAATGTGCCTGGCTGTTTTATCCAGCCTCTTGAATTTGATGCGCTGAGGTACGTCACAAGGATGGGATGCTTCTTCAGAAGCAGATCCAACATTTGTAAAGTTCCTTGTTGGTAACGCAAATACCATTGAAGATGGTTGATTCAAGCACGAGTTTAGACCTATTCCATCACTTATTGAACAGTTTGGAGATGAAGTTTTAGAGCCAATATTTTTATCCTGGAATGAGCAACTCTTTCATCAGAATCGAAAACCAAATGGCCAACAAAAGCTGAAATCTCCTTGAGCAACATTAAAAGAATAAACAATAGATAGCTCAAATATATCAAAGACACCATATTTACACGATCTAAGCCCATATTTAATCAATTTGGTCCAATGAATTAACCACATGGAGTTTTATTCAAGGCTCACAACAAAATTATCCAAGATGGCAGCATCCTGATGCCCAACTTGCACACTTCCGGATTTATATTTAACTGACTCGACCAAATGAATAACTCTTAGGTGCACGACTCCAAGAAATGACATTAAAGGACAATCAGCATTCAGCTAGCACTGATGAGTATATCAATAATCAACACACACCAAGAAGAATGCCGAGCTGGAATAAAGATGATAATTGAATCGCGGCGCCTGATTAACCAAATTCTCCTGAAATTTCGACTCAAAACATGATATCGTTTTCGTGTCCACAATTATCAGATTGTCGACCCTTAGTCGCGAGAAAAATCGAAGCTTCCCGAACAGAGATTGCATTGCTCTAAATCAAAACCTGAATAAGCAAAGAAAAAAAACCATTCACAGGAAATCAATGATTGCAGAGACAAATCATTTTTTTCTTAAAAAAAATAGCGAACCCTGTATGATTCTCTGGAAGATCAAAACCCTAATCAATAATACATTTATTTAAAATGATATTATGATAAATATGTATCATAAACTTGGTACTAAAATATTACTCTACCACTTATATTCTTATTTTCATAACCTACATTCCTACTTTCACCGCAACTTTTTTCCGGGTACAATTTGGAAACATATGGTTTTTACTTTTTTTAATCAAAATTATAGATTTAGTAAATTTCATAAAAATAAATTTAGAATTGCATGTGAACATTATCTATACTTTTTGTCATGATCAAATGAGTGCTCTGGAATGAAAATCGAAAAGGGACTTTCATTTGGTTTTTAAAAATAACGATATTTTATATATTCAATTTACCATTTAATTTGTGTATTATATGTTATTTCTTTCGTACATGTCTGATATCTAATCTAAATGATTTGAAAATAAATAA
Source organism: Primulina tabacum (assembly GCF_025594145.1). NCBI lineage: Eukaryota > Viridiplantae > Streptophyta > Magnoliopsida > Lamiales > Gesneriaceae > Primulina > Primulina tabacum. Next base: position 40,233,640 of record NC_134558.1, read on the forward strand.
TATTTTATTTTGAATGCATATTATCCGATCTGACTGTCTTGTTGAATCATACCATACATATATAATTTTCTCGTTATGGGAAGTAAGGTGGCCCTCTCTACATAAGTTGGAATTTAGCAACAGCTGGATGGTATGATTCAACAAGACAGATCGGATAATATGCATTCAAAATAAAATATTATTTATTTTCAAATCATCTCCATACTCTCTACTTTCTGGATATTGCCTCAGTCTGCTTCTCTCTTTCTCTCTCGTGTCATTGTAGTAAACTCAGTGATGCAATCTTTGGAAAGTTTTTAAAGTTTGTTATATATGTTTGGTTACAGAAATTTACAAAGGTTGAGGTTTAGGTTGTACTGTAAGAGCACTTTTATGAGTGTAAGTTAATTATCGATATGCTGTTGTATACATTCTTCTCTTATCATATCTTATGTTCTTTTCTTGAAATTCTAGGGATGAAAAGGGAAGGGAATAAAGAATTCCAGGTTATTAATCATCTTTTAATTCAAAATAACCATACATCCAAGAAAAGGGGATAGAAAATTTTGAAATACACGCAGTTGTTTCAAACTTAGTTTCCCCATCTAAAATTTCAAAATTTTAATTTATCGAACATAGATTTTACATCATAGCTTTTCTTGAAATCTAGATACGCCTTAATTAAACAAAAATAATTTATTTCCATGGATGCCACAAATAATTAAGGTAGATATATATATCCACAATAAACCAATGGATCAAGATTGTCAACTCCAGCTAGATGCATTTACTTGCTAATTCGCTGCTGATTCATGTGTTTTCCGTCTTTTGGGAGTGTTATAATCTATATCTGATATAACTAAGAGCACTAACAAATGAACAAATAGCATATGATATTTTATTCGTGTATAAGTTCGCAAACTGCCTCAGTACACAAGGGAAAAAAAATTAAATATCCAGCATATTTGATGGCAGAGTGGTAGGTTGGTTACAAGGAGAATGGAGAGAAGTAAAAGAGACTAATCTGAACCTTTCAGCATCTTTTAGAATAAACTTACTGCTAATGAAATATGTTAGCATTAAAGTTACAAGTCGACATCCTTCTCTCTATCTAGCTGAAAACCATTTCCGTCGTTCCCATTCTATCTGTACCACAGAGTAACAATCTATCGTGAAAAAGGTCGATATGACCAAAGGAATTAGTGCTGGGAGGGCATTCCAACACAGCTTCGAGAACTCGATGGTGCACACCATGGGAGTCAACACAATATCCACCTTTATGATCGTGCCCTGCAATACAGACCTTTACGCATTTGTAGTGATGTATCAAATCCATCACTTCCTTATGATTCCATAAAAGTGCTTCATTGCTTGATGCTCCAGGATCCAAAGGTAGATGGCAGCATATGATAACTTTCTGGTCTAACTTTGTTGCATCTTTAAGGACACGATCCAACCATTCCATCTGCTCTTTTCCCACTCCTCCATTGAACATAAGAAACCTTCGGTCCAGCCCAAGAAGGCCATTTGGGCTGTTCTTATCTGAATTTGGATTTCTCTCCTTCAGAAAATTTAGGGCTTTCGATGTATTTGGATGATCCATCGGCCAACCTATAGCACTGATATCATAACCATCTAGCACTAAAACTCGGTACTCAGGAATTGGAGAGAACTCATAATAAGCACGACATTCACGATTATGAATGTTTAGAATTGGAAGCAACTTCTCACGAGGGAGATTGTAGAGACAGTGATTGCCAATCATGTGATATACAGGGCCATTGAAAATACTAAATTCGTTGACAATTTTATTGACAGCAGTTAGAGATTGGTCCTTTGGGCAGAAGCCATCAACAGTATCCCCAAAATTGATTACAAACTTCAGCTGCTGCTCATTCCATTTCTTTACTGCTCTTTGCAAAACAAGCAAGCTATGCCTGTAATACCGTGGGACGCCAAGGAACGAACGACCATCAGGAATGTCAGCATACTGGACATCTGATATCACCCCAAAGGAAACCAGTGGTTGCCTCCCTTGAGCGCTTACTATTCCATTTGCATAAACCATTGAGCAGCAAGAAAAGAATCCTGGACAGTGAAAATAATAATAAAATTCTTTAGAACTGTTCTATTTAAAATGAAAGTGGCGAAACCATGAACAAGGACATGGAATTCCAAATTTTGCCCAAACACTCTTTTGCTCTTACATTTGGTACAATAAAATAAAATAAGAGAAGCAAACATAAACTTTACAACAGTTCACTCATACATAGCACAATTATATAGCACCATTTTGATTGGTGAAAAGCTAAGGTACAATTGTACAAGAGTAGACACAGCCCGAAAACAGATCACAGTTTATCAAGGAGTATCTCTTCCCCAGGAAATCGCCGGACAAACGTAGCAATCAAATCACATGAACCTTTATCTCAATGCTCAAACCAACCATCAAGAAAAAGAACAGAAATAACTCTAAAGAGAATGGATCCGAGAAAACATGCCAACACCAGAGCTAGCATTACAAAACAGATATACTAAATCTCAATTCCCAATCCAGAGAATAAAAATATAACGACAAAATAACATGCAGGGAACGCGTAGTTTGAAAAGGAAGAAAATTCACAAAAAACAAGGAACTCAATCATCAATCACACGCACCAACACCCTTGAATTGAATTGTGTCTCTTTGCTACCAGGGACCCAGAAACACAAAGCTGCGTACAATTCCAAAGCCTGAGCTTTTTGCAAAAAAAGAAAAAAAAAATCAACTGGCCCAATTCCGATAGTATAAACAAATAAATCAAATTAGCATAAATTATTAAAATTAAAAGTTTGACGATCAAAACGAAAATACAAAATTAATTAATTACGAACCCACCCGCAAAATCCTAAGCTCCTCCTCCGATGTTTCTCGATCAGAAAATGTGTTTCTTTATCATCAAAGAAACTAACATCAATGGCGGTGCCTCCCTCTCTCGCGCGACCTTTTTGGAGCTGGAACGTGTTTAATGATGATGATTGGGAAACTTTTGGGTTCATACCAGTTGGAATTGGATTCGGACTCTGACTCCGATTTAGTTTGGATTTTTTTTTTTGTTAAAATCTGAAGATATTTCAATTTGTACGGATGGAGATTTGGACCAATCGCAATATCACATGCTTTAACTATGACAATAAAATAAGACAAAAACTCATGTGAAATGATCTCACGGATCGTATTTTGTGAGACAGATTTTTTATTTGGGTCATTCATGAAAAAATATTACTTTTTATGCTAGAAGTATTACTTTTTATTGTGAATATCGGTAGAGTTAACCCGTCTCACAGATAAAAATTCGTGAGACCGTCTCACAATAGACTTACTCATGAAATAATCACGTCTCTCGATCTTTAAAAGTAGAAATAAATTTTAAAACAAAAATATCCTACATGATAATTATAAGTAAAAAAAATCTTCTTTCTTCAATATATTTTGAAAAGTTGGAGATTATATTATTTAATAATAAATAAATAACAATATATTTGATAATTAAGAGAGAAACACATCACAACATCAAAGGTTGATAGCATAAAAAAGAAATATAGCAAGCCGACATATGGCAAATACATACTATGCAATATATTTTATTTGTCTAATTTTTTAAAAAAAAAAAATCAATTGTGATATAATCTCCTGCACAAATTGTAAAAATATATTTTTATTTTATGTTAAAAAATTATTATTTTTATTTTAAATATGAACGATACCATCACATTAGATTTGCTCATAATTTATTTATTTTTTTTTATAAAAATCTTTAAATATTTAAAAACAATTTTTTAGTTTAAAATAGGCAAGTCCTAAGTTTACTGGGTATAAGTTAAAACCGATCGGCCAACATTTGATCTCTTTTAGACTATCTTCCATGATGAAGGATTTGTTGAATCAGCTTATCCGGCAGTTTCTTTGTGGCCTGCAATAGGCACAACGAGTTGGGAAACGATTGATATTCGGACACTCCGTAATTCCAGCAGTAAAATGAAATTTCAAGAATCCACAGTACCTGAAAATGTCTCATATGCAGTATTGGCTCACAACCAACATCTGCAATTAGTTTTCCATTTGGGGTTTGCAAACTGAACCGTCCTGCTTCATATGCTGAAAGGCTATCTTTGTCATGAGGCAAGCTGCGGCAAACTTTGAGAAGCGAGCTAAGAGAGTTCATCTGGCAAGTTAAAGTAGAAAAAGTTATGAGACTATACCTTTGAATTATTCACACCCCTTCAACCAAAAATCTCAAATTGCAGGTTCAAACTCCAATGACTAACCTTCATGTAAGGACAAGATGCACAACCTCCATGAAGAGAACAACCCTCTCCACTTGCTACACCAGGTATTACATGAAGTTGCAACAAGTCATCTGTTTCTCCCAAGGTTGAGTTCTGTGTTCTTGTTACCGACTCCGATGAAACTGGAAAGACTATCTCTACGGTCACTTTTGCTCCCTCATCGGACTTCATTGAGCCTAATAATTTGCGAACTGCAACAACTATTGAAGTCACCATTCCCGATTCGGTTCCTAAAACAAACTGAAGATGATCGTCGACATTTCTATTTAATGCTTCTTGCACCCTTTCTTTGATGAAGTCTAGTATATTTTGGGTCGAACCTACTACTCCCATTCCTCTTCTCTTTGCTTCCATTGCTAGAGAGAACATTTCACCAGGAACTTCGAAATGAGCGGTTAGAAATGCATCGCAATACATTTCATTAATTTTACCAACAACTTCACGACCAAAGAGATGATGAACAATACACGTTCCATCCTGCCACAGAAAAAGAGAGGTTAGCGATTAAAAAAAATAGAGACACCACCATGACTGTGTGGACCACAGACTCTTATGCGATATGCTCTTCTACACAAAATATGACATCCTTTTCAGAAATGTTGAAAACAGGAAGTTCATGGTTCCAAATTGGAATGCAAATTAACCGAGCAATTCACGGGCTTTTGAAACGAACTCAAATATTATTCAATGCATATTCGAAATCATCGAACTCGAGTTGGGTTCAGATATATTTCCACACTGAATTCGAGGTCAAATTATATTATTAAATAACTCGCAAGCCACTCATCACCTTTAATATATTTATAGAAATGCCAAAATTAAATGAGTTTACAATCCCGAGACTGAATTGATCTGGATTTGAACCTTTGCTAACCTCGAAATTAAGTTCACAACACACCGATCATAAAATCTAGGTCGAGTAAATTCGAACCTATGAAACTTCGTTTTTCAAGCTATGAAAAAATGCGCAGAATATAGTACAGTTCTAATAGTTTGCACCCCCAGTTCCAATAAGCAAGTGGCTCCTTTCACTATCACAACTTAAAAAAATATATTCACCTGAAAATAATGAAGCCGGGGTATCAAAGTTTTGATAGAGTTTCTATTGTGATTTGGATGTATACTAGCTATTTCTTCATCACTCATCACAGCCATCTGCCGAAACAACTCCATGATATTTGCTCCCATGTAAGTGTCAGGACCATACCATACGCTTAAATTAGGCACTTCTGCAAAAGCCTTGAAAATTACCAGATGCAGCTCACAATAAGTAAAAAGAATCTGAAGTATGGACATAAAGTAAACAACCAAATGATTATTCAAAAAGAAATGGCACAGCCAACCTGCAGAATGGTTTGCACGACATTAGAAGAGGTACAGGTAATTGTTGGAACAACTTCATGTGTGTAAGCTTTGGTCTCGAGGGATGTATTAATATAGACGACATGCAAAGAGGGTGAAGGAACGGAAGCTGCAGCGGTGGCAAGATAATCCATATATTTAGGACTGGCTGCAGCATCAGCCAAGGAGCACCCAATACGTTCATTAGACATCCTGTACACACCTACCTAAACAACTTCATTGTTCAAACATGCTCACAAGAAACTGAAATAACTATACTAGTTTCATAAATCATTGTTTGTGTTAAGAACCAAACATAATAAATAAAGCAAACATATTATATCCACTGCTTTCATCAGAAACGACTCTCCAAATCAATATAACTCTAACCATGGAAGATTCATTCACACTAAAACACAAAATTTATAGTTAAAAGTAAAACGATCATTTCCCTTCTGCAAAGTGGCGAGTTTTCTACCATAGAAAAAACCTTGGGCTAGCCAACATATAAGTTAGCAAAACACCAGTAATCTAAGAAATATCAAGAAAAATCTGTAATATCAATTAACATCAAACGATGATACTTCTTCCCAATTTTCTCAAAATTTCTTAATATCTCATCATTCTCTAATTTCCACCAAGTAATCCCCTGATATTTATAACCATAAAATTTAAAAGCCATTTTTATGTAAACCAAAATTATACGAGAAAAAAATGGCATGATTAGTTGGTGTAGGCTGATTAATTTATTTCACCGTCGATATTAATTTATTTCACCATCTAATCGACAGAAGAAATGCCTCAGAGAAAATATGAGTAAGGTGTTGTACCTCTGTAAATCCAGCCTGATCTAGTATAGCACGTACATTTTCAGACATAAAATCTACACCCAGAACAGTGATAAATTTACACCCAGCTTTAGCCATTTGGACCGCAGAATCTGCCATTACCAACGAGTCAGATATATGGATGTGAGGCCAGAACTTCTGTGCAGCAGTTAAAATGCCTTGGACCTCAGGGTCCATGTAAAAATGTGCAACTACCCCAATTTTTTTCTCCTCCAGCAAATTCACAAGTTCTTGAGTTTTTACCTCATCAGGGGACAGAAATCTTGCCTGCAAAATATTATATCAAAGTTATGGCTTTCAATATTTGAATGTTACACGTTATGTTACAAACCTCACAAGCACACTAGCCATAACCCAAATTTTGCCAATTTTCGAAAGAAAGAGACAACCCAAATTATGTTTCTGGAGTATAACAATCTAATTGCATGATCTACTTCTGATGCATATAGTTTCAAACAAAAGAGAGAAACTTTACCAACAGTACGCTCCAAAGCCTCTGAAAGATAGGTGTGCCAAATTGTTTGCTTATTATTATATATCAAATAGCACCTAAATCTTGATCAAATACGATTTTTTCACCCTTAAAATGGGTCATTAAAACTTCCTTTTAAAATCTCTTAAGTATCAACTGATTGAACCAATATCCGTGGCTCAAGCCACTCATAAGGTTCCTAAAAATATAAAGCTACGCACACTACTTCTTGCCTCCTGCCTATATCACAGCGTTCACCAAGGCAAATGGAACTTTGACTGATCATATGAAATATTTCTTGCATGGCGCATGCTATGACGATTTGTAAAATCTTCCTAGAGTAATGGCAGAATCCGTGCAGAATGTTGATCGTCCACCTAATTCAACTTAACTCACATGTATTTTGGGTAAAAACAAAAATAGAGTGCATACCATCCAAACTAGTTTATACAGAAGAAAGAATGACTGATATAAGCACAAAAAGGGATGACACTTTGCAAGCATTTGAAAACTAAACATCATGCGTTCCAATTATGTCTTCGGCCATCACTCTTTGGTAACTTTGTTAAAAAAACTGTATTGTGGGTGTCATCAAGAAACCTATACGTAAAAAACTGAAAAGAAATCCTATCAGTCTACAGGACAGTAGAATGATATGCTTAAACAGGTGCCAACCTTTTTTTACTAATTTTAGAAATCCATAACGAAACACAAGTTCACGAAAAGCATTCTCCAAAGAAAACACAAAAAAAGAACACAAAACCAAAGACTAATCAACCATATAACAAACACTGAGATGAAAATTTCACCTGAGCTTCAGCATAACTTCCCTTAGCTTGTATACCATCAGCACTCACAATCAACGATGGAAACGGCTCCCCTTGCAACCTCCCCTCGTGCTTGGCCGCCAAAGCCTTAGTCCTCTTTTGCATGCTCATTAACGCGTTGTGCCAAGTATTCACTCTGCTGCTAGAATAACCCCTTCCTTTCCCATTTAACCCAACAACACTCAAGGGCCCTAAATCCTCTGTCTTTACTGCCAAAATCTCTTCCGGTGTTGCTCCATCGAGAACCCAAACCAGACAGGCGCAATACCCTTTCGTTATCTCCGAATCACTGTCCGCCAAAAACCTGAACCTATTCTCACTGTCTAGTTCTACATGAATCCAAACCCGTGCAGTGCACCCAGGCACGCGGTTTTCGGTAGTTTTCAACGAATCTTCGAAAGAAGGGAGGAGCTCGGCATAGTGCAGTAGTCTCTTAACACGGTCCACCGGTTCGGTCAGTGACTGGAGTTCTTCGATTAGGACACGCAGCTTAGCGTCAGCACCGGTGGCAGTACTCGTCAGATTAGCGCTTCCGGAGGCTTGTGAGGTGACGGCTGAGCAGTGAAAAGGCGTTCTCGATGTAGGTTTGATCGGAGACACGGAATTACGACATGTGTTTTGCGAATGGAAGCATCTGATGACAGGGTGCGCGGGTTTTGGATTGGATAGGTTGCTAAATTTAGGGTTTTTAGAACTGCAAAGGAACGAGGAAGATACAGCTCTAACGGTAGATAGTGTGGTTGCTGAGTCCATCTTCCTGATGAAGAAGATCTGTGTATGTTCCCAAGTGTGTCTGAGAGAGGATGACAGCAGCCGGTGAGAGGCGGAGGGAGGGCCTTGAAAGGCGGTGGTGAAATGGATATATAGTGTGCAGGAAATGAAGGATTGCCTTTGGGTTAATGCAAGGTGCAAATTAGCCTCATTTCCACGCGCCAAAAATTAAATTTTATTTATATGTTAATTAATGTTTCCACAATTATTCTTAATTATATTATTATATTCTAAATACAATAATTGTTATTTAAATTGTAACTATATACTATGTTCAAATATACAAAGCATCCCCCATAAATTTGTACAAAGTAATGTTTTCATAAAATGATAACGAAAAACCATAATTTTTTCTTATAAAACAATGTTTTTAGACGTCACAATGTTTCAATAATATTTGTTACTGCTGCAAAAAGTTACACAACAATGGCGTGTATGAAGAAGTGAGTCTTGCCAACTATTTGTAATCATAATTCTCCAAAATTATTAAACCAACAATTCAAATTTGATTTGCTTTCCTCTTCCTTTTTGGTCAATGGGAAGAAATGGGTTGAACCAAAATAGCCCACCCACATGTTTAAAACAAGCTGAGACCATTGCGCGTATTCAGTTCTGGCTTAGCACCGTTTGTTGAGCCAACTATACTGGCCCGTGTTTCATATTTGAAAATTTACGGAATAATTTAAAATTTTCTCTTTAAATAAATAAAATGCCTCACTCATAAAATATACTGATAAAAGATTCAATGTTTAAAGTAGCAGCGGAATAAAAGCTTTAAATATCGAGATAGCAGCGGAAGTAAATATTTGTTTCAAAGCAACGACTTAAAATAATTCATCGCGATAAAATGAGTTTGCATAAAATAATAAATAAACTGATAAATGAGGTCATCGGGTTCCTACTACTGCCGACCCAAGATGGCTCACTGGTCCCCGCCCTCGGTCCCGACCTCATCAGCACCTACAACAATCAAGTCTAGTGAGTCTAAAGACTCAGCATGCATATATCGTGAATAACGAGTAAAATATATCATAAAGTTTCATGCCGGGTAAAAATATCATGTCGTAAATCATAACGTGAAAATATCTTGTCATGAGTAATTATAAATATGTGCATAACTGAACTGAAAATCGTAAGTGAAATGCTTGCTCGATAGAGCTCTGTCATGAAATAGCATATAATAATTTTCTGTGGAGAATATGTTCTACGCAAGTGGTCCATAACATGAAATGAATCGTCTGATCAGACTAAACCACAGTATACTGGGCGGTAGAGATCATCACAGCCCTTGGACTGGATATCCGTACCCATCGCTGAATGCAGACTCTTCTAAAATGAGGAAGTGAATCTCGGATCTCTGTCAGAAACAATAGAGACTGGGATACCGTGCAATTGGACTAATATCACGGATATATAACTCGGCATACTGAATCATGGAGAAAGTCGTCTTAATAGGCAAGAAATGCGCTGACTTGGTAAGACGATCAACAATCACCCATATAGCATTCGAACCTCTAGCCGACTTCGGTAAACCAACCACGAAATCCATGTTAATGTTCTCCCACTTCCACTCGGGAATGGGAAGTGGCTTCAGTAAGCCGGCTGGTCTCTGATGTTCAGCTTTCACAAGTTGACAAGTCAAACACTCAGATACAAATCTCCGGATCTCTATCTTCAGGGCCACCAATATAACATCTGCAGATCCTTGTACATCTTCGTACTCCCAGGATGAATAGAGTACGGGGACATGTGGGCCTCGGCTAATATGTCTGCTCGAATAGAATCGCTGCTAGGAACCCATATCCTATCTCGATAACGAACAATGCCATCACTCACTGTGTACAAAACACTGTCCTTCACCTCATCTCTCTGCCTCCACTTCGCCAACTGCTCATTAGATGACTGACCGCTGCGAATACGGTCTAATAAAGAAAACTTAATCGTCAAGGTAGATAGACGGGGAACTCTACCTCGAGTATAAATCTCTAGATCAAACCTCTGAATCTCACTCTGAAGAGGCCTTTGAATTGTCAAATGAGTCATCACTGCGACTTTCCGGCTCAAAGCATCCTCTACTACATTAGCTTTACCAGGAGACGAGTTTTTTCCCGAACTAATTTCTATAAACCTTACATTTCAGTCAACGTGACTGATGACTTGTTCCAGACTTCAATCAGATCAGTTAAACTCAAATATTGTGACACTCATAACGATACGGGATTTAGATGGTGAATTTTTTCATGTTAGATGTGCATTTCACGTGATCAATTTATACATGGAAAATGACTTATCCAACAGTATGTATATACTTCAATGAAAAGTTCAAATATTGATATAAAATGTTGTCTACAGTTGTTGAATTTTATCATTTGCATAATATCTTGTTATCACATAAAGATTTGTTCACTCCATTTCACAATTTTATTATTGGGCCAGCTTTACAAATAAGAGAAGGTGATTGCTTTGTTAGAGTTGTATGACACTGTACTACTAATTTTTTTCCTTCATCTTCGTTTTAATATATTTTTATAAAATTATTGAATTTTGAGAGAGAGATTTTAACATGTTTTGTATCAGACATGGAGGATAAATTTAAGACATGTTGAGAGACAATTCCACTTGTGCACTGTTTAGCAACTTTGCTAGACCAAGGTTGGAGTGAGAGATCATTTGAACTATTTTTTGAATATTATGCTAATTTTGGTTTGCTTGATAAGTAAAAGATGAAATTATTAATCCAAACATATCAGTTGTTTGATTGAAAATAGTTTAATGCATCGAATCCTGTTGTCCACTGATTGCTTACTATTTTATCATGCTATACGATTTCTTTTGCACCGATTGTGATATATGAACTCAATGTAACTTGAATACAGCCAATCAAATTTGATTCCAATGTAGAAACTTGCTCACAGTGGACTGCTATATTTTAAATTCTCAAGTTGCTAATATAATAATATGCATTTCATTATCTTTTTCTATCAAGAATCAAGTGTTGGTAAACTTCCATTGAAATATGTGTTGGATGGCAGTATGATTCAAAATCATTGTGTGTTTGTGTGTGTGAGTAGATGAATTAAGATGGCATATTCTGCTTTAGTTTACTTATGCAAACACTTGACAAAATCCTTCATCCTTGTCCACAGATTTCATCTCTGAAGGAAAAGGTCTGTTACTTGCTGGATTTTCTTGAAGATTCTTCCGAGAAGTGTAACTCAACAATCACTGATTTAGAAGGCCAAATCAGAGATGCAGCATATGAGGCAGAAGATATCATTGAATCCCATTTAGCGAAAGAGGCCCTTTCAGAATCAAGCACTTCTTTTTGGGAGATGTTCTGCTCTACGATTCAAAATGTGCTTCCTGCCTTCCGTCAAAGTGAGGTCTTGAATCATGATTTGGAGATGGAAATCAAGCACCTACGGAAGAGTATAGAGGAGTTTGAGTTTATCTTGGACTCTTTCTTCAAGATTAAGAAGGGTAAAATGATAGAACTCCTGCGTCCGGTTACTGAATCTTTGGCTGGTGCTCGTCTATCAAGAACGACTTCATGTGGACAGAGAGCTATGGTGGGGTTGAATGAAGATTTTTTGAAAATCAAGGATTGGCTGACTGGATCATCGTCTAGTCGGGAGATCATTTCAATTGTAGGGATGGGAGGCATCGGTAAGACTACTCTTGGTAGAAATCTTTATGAGGACTCACTTATTGATTATCATTTCGACACTCGAGCATGGGTGACTGTATCTCAAGATTACCACTGGCAAGTTGTAGTGAAGGATCTTTGGAACTCCATTGCACTTGTCAAACGTGAATCACATGATGAAGTGTGTCTTGAAAAATCAGCAGAGAGTGTGTACAAACATTTGAAGGGCAGAAGGTATCTGATTGTGATGGATGATGTTTGGGATACCGAGTTCTGGGATGATGTGAGAAGGTTATTTCCAGATGACGATAACGGTAGTCGGATAATTTTGACCACTCGGTTATCAGAGGTGGCCTTTTCTTCCGAATCTGTCAGCTATATTCATGATATGAATCTTCTTGGTTTTGAAGAAAGTTGGAATTTACTGTGTGCTAAGGTCTTTGGCGAAGAATGTTGCCCTTCTGAGTTGGAGAAAATTGGGAAGGATATTGCGAGAAATTGTAAAGGGCTTCCACTTGCACTAGTCACGATTGGTGGTGTCCTCTCCAAAAGCAGGACTCAAGATTATTGGGAGTATATTGCAAGAAATGTGAAGTCAGGGGTAAATGGAAATGATGATCGATTGTTGGAGATTTTATCTTTGAGTTACAACCATTTGCCTCATCATCTCAAAGCATGTTTCCTTTACATGGGAGTCTTCCCCGAAGATCGCGAGATCTTGGTCTCGCGACTGATCAAGCTTTGGGTTGCTGAAGGATTCTTAAAGCCACTTTATTCTAAGAGTTTGGAGGAGGTGGCTGAAGACTATATAGAAGATCTTGTTCACAGAAGTCTCATTATGGTTGGCAAGGGAGGTCATCGAGGTGAAATCAAAACATGCATCATGCATGACATCTTGCGGGACTTGTGCGTCAAAAAAGCTAAGGATGAGAGGTTTCTTCTTGTTCTAAATCGCAATGCTCGTAATCTTCCTGAAGTCGGATATACTGAGTATCGCGTTAGCATTCACTCACATATTTTGCGTGTTGGCATGCACGATTCACGCGTCCGTTCTTTTCTATATTTTGCGGAGAATAAATCGAGCAACCTATCATTATCTTTTGCGAGGTTTAGACTATTGAAAGTGTTGGATGCACTCACAATAACGTTTTATGAGTTTCCAACCCAGATGGTTGAATTGGTTAACTTAAGATACCTTGGTTTATTGATTCAGAGTCTCTTCGGACTCGAACTTCCTGCAGCAATAGTCAAACTCAAAAATCTGCAGACTTTAATATTAAGTGAAGATATGTATGATTTCGATGATGCAGTTTTGCGTCTACCTTCTGAAATCTGGGAAATGCCACAACTGAGGCATCTGTCTTTCAAGAGAGGTTTACTCCCTCGCCCTTCCCGCGAACGACTGGATAGGGAAAATTCTTTCGATATGGCACACCTGCAAACACTTTCTGGCGTCAAGAACTTCAAATGCAGAAAGGAGGTGTTTCGGATCATGCCAAATCTTAAGAAATTGGGGATTTCCTATGTTTTTGGCAAGCGGGAAAAACGGTCGTCCTATGACTTTAGCAGTTTTGTCTACCTACACAGTCTTGAGACTTTGATATTATCATTCGATGATAGAGAACATTGGAAAGACATACTAGTGAACTTGGCTTTCCCATCAAAACTCAAGAAGTTAACTTTGAGCGGTTGTCGGATTTCTTGGAGCAAGATGACGATGGTTGGCTCACTGCCTAATCTTGAAGTTCTAAAACTTAAAGAATCCGCCTTCGAAGGCAGAGTGTGGGAACCAGAGGAAGGGGAATTTCTCCGACTTAAATATCTGCTTCTTGATGAGATCCATTTGAGACACTGGAAGGCCAGTGAAACACACTTCCCCAATCTGCAGCAGCTGAGTGTTTTCTTTTGCTTCGAACTTGCAGAGATCCCTTCTGCCATTGGAGACATTACAACTCTTGAACTGATTGAGCTGTACACATGTAGCGATTCTGCGGTGAAGTCCGCAAAGCTGATAGAAGAGGAACAACGGAGCTTAGGAAACGAGAGCCTCAAAGTTCGTGTGAAATAATCTCGACTGCTTTAAGACAAATAGTTTTTCATCATCATTATTTTGATTGCTCAACCGTACCATTTTATGTTTAGAAAGTATATGACCCCTCGTGTACATTTTGCATAAACACGAAACCGATTGTTCGTTTTAGTGAAATTTGAATACCAAACTTATCATTTCATTTACAGCTTTCAAAGTTTAAAGAGAAGTCGCTGATAATCTAGACTTAAATATATGAAAATTATCCGAATTTATGGATGTATACCTGATATATAGAAGTGATCACTGCTAGGTCGGAGTCCTGGATCTGGCCTTAAATATTACCACCATAAATACTTCTTCCTGCGACCATTCATAGTTGCCCGCAAAATATAGACAAAAGACAATCCTGGTGAGAATTTGGTCAGTTCAATTAATTGAGCAAAATCGAATTAACCGATATACATATTTATTTTGGACAAACATATCTGACTGAATTCTTTTATAATAGTATATTTTATTTTTTAAAATAAAAGTTTTGTCGGCTTTACCAAACTTAATACCAACAAACAAAACTGAATCGAATAAACCGGTTTAAATCTTTTTTTTTTTTTTGAAAATAAACCAAATCGAATTTTCGAATTATATCCATTGAATCAACATATTATTATATAGAAGTTTTCGGGTGGAAAATCATTGATGAGCATTGGTTGGATTGTTGATTGGAACACTTCACAGTCCAACCAACGTAAAACTAGGAAATGTGTTTCATTATTTATTTTTCAAAATTTTAATAATAAATTAAAAAACTACATTGCTTTTCGAGTAGTGGTTGGTTTTTTTATAAAAAATAAAATAAAATTTGTGAGATATTCTCATTAGTCAATTTTCTCGGAGATCTTTTATTTGAGTCACTTATGAAAAAAATTTACTTTTTATGCAAAAATATTACTCATTAATATAAATATAAATATAATTGACTCGTTTCACGGATAAAGTGATATTTTTTTGGGACAACTTCATTTCATCTTCAACAATCAAGGGGAACGAGGAAGAAAAAGACAAAAAAAGAAGGCATTTTTGCCGTTTCAGAAAAATAAATAAATAATTAATTAATTCATCTTTATTTTTTTTTAAAAAAAATTCTGACTAAAATAAAGATTATATTGTTGTGAAAAAGTAAAAATTTATGGTAAAAAGTAAAAATCTCAAACTCTCAAAATTTACCAAACTACACACTTTATAATATTTTTCTCTCTACTCAATTGTGATTTTCTTCACAAATGAGAGATCTATTTATAGGAAATCTTTACAAATAATCCAAAAATAAAATACATCATTACCTACATCATCACACACTAATTTTCAATATTTACAACTCTTATTTTCAACATTCAAATATTCAATACACACATTTTAAATATTATTTTCCAATACTCCCCCTTGTGATGATGATCATGATACGATGGTGTCTTCATTGCGTGTTTTTGTACTGCCTTGTTAAAAACCTTACTTGGAAAAACCCATTGGGATAAAAACCATAGTAAGGGAAAAAGAGTGCAGTCACGTAAACTCTCCCTGATGTTGACATGAACAATTCTTCACAAATTTCGTAGATTGCGCATCCCAATATTATATATGTGCTTTCTGAATATTGACGTAGGAAGTGCCTTTGTGAAGAGATCTGATGAGTTTTCACTTGATTGAATGTGACGAACATCAATACATCTATTCTTCTCAAGCTCCTTGGTGAATGCGAAGAACTTAGGAGGAATATGTTTAGTTCTGTCGCTTTTTATGTATCCTTCTTTCATTTGAGCAACACATGCAGCATTATCTTTATATAATATCACAGGCTTCTCATCAGATGATAATCCGCATGAAATTTGGATATGTTGGGTCATTGATTTTAACCACACACATTCACGACTTGCTTCATGTAGTGCAATAATCTCGACATGATTTGATGAAGTTGTTACGAGCGTTTGTTTTTGAGAACGCCAAGATATTGCAGTGCCTCCACGAGTAAATACATATCCAGTTTGGGAACGTGCCTTGTGTGGATCAGATAAGTATCCAGCATCAGCATAACCAATTATACTTGGATTAGCATCTTTTGAATACAAAAGTCCCAAGTCTGTCGTTCCTCGTAGATAACGGAATATATGTTTAATTCCGTTCCAGTGTCTCTTTATTGGATATGTGCTAAATCTTGCCAACAGATTCACGACAAAAGATATATCAGGCCTTGTACAATTTGTAAGGTACATAAGGGCACCGATGGCACTTAGATATGGTACTTCTGGACCAAGAATATCTTCATCATCTTCACATGGACGGAATGGATCCTTTTCTATGTTTAATGATCTAACAACCATTGGAGTACTTAAAGGATTTGCTTTATCCATATTAAAACGTTTAATGATCTTTTTTGTGTAATTTGTCTGGTGAACAAACATTCCACATTCTTTTTGTTCAATTTGTAAACCCAGACAATACTTGGTTTTTCCAAGATCCTTCATTTCAAATTCTTCCTTCAAGTATGACACAACTTCTTGAATTTCTTTATTCGTTCTAATGATGTTTAAATCATCAACATATACAGCAATAATTACGCATCCGGATGTTGTTTTCTTAATGAAAACACAAGGGCATATTGAATTATTTACATATCCCCTTTTCATCAAGTGATCACTTAGTCGATTATACCACATTCGACCTGATTGCTTTAACCCATATAATGATCTTTGTAATTTCACAGAATAACATTCCCTGGGTTTTGAACTTTGTGCTTCAGGCATCTTAAATCATTCAGGGATTTTCATATATATATTACTATCAAGTGATCCATATAAGTAAACTGTAACAACATCCATAAGACGCATTTCTAAATTTTCAGATACCGCCAAGCTAATCAAATACCGAAACATAATTGCATCCATCACAGAAGAATACGTTTCTTCATAATCAATTCCAGGCCTTTGAGAAAAACCTTGTGCAATAAGTCGAGCTTTATATCTTACTATTTCATTTTTCTCATTTCGCTTTCGAATAAAAACCCATTTGTATCCAACAGATTTTACACCTTCAGGTGTAAGGACTATAGGTCCAAAAACATTACGTTTATTTAGCGAATTTAATTCAACCTGGATGGCATCTTTCCATTTTATCCAATCATGCCGATTTTTACATTCACCAAAAGATTTTGGTTCATGATCTTCGTTATCATTTATGATGTCGATTGCCACATTATAAGAAAATATATCATCAATTTCATCTATATCTTTTCGGTTCCATATTTTTCCAGTATTAATATAATTGATAGAGATTTCATGATTCTCGTCAGTTTGTGGTTCTGACAGAACATTTTCATCATCATGTGTTTCTTCAGGAACACCATTCTCTATTTTGTGATCATCATGTGTTTCTTCAGAAACGTCATTCTTTATTTTGTGATCATCGTGTTTCTCTATGAATTTTCTTTTTCGAGGATTTTTATCCTTGGAACCGACTGGCCTTCCACGCTTCAGACGTTTAATGACATCATAAGTATCTTCCATTTGTTTCTTTGGAATTTCAATTCGAGCAGAGACATTTGCAGCATGTATATATGATTTAGTTACCCCTTTTGTGTCTACAAATGCATCTGGTATTTGATTTGCTATTCTTTGCAAGTGTACAATTTGTTGTACATCTTTTTCACATTGTTTTGTTCTTGGATCCAGATGTAACAATGATGATACATACCATGTAATTTCCTTTTCGGTATGTTTCTGTTCTCCCCCTAACATTGGGAAGATTTCCTCATTAAAATGACAATCAGCAAAACGTGCTGTGAACACGTCGCCTGTCTGAGGTTCAAGATATCGAATGATTGATGGACTATCATAACCGATATAAATTCCAACCTTTGTTTGAGGTCCCATTTTCTTTCGTTGCGGTGGTGCAATAGGCACATACACCATACATCCAAAAATTCTCAGATGAGAAATGTCTGGTTCTTTACCAAATGCAAGCTGCAATGGGGAGTATTTATGATATGCACTTGGTCTGATGCGAATTAATGAAGCAGCGTGTAAAATTGCATGTCCCCATATAGAAATAGGGAGCTTTGTTTTCATAATCATTGGTCTAGCAATCATTTGCAGACGTTTAATCAATGATTCAGCCAATCCATTCTGTGTATGTACATGAGCAACAGGATGCTCAACAATGATTTCCATAGACATACAATAATCATTGAAAGTTTGGGAAGTAAATTCACCAGCATTATCAAGTCTAATTTTCTTGATTGTATAATCGGGAAATTGATTCCTCAATTTTATTATTTGAGCAAGTAATCTTGCAAATGCAACATTTCGAGTTGATAATAAACATACATGTGACCATCTGCTGGAGGCATCAATCAATACCATAAAGTATCTGAATGGTCCACATGGTGGATGGATTGGTCCACAAATATCACCCTGAATACGTTCAAGAAACATTTGTGATTCAGTTTGGATTTTGACTGGTGATGGTCTTATAATAAGTTTTCCAAGAGAACATGCTTTACATTGAAACTTATTATTCTGAAAGATCTTCTGGTCTTTCAGTGGATGACCATGTGTATTTTCTATAATTCTTCGCATCATTGTTGAACCAGGATGTCCCAATCGATCATGCCAATTGGTTAATATCGAAGAATTATCAACTACCATGTTTGATTCAATGGGAATTATATGTGTATAATGCAATCCAGTAGGGAGCATTGGTAGTTTTTCAATCACATATTTCTTTCCTGATTTATATGTGATAAGACACATATATTTCTCATTCCCTTCATTCATTGTTTGAGTATCATACCTATGGGAATATATATCATTAAAACTCAACAAATTTCTTTTCGATTGTGGTGAATATAAAGCATCATTGATAAAAAATTTTGTACCATTAGGTAACAAAAATTGTGCTTTACCACATCCTTTAATCAAGTCTACAGGACCTGATATTGTATTCACCGTTATTTTTGTTGGTTTTAGTTCCAAGAAATATCTTTTATCTCGGAGGATAGTCTGCGTTGTACCGCTATCGGGTATGCAAACTTCAGCTTTGCTCATAGCATTTTCCATATTTGAACTTCAAAAAAATATGCAATGAAATAAATTACTTGCAATATATATTTAAATATAACACAAATCATAATTATACAATAAAACATTATTCTATGAATACATGAAAAATAGATTATTGTACATTTATATTCTACCATTATATTGTTCATTTTCAGAGAAATCGTTGAGAAAATCTGCAGCATCAATATTGTTCATTTCTATCCCACCAACATATTGATCATTTCCAGAGAAATCATTCATAAAATCACCAGCATCAAAATGAGTTGAATCACTCAAACGGTCACTGCGTTCAGTGAAGTTGGTCTCCTTTTCTTTCCCCTTTAATGATTCTTTATAAAGTTTACAAAGGTGCTCAGGGGCTCGACAAACTTTGGACCAATGTCCTGGAGTACCACATCTGTAACAAGAACTTTCATATCTTTTTGAGTGCTTCTCATTAACACTTTTATTCTCATGATGCCTTTTCTGTGGATGGTTTGGGACGTTCTTTTGAGATGAGTTATAAAAATAACTATCTCGATTATTTTCAAAACCACGGCCTTGACCACGACCACGGCCAATTCCACGTCCACGTCCACGACCTCGACCTCGACCAAGACCAAAACCTTGTCTTTGAATTTGATTTTGGTTTTCAGGTTTAAATTCATTTTTACTTACAGCATTTACTTCTGGAAATACTGTTGATCCAGTGGGTTGGGACTGATGATTTCTCATTAATAGCTCGTTGTTTTTTTCCGCCACAAGAAGACAGGCGATGAGTTCAGAATATCTCGCGAATCCACGTACTCTATATTGTTGCTGTAGAGTAATATTTGATGCATGAAACGTGGAAAATGTTTTTTCAAGCATCTCAGATTCTGTGACCTCATGTCCACAAAATTTTAATTGCGAGATTATTCTATATATCGCCGAATTGTAATCACTGACTTTTTTAAAGTCTTGGAATCTCAATGTATTCCATTCATCCCGGGCGGTCGGAAGTATAACTTCTCTTATATGTTCGAATCTTTCTTTTAATCCCTTCCACAAAGCCATGAGATTTTTTTCAGTCAGATATTCACATTTCAATCCATCGTCGAGATGTCGACGCAAAAATATCATGGCTCTTGCCTTTTCTTGTGACGTGCATATGCCATTTTCTTTAATGGTCTCGCTTAGACCCAATGACTCAAGATGCATTTCTACCTCTAGAGTCCATGGCATATAGTTCTTTCCCGTGATGTCGAGCGCAACAAATTCGAGCTTTGTTAAATTTGACATGGTGGTACTAAAAAAAATTACGATGCATTTTATTAGTTAATAATTATTGCAATACAAAGTAACGGATAAACAACAAGTACAAGTATTTGTAAAAATAAAGAAAACGCACGAGGATGATATTCTCCGATAAATACAAGACTCGTGAGTATGACAACCAAAATAATTAAAAATATCCTTGAGAAAGCCATCTTCTTTTTTCTTCGAAAAATTTGATGATGAATAATTTTTAGAGAAGAAGAGAAAGTTGGAGTGATGGAATGTGTTTGTGAGATCATATTTATAGGGCAAAAACTAGCCGTTTTTTACCATTTATGACCGTTGGGGTACAAAAAAAATAAAGGTATGTATTTGTATAATTTTATGGTAATAATATGATACATATAATATTAGACATGTTTAAATAATTATGTATATCATATCATAATATTATAATGAGTGTCATAATTTATTTTGTTTAAAAACCTTATAGGCTTTTATACTTGTCGTATCCCTTACCGGGAGTGTGGGATGTCGTCTTAACATCCTCCCAGGATTTATAACAAGTTTATGAAAAATTTATTTTTATTATTTCTAATAATAACATTATATTGTATATTAAATAAATACACAATAAATAAATAACAGTAAAATAAATATAATTATTTTTGTTACCTTTTTCTTCTGTTTGGAGCTTGGAAAAGTATGTAGGACTTTTAGAGCTTCGTGCTGATAACGTGTTGTGAAAAAGTAAAAATTTATGGTAAAAAGTAAAAATCTCAAACTCTCAAAATTTACCAAACTACACACTTTATAATATTTTTCTCTCTACTCAATTGTGATTTTCTTCACAAATGAGAGATCTATTTATAGGAAATCTTTACAAATAATCCAAAAATAAAATACATCATTACCTACATCATCACACACTAATTTTCAATATTTACAACTCTTATTTTCAACATTCAAATATTCAACATTCAAATATTCAATACACACATTTTAAATATTATTTTTCAATATATATTATTTAATTTTTTAGAAGAAATGCGAAAAACACCCTGACACTGATCCAGGGTCAATTATCCTGCTGTGACCTGTCAGTTTAGCTTGGATGAACAGAATAAATCAATCTATTTATTTATTATAGAAAATACAAAATTACAATAACAATTTTCAATTACGTGTATTCTACGTAAAAAAAATCAAATAGTGGTACAGAAATAAAAAATATTTAACTGCCAAACTTTTTTTTTTAACCTATAACTAATACTAATAACTTTCATTGTATTTTAATTTGAAAGTTTTAAGATACAAATTATCAAATAATTAATAAATTTAGTTTGCTCAGAAAATAAAAAAAATTACTCGAATGTGCAATTGTCGGTTTATTTCACAAAAGATCTGAAAGTTACATGCAACTAAATGTATTATGCTGTTTGTTCATGTTTTTTCTTTAAATATCAATGGAACCAGACTAACGAAATTTCGTGTAAAGTATGATAATCTAATAAACCACGTAAGAAAACTTTATGTGAGAACACTGGAAGGCTCGCTCAAAAAAATATTAACGAGAGAAATCGAACTCATGATCATTAATCACACATTTACTCCATCGACTCAAACATTTTGACGAGTTCCCATTGTCATGTTGGTTGGTGAACATTGCTTTCATAAATAGTTACTTTGATGTTTTCTCATTGTTCTTGTTAGTTGGTGAAACATTGACTTTTTTTAGTTTAATGGTCATTTTCTTCCTAGTTGAAAAGGTAACTCTCTCAACTTTTTTTATCTATTGGAAAACATCTAAAAGAAAAAACTAACAGGAACATATATGTATAATTAATTTTTAATTTGATTTCTTTTAAAATTAAAATTAGAGACTGTTTGATCTATTTATATTTTGTTATCCAATTTCTCTCTTTCGAGCATTAATTTAATTAATTATTAATATCAAACAATATTAATCTGGAAGGATAAATAATATAACAGCGTGTAACAGAAAATCTACTGAGTGGCCTCCAAACGACAAATTTGCTCAACTTTCAAGTCTATCCATCTTCTCCATATTCTCTGTTAATAGAGTCACCATTCGGTGCGGTGCTTTTGCTTAACAAGGTTAGAAGATATGATTTCTTGATGGGAATGATGAGATTTTTTGATTTTTTTTGTTAGTGTTGATTCCCTTCTCCCTTTTGGTTGTATGTATAATTTAAATGGGATTGCTTTTTGTTTAATTTTTGATATATTATGTGTAATATTTTTTAATTTTATTTTGGGATGATCAAGTTTGGAAATTTCTTGTGGTCTTTGATTATATCATATTTTATTTCACTGCTGATTGGAAACAACAGGTGTTCTGTTAATTCTTAGTGCGATTCGTTGACTGATGGTGGATGCTTGAATTTTTGCCTTGGTAGATCTGAATTTTATTCTTGGATTTTTTACTTCAACCGAAATGTGCTACTGATTATTTTGAATTTAATGGATGGAATTATGGAAATGATGTGGGAATTATTCTGCAGGCTTTTCTTTTGGAATCATTGCTTTATTTGTTTTTTTTTAATTGTTTTGTGTGTAATTTATTTGAATTGGTTAAAGGACTGATCTAGAATACTACAATTCTAGATCCTCAAAACACCCATAATTTCTGTTGTATTTTTTTTGGGGGCTTGCATTATGTATCCTTTTAGGGAAAGTTCCATATTCTCTCTATGAACTTGAATCTTTTTTTACTGTAGAGCTCATGGGTGGGAAGAGTTCAAAGAATCCGATTGCAGGTCGGTATTCATCTTATGGCTCCAGTTCACAATCATGGTATAATCATCCCTATCCACAGCCATCGTATGTTCAACCGAGTCACAGCTACACACCCCCACCGCCAACCTACGGTGGTCGGTCGTATGATTCCAAGAAAAAATTGGAGAGGAAGTACTCGAGAATAGATGATGACTACGACACCGTAGAACAGGTGGAATTATGATCTGAAATTCTTGAGCTGAATAAGATAAAAAAAGGGTGCAAGTAAAAGCAGATTAGTAGATCCGTCTTGTCGATTAGTTGAAACCTTGATTGTCGATTATTGAAAACTAAATCGTTGATCGTGTAGAAATTTTAATGTCATGCATTTTGTTGGAAGTATACAACTCCTTCTTAAGATTTGTCCAAAGTTTTTAAAGACGCGCATGTCAAGCGAATGTTTGTGGATATGTGATATGTCGAGATAGTTTATCTTCTTAAAATGAAACAAGTATCTGATGTTGAAGCTGCATACTTTCGAGTTTGAATTATGTAACACAAGAAGCGTTCCTTGAACTTACATGAACTATTAATCTCAAAAAAATATGCCTGATGTAGGTCACCGATGCACTATCACGTGCCGGTCTGGAATCCTCAAATTTAGTTGTTGGTATTGATTTCACCAAGAGCAATGAATGGACAGGTCTGGTGTTTGTTTAGGTGCAAGGTCATTTCATCGAAGAAGTTTGCATGCCATTGGATTAGGATATGAGCAAAATCCTTATGAACAAGCCATATCAATTATTGGGAGGACATTATCCAAATTTGACGATCATAACTTAATTCCATGTTATGGTTTTGGAGATGGTATTTTTCTTGAGAATCTTGTCATTTCATTTATCCGCGATTGAGAAATTGGAGATTTTATTATTCTAGTTTGACAGCTTCAACGCATGACCAAGAAGTTTTTAGTTTTTTCCCGGATGAGAGATTTTGTGAAGGCTTTGAGGAAGTGTTGACACGATATAGGGAATTAGTACCTCAATTACGACTTGCAGGTTCAAGCTCGAGCCTTTTGATTTTTCCTGAACTTATTGGTCTTCTTTTCTCTCAATAAATGTTGTCTCCTTGTCTCCACAGGGCCAACATCATTCGCTCCTATCATTGAAATGGCGATCACTATTGTTGAGAATAGCGGTGGCCAGTACCATGTTTTACTGATTATTGCTGACGGACAGGTAAGTAGTGTTTTTTTGGAACAAATAAAAACTAAAATTTTTCCGAGTCTCGATAGAACCATACCCTGGTTTTACCATAATGATTCATTTTTGAGTCTTGGCTTGTGATTCATTGTTCATCCATGGTTTAACATTTGATTTAGGTTACAAGAAGTGTTGACACTGATCAAGGCCAATTAAGTACTCAAGAGAGGAAAACCGTTGAGGCAATAGTTAAAGCCAGGTGCAATTAGTGCATGCCAATGATGTGATGTGATCATACGTACTAGCAAAAAATAAATTGAATCCCTTCACCATAATTCCTATGTTCTTTGGTTCATTTTGTAGTGAGTACCCTTTATCAATTATTTTAGTGGGGGTTGGAGATGGGCCGTGGGATATGATGAAGGAATTTGATGACAACATCCCTGCTCGAGCATTTGACAATTTCCAGGCAAGTTAACCTGATGTAGCTTGCTCACGGTGAAATCTATTTAAAAGAAACAAAAAGAGTACAAATTTTGGCAATTATCTGAAAATCTTACATCATTTATTACTTCCCTGTACATCCCTAGTTTGTAAACTTCACAGAAATCATGTCAAAAAACATGGACCGATCCACGAAAGAAGCTGAGTTTGCGCTTGGAGCCTTAATGGAGATACCGTCTCAATATAAAGCAACATTGGAGCTCAACATTCTTGGGTAAAATAGTGCAATAAATATCTTTTCATTTGAGAAAGTTTTAACCGATATGTGCATTGATCGAGTTGTTTGCTCAGTGCTTCCAGAGGGAAGGATGATTACAGGGTACCTCTCCCCCCTCCTCTGTATCGTTCAGCTGCTGCCACTGCATCAAAGCCTCCCCGATCTAGTAATTTCTACTCAAGTGCACCTGCTTCTCGAGGATATGATCCAGTTGCTCCTACGAGGCCGCCTGCAGCTGCAAGCTATGCTTCCGATAACCATGTATGGAATCCCGCTTTTGTAAATAGTACATCAAATTTTTAGTTATTTCTCTCATTTTTTTGGTTCTTCGGCGATGAAGTTATGCCTAAATACCGTAATCCTTTTCGACATTACCGTTAAAATCACGTGTTTCAAAAGCTCGAGTTTAAGGAATTTGGTGCGACAATAATTAGGAATTATATGATCATGTATATACCCAAGTTGATTGAACATTAAGCAGCAACAGGAACTGAACTCCTCTAAGGAATGACATTCGTTCTAGAATGAAGACCTTTTTCGGCATTGGCATATGACTAACTATTGATTCCGGTAATGGTACGGTGACTTTCAATGACAAATTCGAGATATGTTAACCTTTTGTGATTCATACTTTGATAGCTTTGCCCTGTCTGCCTTACGGATCCAAAGGATATGGCGTTTGGCTGTGGACATCAGGTATAATACGCTATTTTGATTCCTTGATTTGCTCAGAAAACAATGTCCAGTGATTATGACTTCGTATTTTATGTTTTTTCTCCTTTTCTGTAAGCAGACTTGTTGTGGATGCGGCCAAGACCTGTCATCATGTCCAATCTGCCGACATGCAATTGAAACAAGGATAAAGCTTTACTAAATAGAAACCTTCTCGTCGAATTGAATGAGATCGATCCGATAAAAGCTCTCTTCCATGTACAAATCTGCCCTTACTCCTCCCTTGGCTCTTGCATCTGCATCTGTACAGCATCAGATGACAAATTCATCAGATTATTTTTTGTGATTTGAAGGCACATCGATTTGTTTAGCATTCTGTTTAGTTCGTAGACTAGTGCACCTCTTTTCTTGAATTGTTATCTAAAGCATGCAATACAATCCTATTTGTGACCGCTTTATTTATTTATTTAGTCTTGTTCAAGTTAAATATATATCTTTGTTATGCACCATTTTATATATTTAGTCCACCAGAGGTAAGCCTTTCTTTCACCAAGTAAATCTTTATTCAACATCAGAAAGGAATATAACCATGCGGTACAAATAATAAATACTTAATATTGATGGCCTCTGTCAATTCAGAACTAAATGAAACACGATGAGATGGACACAAAAGTGAACAAATTGCAAAAAAAATAAAAATAAATAAATAAAATCCGCATTTGTCGATAAACAATGAGCCTTTAAAATTCTCGGCTGAGTTATCATAAGCTCCTCAATATTTTTAATGGGTGGCGTGGATTTTTGCTTCCATTTTTCATTTGAAATTTTGTGTGTTAGGTATATATTCGGAATCCATCAGTAAGTATTCTCATTTAAATTTGTTGCAAATAAAAGATAGAATGTGTTTATATAGTATATTATAAAGTTGTAAGAACACGTTGAATTTATTTAAATGATCTTTTAGAAATTTTGAATCTTAAAAGATTTGACAAGATTTAAATATATGCAACACATCTCATCATGTAAAAACCATCTAGCAACAAACTCTAACCTTGAAATGCAAACAACAATTTTCAAGAATACAATAAGCTTTGTGTGATGAATTCTACGAAGTTTTTGCTCAGGCAAAGATTCAGTGTAAAAATGAGATAACTTCATGGCAAATTATATACTACATGGAAAATAGCAACTATATAAACACCTTATTAACAGCAATTCAATAAATCCGACTCTCAAATTCCTCATGGAAAATAAACAATTCCACTTCTCCTCCAAATTCTTACTATTAGCCTTCAATGTTCTGCTATCGAATTGTGCAATAATAGTACAGGGGAAGGGAAAATGGCAGCTTCTATTGAACAACACAGGTGTTGTGGCAATGCACATGGCCTTAACTCACCACAACACTGTCCTCATGTCAGACCAGACCGAATCAGGTCAGTCCGGCTACCAACTGCGTAGGCGATACAATGGGACACGATGCAAAGGGTCACGCAGTGATTTGCAAGATTCTTCATGCTATGCTCATTCCATTGAGTATGATGTGATGAAGAATAAGATTAGGCCTCTAAACATCGGAACCAATGCTTGGTGTTCTTCAGGCTCGATTTTGAGCAATGGGACGTTGATTCAAACTGGTGGCTTTGGCTCTGGTTCACGAAGGATACGGTACTTTAAGCCGTGTAAGAATGGCCATTGTGATTGGAGACAAGGGAAGAAAGTCTTGTCTGTTGATAGGTGGTATGCTTCGAATCAATTATTACCGGAGAAGGATGATCGCATCATTGTCATGGGTGGGAGGGGTGTTTTCTCATATGAGTTTGTGCCGAAAAGATCAAATTATAAGTCTTACAACCTTCCGTTTTTGCGCGAAACTTATGACAGAAATGGAGGAGGGAACAATCTTTATCCTATTATGCACCTATCTTCTGATGGGAATCTTTTCATTTTTGCAAATAGGGATTCTATTCTTTTCGACTATAAAAGAAATAAAGCGGTCAAGAAATATCCACGAATTCCAGGTAATGGATCAAGAAGTTACCCCAGCACAGGATCATCTGTAATTCTTCCACTTGACCACAGCAATGGATTCAAGAAAGTTGAGGTTATGATCTGTGGAGGAGCGAATTACGGGGCATTCTCTGCAGCCAAAAGCGGCAGATTCTTGAAGGGTTTGCGATCCTGCGGAAGAATGGTGATCACAGGGAATAAGCACAAATGGGAAATGGAAAAGATGCCCCAGTCCCGCTTGATGAGCGACATGCTTCTTCTCCCCACAGGCCATGTTCTTATAATCAACGGAGTTAAACAAGGCTGTGCTGGATGGGACTCTGCATCAAACCCCTCCCTTGAACCTTACCTCTACAAGCCAAAGAAAACGCTTGGGAGACGATTCTCGGTGCTCAAATCCACCAAGATTGCAAGAATGTACCACTCATCAGCCATCCTTTTACCAGATGGAAGAGTTCTTATAGCTGGTAGCAATCCAAACAATAAGTATGCCTTCAATAATGTAAGGTATCCCACCGAACTACGTCTAGAGGCATTTGTACCGGCTCATATGGGGGAAGAATTCGATCATCAAAGGCCAAGAAATGTATCTGTTCACATCAATGGAAGTGATAAAGGGGTGGGATATGGGGCTGAATTTAATGTTCATTTTTTCTTGGAAAAGAAAAATGGATCAAGCAATGAGGTCGTTTTTACAGCTTATTCGCCCCCGTTTAACACACATTCCACATCAATGAACCAGAGGATGCTGATTCTCAAGTGCAAGAAGATGCTGAGGGGTGACAACGGAGGTGTGAATGCTGTTTTAGAAGCTCCTCCATCTCCCAAAGTGGCACCTTCTGGTTATTACATGCTTAGCGTTGTCAATAACGGGATTCCTAGTATCTCTCAATGGGTTAGATTTATACATGTTTGAAAGTTGTCTTTTCTTCCTTTTTAATTTAATTTAAGTGTATATCTACAAGTTTGTAAGTTTATTTACTATTTCAGGGTGGTTATACTATCTCTCTCTATGATATAAAAAAAATATTATTAGGCTGATAAGAATCAAATTAGCTATTTTTGTCCAACTACCTTTACAAGTAGCCCACATCTCCTTATCCTCACCACAACTAATCCAACTAAATATCAATTTCGAGTTATTATTACAAGATGATCTTCTTATAAATTCAGTAGACTCTTTGGAACCAAAAAGGGATAAATTCGTGATGATCTTCACCAGAATTAACTGGTGCGGAAGAGGGCAAGAAGAGGCCAACTTCCGGGTTGGGAATGGGACTAAGGAGCTGACAGAATTTTGGATTACTTATGAGATAAAACCAGAGCTTGGAAACCAATTTGCAACCAAGTAATGATTTTATGGGCAGGCGCAGCAAGATTTCAGTTAGGAGATCGGGAATGGATGCCACGGTTTCTGCAGATTTGGCCTACGGAGAGAACTGGAATTGAATTTCCATGTCGTGGATTGTGTTCGTTTCAGAACTTTTTGTTTGTATGTATAAAGCTTACTAGTTTGGTTGGAAGGGATAAAAAAGCGACATCTACAAATTCAACAATTTTTGTTATGTATTCAATTTAGACCGAAATAACCAAAAACTAAAAGGCAACGTATCAAAATCAAACTGAGTGAACCAAATTCTAAAATTAATTAACATAATTGAGTAAAAAACTATTTTTTCATTATTGGAATTCAACAGCCGTTGGGATGAATTCATCATTCCCTTCTATTTAATCATCCAATCAACCAGCCAATATTCAACTTCCATAAATTAGTTAAAATAATTTCTAAAAAACTTGAAAGTTTGAAAAAATGGTGATGTGTTATTTTTGTTTAATGAAGAAAGTTCGTGAATCAAATCATAATATAATTCCAATAACAGACATACTCTAAATTTAAAACTACCAGTGAATCCAATTTGATCTCTTTTACTTTTTTATTATCTATTATTTGAAAATGAAAAATGTCATCATGTTTCATTTAACATACCTCTTTTCAAATAAGAATATATTAATAGTTGACAAATTAAACTTCCAAAAAGACTACTTTGACTCATCATATGCAAGTACTTCCAAAATCCCCCCTAAACTACTTTGCTAATTGTTTTTTTTTTTTTTTTGCTTTTTTTAAAAAAAAACAAGAAAACTCGATTTAATTATTTTCTAATCATCTCTAAATCGCATGCCACCATCAAATATAAAATACCTCCCCCGACATACACGTTTTCCTCCATCTTCTTTGCGATTAAATAATTTCTTTTCATTTTTTGTTTCAAAAAAATAGCTCGCTGCATATCTCAGGAAGGGTGAATAAACGGATGCTGGTTTTTGCAAGTTTTTCGAGCCAATCATATCAGTTGGGTTAGCAACTTATCTTGATCTAACCTTATCGATTGAGTAACCAAGAATGTGTAAAGAATATTGTGTTTGTGAACTTGACGACCAAGAAAACATGCAAGGGGTCTAAAAAACAGAGTAAAACTGAAAACAGAAAATTAAAATGCATCGGGATTTGTAATCTTCTACATCTCCCCATTTTCCATTGGGGAAAGAATTCTAGCACACTTCTAACAACCTGTTTTCTACAATAAGCCAACAACTAATACTATCAATCTTTCACAAAGCCAACAACTCAACACAGTAAGAAATTACGTGAAGAAGCGGTGGAATTGACAGAACAATAAATTCCATTATCGACTAGCACTACGATGCAGGTGTTAGGTGTCTTTTTGGCACGTTGGGATCACCTCAAAGCCAAAAAAAAGGAAGGAAGGAACACCTTTAATAACAAGGGACAGTTCAAGATTAAATAAAATTGACTGTAAGGGGCGTTACGATACCGAAAGTTTCATGTTTCAGTCAAAGAAGATTGTTTTGTTACCTACAAAGGAGTGTACCGGTTAAAAATCACAAGGCTTGTCAATGAAATACAACGAGTTTACTCTGACAGCCAATATCATTTGCTATAATCAACGACTAAAGTTTTCAAGCAATTCTCAGCTAACTCAAATCTTTAATTCTTTACTTCTAATGTAAGAATTTCATTTGAGAGCGAATCAGACTGCATCTCAGCGTTGTTAAAAATATATCTTTTGAATGATCAAAACAGAAAAAAGCAAAAAAGAATTAGCCATTCACTGACCCGAATAACAGATACCACGGTTTTCATTAAAGACACAAGCTGCTTATGTGTGTGTATGCACAAAAAACATTACAATTTACAGTGTTGCAACAAAGCATACAACACTTTTCTATACACACAACTAGGTAGAAGATTCAAACGAGTTTACCTTATTATTTACATTATTGGGACGCTCAGATATGAAAAATACCAACTAGTCCCCCCTCAATTGAGCTTCTCGGCTTGTCAGTGGCACATACCGTACAGAAGTTTCGCTTCCGGACGCTGAGTGAGCCGTCCATATTTTTGTCCACGACTTTCAAATCCTGGAAGACGTTCCCAACAGGGATCACCAATCTTCCTCCTGGCTTCAATTGTTCAATAAGTGCTTCTGGAATTTCAGATGCAGCTGCTCCAACGTGAATCGCATCGTATGGGGCAAACTGGGGCCAGCCCAGTCTTCCATCTGTCGGCAATGAAAATTGTGTAACTCGTGAACATATTTTTTTTGAGAAGAAAACTCAGTGAACATATTGAACATCTGGTAGAGCTAACATGATTTTTTTGGCACTGAATTGATTTCGGAAATAAGTTGACTAGATGACTTAATAATCTAGGTAGTGAGAAATCCAAAACCCAAAGCGGTAGACGGAGGGACAACTCAAATTTTGATTTTTCAATTAGGGGCTCGCTCCTGCTTGCTTCACCCTGCATAGATGTAGCATTTAACTCCAAAAGCAAATGGCCTCTACCGTGTAAAAAATCGGGTTTTTTTACCATGATGATCATCAAGTTCCTTTTCTTTCAAGCACATTTCATTCTTCAAATTGAAAGCTTTTGTTTAACATTCTAGTTAAATCTTTTATTAAGTGCTGCAAGATATGTTGCTTATAAAAATGACACATCAAGTTACCAGATGTCAGCTGTCTTCTAAATATGTTAGGCAACAAACACAGTCACAAAGCACATGAAACCATTTTCCTCAGAAAATGCCTAAAAACTAAACAAAACAACCCTTGAATGCACAATTGCCAATTTGCAATGGAAATGAAATAGCAATCAACAACATACCGCCAGCATGCAAGGATAAGATTCCTTCTTTCTGTAGCTGGGCAGCAGCACTCATTTGGATATTTACAATAGAGGAGTCAACCAGCTCAGGAATATGTTCCACTCCAACAGCACGACCTTGTGGCCCAACCATGACTGCAAAGCATGCAGTCAAATACCCAGTGCCTGCAAGCAAAGATGTTTCAGGACATGCAAATCTGAAAGTACTCAATTCCGGAAGCCAAAAATTGCATCGAATAAAAGATTCTTTTTGCCAAATTCGCCACAGGAAAAACATAATATATAATAGAAACAGAGTCAATAGACGAGTTTTTAAACCGTTATATTTTTATTATTGCCGGTGTAAATCAATTTAATTACATGGAATGGATGCGCTGCAATGTGATAGTCAGAGACCAGCTATACGAATACGAAACTTCCCAATATTTAAGGATAAGGTAATATATATTCACCTGAGCCCACATCCAAAGCGTGCATGCCAGGTTTCAAATTGTTTTCCAACAATTCAAGGCATGCGGCATGCATATGCGGGGCAGAAATAGTAACA
Source organism: Primulina tabacum (assembly GCF_025594145.1). Classification (NCBI taxonomy): domain Eukaryota; kingdom Viridiplantae; phylum Streptophyta; class Magnoliopsida; order Lamiales; family Gesneriaceae; genus Primulina; species Primulina tabacum. The sequence goes on from NC_134558.1 coordinate 40,266,312, forward strand.
TTGTAACCTATCTGCACGGGACTGTCAACATATGGTGGTGTACCTTCAGGAACAAACAATGCCCGGTCTATACTTTTCATTACTTCAGCTATTTTCTTTGATTTTATCACTCCATATCTCTGCAAATGATCCAGCATTTCATTATTCTTATTGATACAACTTCCAGTCCAGATCCGCTGCTTAGAAACATAAAACAACATTGAGATAAGATGTGACCGGACCATCCTTCTCATTAATATCTGTCACCAAGTGAACAGGAAACTAAAAAAAAAATCACACTATAATTTTCTTAAGACATAATTCTAGAATTCAGTCAATCATTGAATGGAAAATAGCTACTCAAAGAACTCATTCAGCGATAAATTCTCAAATATAACCTCAGGAAAAAACACAGAAGCTAAACCATCTTCCTTACCAAGATAAGATTACCATTCTAACAAATCCTACAAAAGCCATTGCACACAATGAGGTATTTGGTCGAGAAAATATACTTTATCCTCGACATCGTGTCAGCAGATTAATTTTGTTCATTAGACCATATCACAAGGAACACTGCACCGGCCACCTAATATTTCCCGTGAATACCACCTGCAATATGATCTGAATCTGATGAAGCCAGGAAGGGTCATTCTCCCCTTTCTGAAGAGAGAGGATATGATAGAGCACCCTTCCACATCCCATTCAACTGATAAAGCTTCCATTCATATACTAGTTGAATTCAACTTTTTACTGCATAACCAAGACTAATTTTGAATCTCTTCACGGGTTAGTTATCCAACATAAACATTTCCTACGGCAGGAAAAAACTCAATCCAGCTTCAGTACAATCAATATATTCTAAATCAGATATTTCCATGAAAAGTTTTCAGTAGTGTCAGTCACTTCAAGCCAAAAAGCAGTGCCAACAAGGCAATATACATGATCCTACTGACAGAGAAATGAAAAAACTCCGGTAAAATTACGATGTCCCACGTTAAAAAACTGAGGCAAAATCCACTAGATAAAATAGTACCTCCATGCGGGAAAAGAGAGAGTTCCCCGTGAAGTGAGGATTGAGCAAGCGGCAGCCAGAGGATATGGTGGAGGTGTTGAGGACGGCGACCGGCGGCGGAGAGAGTTCACGTGTACGGCGGCGGTGGTGGAGGAGAGGAGTGAGGTAGAAGGAGGATAGCTTAATAGGCGCACGATAGCGGCAACCCCAAGCTATTATTAGCGAGTGTGACGTGGAATGCATATTTTGTCGCTCACCGCCTGCTTCCTGCCTCTCTGTCAAGCTTCCACTTGCTTCTGGCGCCGCCACACAACCGCGTGTGGAAGCCCAATTGTTGGTACTTGGGCCAGCTGCTCTCCAATATATTGGACACCATGCCTGATTTCTTAATTGGGCCAAGAAAATTTAAAATCATTTATCGAGTTGGCCCATGGCCTTTAGCCCAACACCACCAAGTTGGCTTTTCCCAGAGCATGTGGAAATTATTCACATTCCTATTTCTATATGTAGATCCCGAGTATAATCTCTACAAAATGGAGGATAACAACATAATAAAATAATTAAACATTTCTTAAATTTTAAATTAGGACAAAAGTTTGTATCAGCCCCTATAGCTCAGTGGTAGAGCGCCAGTCTTGTAAACTGGAGGTCTGTAGTTCGATCCTGCATGGGGGCAGATCGCTTTTCTGTATTTTCATTTTAATACTTAATTCACTAGCACTTAAATTTATTGTTTTAAATTTAAATGCTTTTGTATTTTATAGTATTTGAAACTTGAACTCGATCTGTGAGAAAATTAAATTGTAATCTTTGCATTGATTGGTTTGAAGCTTTTCGCCTCGAGTGTTGGAAGCTTCCTTGCGTTTGCTCAAAATAAAGGCTACATTTGATCAGAAGATCCGCCATAGACAAGTGTATCAGTGGCCACCTTCAAATCGTACGAACGCAGCTCAATCGCCCTTCTCAAAATCCCTTCCACGAATATCGCATGTAGCATTTTTTTCTCACATATTCAACTATGATCCGTACAATCGATGATTTACGAGTCAAAGTGAATTCACATTTCCGAACCAAAGTCATGTTCTTCAGATGAATCATATGCCAGATTTTAAACATATTGTTCATTGTATTAACTTTCCGGGTCGAAACCGTATTTTTTAGTAGATCAGTAATCTGGTACATAGATTATTGTCTATAGCTTAATTCATTCGGTCATTCAATCAGTATACATAGACCATGGCTCTAGGTCCAATCTCAAGAACCAATCAATTTAGATATTTAAACGAAAAAAGATAGAATTGCGGGTCGTTCTTATGCTGTATATATTTGTTTAATTCTTTTTACCTTCTGCATCATGGCTACTTCTTCTTTTCGCTCCTTCACTTCTTCGCTCTACTCTCCCAACCATAAAAAAATACCCCAACACTTCCAGATTCTGAAACTACCCGAAAGCTCAAGAAACAGATTGAAGTTTGACATCTCCTCTGCCGCCACCCAAACCCCTAACTCCTCCATTTTCCTCCCTTTTCTACAAAACCCAGGAATAAAACCCCAGCAAGATGATGATAATATTGAAAAAATAAACGACCCGATTCTCAAATTCTTTAAGTCCCGAACTTCAGACCCTGACCCGACTCCAGAAGGCAGAATTACCTTCCAGAAGAACCGGAAAAGTTCCTGGCACTTGTCCTCCGCATTTGATAACATCGATTCTGATTCCGATAGTGAAACCCATCAATTATCCGTTCCTCACAGTGAACAAACTTCACCAGAAGTGGAGGGGGTTGTCGGGGAAATTTTGGGTATTGCGAGGGCGTTACCGCTGAACGTTACGCTAGGAGAGGCACTGGAAAGATGTGATTTTGGTGGGAAAATAGGGCCAGAGGAGTGTGTGGAGGTAATAAGATTATTGGGTGAAGATGGTGATGTGATGGGTTGTTTGTATTTTTTTGAATGGATGGGAATGACTGAGCCTTGTTTAGTTTCTCCTCGGGCATGTTCGGTTTTCTTTCCTATACTTGGGAGAGCGGGGAAGGGGGACGAGTTGTTGACAGTGTTCAAGAACTTGCCTTTTGATCAAAACAAGCGATTTAGAGATGTACTTGTTTACAATGCTGCTATTTCGGGCCTTTTGTTTTGTGGAAGGTATCGAATTTTGACTGATTTAGGATAGTTGAAATTTGCCGTTCGTAGTTCTAGTGCTATTCAGCAGTTTTATCGATTGCTTTTCTTCATTCATTTTCTATTTTCTAGCAGCATCAATGTCTTATCTGCTCGTAATGTTCACATATGTGTAATCATCAAAGCATTTATGTGCATTTGAATTTAGACTTATTTAGGATGTAATCAATAAAAACATTTGTGTATATAAGGTTGATCATGCTTTTATGGCGAGGTAACGTGTTATTTATTATGTGCTGCCATTTTCAAAGGTATGAGGACGCATGGAAAGTGTTCGAGTCAATGGAAACAAGTAACATAAGACCTGATCCTGTGACTTGTTCTATAATGATTACAATCATGAGGAAGGATGGTTGTAGTGCCAAAAATACATGGGAATTCTTTGAAAAGATGAGTGGAAAGGGAGTCAAATGGAGTTTGGAAGTTCTCGGGGCTCTAATCAAATCATTCTGTGACGAGGGGCTAAAGAAAGAAGCTCTTATAGTCCAATCTGAAATGGAGAAAAAGGGTATTTTGCCTAATGCTATTGTTTATAATACAATAATGGATGCTTATAGTAAATCTAACCAGGTTGAAGAGGCGGAATGTCTTTTTGCTGAGATGAAGACAAAGGGAATAGCACCAACTGCTGCCACGTACAACATATTGATGGATGCCTATAGTAAAAGATCGCAACCTGAGATTGTTGAAAAATTACTTCAGGAGATGGAAGCTGGTGGGCTAGAGCCAAATGTGAGGTCATATACGTGCCTGATTAGTGCTTATGGGATGAAAATGAGCGACATGGCTGCGGATGCATTTTTGAGGATGAAGAAAATTGGTATAAAGCCCACCTCTCATTCTTATACAGCCCTTATCCATGCTTACGCAGTAGATGGATGGCATGAGAAATCTTTTATGGCTTTTGAAAATATGTTGAAGGATGGAATAAAACCTTCTGTCGAGACGTATACTGCTCTGTTGGATGCGTTTAGACGTGCTGGAGACACTGATAGTCTGATGAAAATTTGGAAGATGATGATTAAGGATAAAGTGGGAGGGACACAAGTTACTTTTAACACTCTTCTTGATGGATTTGCGAAGCAAGGTCATTATGTCGAAGCAAGAGATGTAATATGCGAGTTTGGAAAGCTTGGTTTTCAACCGACCGTGTTGACGTATAACATGCTGATAAATGCATATGCAAGGGGAATGCAAGAATCAAAGTTACCACAGCTGTTGAAAGAGATGTCTGCTCTTAGTCTGAAACCAGATTCTATTACTTATTCCACCATGATTTATGCCTATATTCGAGTCCGTGATTTCAAGAGGGCATTCTTTTATCATAAACAGATGGTAAAAAATGGTCAGGTACCTGATGCCAAATCATATCAGAAGCTCAGGGCAATTCTGGATGTGAAAGCTAAGATAAAGAATAGGAAGGATAAGAGCGCTCTAATGGGTATTATAAAAAGTAGCATGGGCTTGTTGAAAGAGAAGAAAAAAGGGAAGAAGGATGAATTTTGGAAGAGCAGAAAGAACCGGTCGAGAACTCCTGGCTCTGCTCAGGCTTCACGGCGATAATTTGTTAGAGTGCTTATAAATTCTTTGATGAGAGGATGTGGAATGCAGTGAAATAAGTCATGTCCTTCTAGCTACTGAGCATGTCTCTTGCACTGTACGCAGTTCATGTGAATTGGTAAAATTTAGATGTATTTGCATGTGAATGTTCTGGAACTTGCATAAATTCTTATTATGCCATAACACTAGCTACCAACTTTTTAGTATGTTGTGCATTCTTTCTATTTCTGCAGTTAATATCTTAACACAACTTTCAACCTCGAATTTACCTCAGCCATTGATAAAGGTATTCTTAGCTATTTTAGATGTAGTTTAGCTTCAAGCTACAGATTCCAATCGCATATTTACGTATTTCCACTTTTAGACATATGTAATGAACGCAAGAATTGTGCTTAAAGTTCTCTTTTACTGAAACAGACTAGCATTGTTATACTTACATCTCTTGAGGCACGAAAAATTTACGAAATGTCGAAAAATATAAATAATGATTGTCGAATACCTGAATTAGTTGTTGACTTGGATACAACAAACTGAGGACTAAAATTATAATTCATACAGATGGTAAAGTAAACTACTTTTTCACAACGTATAACGAGCGAGCACAACTAAACCTCAAGGATTGCAAAATCTTCTTTTACCTTTGGAACATTTCTTGGACTCCAATCTTGTTGTTTTCATCATGATCGTAAATTTTAGTCGAAAACCTCTCTTTTTCTATTGCCTTCTGCATGATCTCCATTTGAAATGCTCGGTTTCTGCATGATCTCCAAAATTTATATATGGTACTCGATCATCTAATATGTATAAAATTTAAAATATATGTAACGTATATTATAGTATTACAATTATATTACATATCAATAAATACAACTAAAATATATTTTGATATATCGATAAAAATATAATAAAATAAATATATATCACCGGAGTTAAAACGTATTGTTTTGAAACACATTGATTAAGTTTTATCTCTTCTCTAAATTTTGCTAACGGGCTCTTATGAAAGTTTACTAAATGTTATTTTGATAATTGGCTCCTTCACGACATAAAATTTTGAAACCGAACATTATATATACAAGTTTATGTGCATGGTTTTTGAATGATGAAAAGTATGCTTGATTTATAAATAAAGATAGTTGTAGGGTTGATTTATATTTGGTACTTATGGAATTTTTTGTGGGATAAAAGTGAAATTTGTTTGGAAGTCTCTGCTAATTGGGCAAATGGTGGATGGATTTGGGAAGGATTGCTAATATTACACTATTGTCACAAGTTTTGAAGTACTTTTTACATACAACATAAATTAGAACAACTAAATCTCAAAGACACAAAAATCACAACGAAAGTTATACATTGTTTTTTACATTACAAACTTACCCAAAAGATATTTTTTTAAAATTATAGTGCATTTATTTTGTAATTTAAAAAATAATTATAATTGTGCGTATAACTTTCATTGTACATATACTCGTAACTCAATAAATGCAAATGTTTGGGAGCTAGAGATGAAATTATTTCGATCGGGAGATTGTCTACGTGTCCTGATGTGATAGGTCGAGGTACTCCTTCACTTACTCTGATTTCCAATGTAATTATTCCAGATTTGCAGTTATATATTTCCTTCTCGTTCAAAAAAAAAAAAAAATACTACTACTCAAAAAATAAAAATAAAAACAAAAACTACTTGTATAACATTTCAAGCATTTTGTACATTCAGCAGTCATCTTCAAATTATGCCCATGACAATGGATATGCATATGCTCAATTCTTGTGCCATTACAACCACAATCAAAGATCAACCTTCTCCACGAAATAATAGGGGAGGAACGTCGGAGTAACACCGACCCCGTCTCACATCATTTCAGAAGTTTTATGGGAGCGGTAGATTCGAATCTGGAATAGGTAACAACATAAGTTCATAAAACAAAAAAATGTTGAAGAATCCTCGTATGGATAAATTAAGGGATGTTAAAAGCTTGGAGGTCTAGAATCAATAATGATTTCACAGCGATCTGAGATTGTGAAAACGACGAATTAAAAAAACAAGAAGCATCATTAGACATTACTTGAGCAAATGCGTATATGGCTCGCAAAATCCTGGAGTAATCAGTTCCAAGCATCTGAATGACAACATCTGCCAGAAGGGTACCCCACATCCTACACAAGTTGAAAACGGATGCAAGAGATGGACATAAAACAAAGAAAAATTGTATGCTGTATGATGAGATAATATTATGAAGAACCATGAAGGAAATAGATTTTCATAGAGCATGGATCATACAGTAGGCCAAGTAACTGAGCAATGCCTCTGATCCCCAAATACCGACTGGCTGCAACTTTAAGTCCCTGTTAAGCGCGCTCGGTATAAGAAAACACAATAATCAATCTTATTTTGCAGCTATAGATAATGGCATATCCATAAGATAGTAATTTAGAAATATATATATATATATATACTAGGAATGATCACGTGCGATGCACGTGGGTGATTAATAATGAAAAATATAATAACGAGATTTAGATAAATTTTAAAATCGTTTGAATAACATCTTGTTTATGAGTATTTATTCATCTAAATATATCAAACACAATAAATAAAAATACACAATGACGATGAATCAAATATATTCAATTATTTATATAACATTTTTCAATTTGCATGATTATAACATAATGACAGCTCTCTCAAATTAACAAATATATTTTTCAACCAGATATCATTCACAATGAAAAACAATAAAAATAAAGTTAAGAGAATAGTAAATTTTACTAAAACCAAAATTACAATGTATTTAAATGGAGTGCATATAGTGATTGTCAAATAAAATTCTCTTAATTAACTAAATTATCATAATGATGTTAAAATAAAACCCCTAAACTTGTTATTAAGTTAAATATCAATTGTATTTTTGCTAACTTTTAACTCCTTGCGAATTTTGTTTTTCTTTTTCTTTTTTTAGAATAGATATTACGCATCAACTCAATTACTCAAATATTTTAAACAGTATAGTAGCTCAATCGTCATGATTCGATCGATGTATCAAACAAAGACAATTATTGCACTCCAACAATATCAATAATTACACTAATTGCAATATATGAGAATCGATCTCATGACTTTGACTCTTATATATACCAATTGTAAGATCATGCATTTGCCGCTTTACCAAAAGTTATAAACGGGGTAATGATCCAACATTAACTAAAATCTTTTAAAATCGTAAAACAACTCAAACGTAACATTTGGATTGTTATACCTTACATAAACAATTATTGCACCTAACAAATATGATATAGTTGTTATTTTACATTCTAGAAATCATTTTTCTAAATCAAATTTATTCTCACTAATCAAATAATTTCATCGAACACAAAGTAGTTTTAATTACTAATAATAATTTAAACACAAATATTAATTGTTAGGATAACCACTCTATGTCAGCACCTATGCTTCATTAAGTTGCAATCATAGTAATAATTCACAATGAAATGGTAAACATAACTTAGTTAATTTAATAAATGAGTAATATTAAATAACAATTTTGTTATTTTGAAATGTGAAAAATAGTTTTATATATATAAATTCATCATATATAATGATAAATTAATTAATATGTAGAAAAAAGAAAAAATTGTTTTTTATGTATGTAATTTCATCACATACAATTAGAAATTAATTAATAGGTTGAAAAGAACAAACAAGATAACAAATCAATATATTATATATGATGATTTCGTAATAGAATAATGCTAATATAATCATACTTTGTATTATGTTTAGAACGCAATTGAAAATTGATAACAAAATATATAATAATAGAAATTTTAATTTTAAAAACATTATTATCTAAACAAACAAGATAACAAATCAATATATTATATATGATGATTTCGTAATAGAATAATGCTAATATAATCATACTTTGTATTGTGTTTAGAACGCAATTTAAAATTGATAACAAAATATATAATAATAGAAACTTTAATTTTAAAAATATTAAAATTATTGAGTAACTATTTATTTAATTATTACTTAAATCAATTTATAAAATAAAAGAAAAGATAAGATATAAATATTAAATATTCATTAGCAACCATGAAGAAATACACTAATTTTAGTAAAAAAAAATTAGTTAGCAACAAAGAAAAATTATGGGTAAATTGATAAATTCAATATGCATTAATATCCAAAGACATTTAAGATAGACAATAAATTATAAAAGAACTCATCAAAAAAATTATTGATTTAATTTGCTACATTAAATGAACAAGGATATATTGGAAAATTCACAATTAGAAGTCATATATTTATATGTATGTTAGATATATCTAAGCACCCGGGGTCGTTGATGAAGAATTATATTTCTACATTACATGAGCTGGTTTTCTAATGGCCAATACCATAGTTATAATGGGCGCGTAAAAAAAGTCTGGGTCAAAGGATGCCATACAAATTCTTTTCATCGAGGAGATTAGATTTAGGAAAAACACAAAATTCATTTCAAATATCATAATATTATCTCATGTAAAAAGAGCCACCAAGAAAGAAATGCCCCAGACCAAAGGACCAAAATGGGAAGTTACATTTAATTGAAGTAGCACTTGATCAACGATTTTAAAAAAATCAGAAATCGAACCTGTCTGGCAGCCAGCAACGCTATTCCAGATTCTAGGTTAATTGTTGCCAACTGCCCGCCCTGAAAAGAAAAAACTAAATGCAATATTCAGAACCTAAATCAAGGAAATCTTCAACTATTGCATCCCAGAAATGTAACTGGCAAACTAACAGAAAGAGCTCTCAATATGAACCTTTTTAATAACTTCTTTCTTTACTTGATATTTAGCAGCTTCCAAAAATAACTTTCCAGATAACCTCCCAGCCAACTGCGATAGCATGGAAACTGAGTCAGTGTTAAAAATATAAACACTGCATAAAAACAAATAAAACTATTTAAACAGTTTCTCTAAAGTAAGCATCCCACCACTCTGAAGACTAAAATGAGTCAATATATAACACACATTAACACAAAAATAAGAGAAAACAATGGAAACTACAAAACCTTTAATATCAACGAGCGGAGTTCTGTTGCACCTATTCCTAGAGCTGCAAGCTTCTGTAACTTCCATTGGTTGAGTCCCATTTCCAGATTATTTAAGCCATCAGAATTCGTTGGGCTACCGTTTGTGCTAGGAAAACTTCCCGGTCCTTCACTAGGGAAAGTAAGGATGCATAAAGTTGAGAAGTTGGGGATTTCAATTACAAGCGCACATATATTTTCCAATAAATGTACACATAAATATTTGTACACATGTAAAGATAATGTTGCAGCAAAACTTATATAGAACATTTGCATCAAGATTTCAGAATGAGAGAATAAGCACTGGTTCCAAAAGTTTTAAGGTACTGTCAGAAGTCATCAGGAGGAGAAGAACTAAGGAAAAGGGGCACGTAAGGCATGAAGGCGGAAGACAGGTGATGCTGGTTACTAGGTACTACAAAGTTAATTCTTCTCCAATATAGACATTGAAGCAATATTTTCTAAAAGTTTCACAGTTCCCATATAAACATCTGTAGAATGTTGCATATGACAGGCTACATGCTCACTTTTTGCTTGGACATAAAAGTAACAGGAAAAAAATGGATCTATCAGTTCACACAAAAATATACATGAAATAGAAAAAGAAGTGTATTGAAAAACTCAAACAGGAAGTTCCAGAGGGACAAAGTGGTATCAAGATTAGACTACCAAAATATCAACATGATAAAAAGCCAAATTACCCACAATGCAACCTAACAAGAAGTGAGAGAGAGAGTGGACAATTTGCATAATTCAAGACTAAAGAAGACAAAACATGGCGAAGCACTGCAGATTTTCAGTTAAACAGATGACATTCCCAATTTTATGAATGATACGATAAAGTATTAACGACAAGACTAGAGAGCTCATTGTGGGTTGAATAGGAGATCCTAACAACCTATTAAAAAAATTAAGATTACAGATGTTAAGGACATGCCTAAAATGAAAAGGTTGTCAAAAGCCTTAAAGGTTAACAGATTTATATAGATTTTCTCCATTTAAGACAGCTTTATGAGTAACTCGAACGAGGTCGATGTGTTAACTACTTTAATTTGCAGATTCCAAAATTTGCAAAGAATCAAAACCATAAAACAGAATAAGCATAACCATTTATAGTATACTGGTTCCGCAAAAACTAATCTACGATAACATATTACCTTCAGGGTTGATCAGTTAGCAAAACAATGAAGCACTGCTGATCCACACTGGGCACTGTGACTTCAGGACAAAAAAAAAAGAAAAGAGAAAAGTTGTACCTTGAGTATTCTTGAAAGAGATGAAGAAAAATTTCAACTTCTAGGTCTTCAGCTAACAATTTGGTTGAGCAAGGTATGTTTAATTTTTTCCTCAATTCAAGCAACACGTTTCTATATGATGGTCTCCAACCCCTGTCATCAAATAAAACCAACCAGATCTTAATTTGGCTCTTGAACCATAAATGTTAAATAGAAATAAATCTATTCACGAAACATGAAAGATAATGCTGCCCAGATCTAACCATCGGCTTTTCCTTTTAAAGAAGTGGGACTAAAGAAACAGCTTTGCTTTTAATAAGTTTCCCAAAGGGTTCTAGATATAATCAATGGAAGATTTAATTTTATTTCTTCATACTAGCACTAATAACATGAGAGGTGCTCAGCTAGGGGCACATTTGATGTAGAATGAGAATACAGAAGTGGAAGATAGATGGAAGAAGAGGAGAATGAAAGACAGAAAGAGAAAAGGGGACGAGGGGAAAAAAACTTTCGACAGAATAAAAGAGCTTAACTGTCGAGAAAACGGTTCAATTCAACTCCTCAGAAAAACTTTGTCCATACTTGATGGAAACAGTTTCATAAGCATCTCATTATAAATAAATACTAACAACTAGATGGTACAACCTCAGAGTTGACCTTGCATCAGCTGCAAGAAACAAAAACCTATCTTCGAGCATTGAAATAAAATTTTCCCTTTCGTCTGGGTCTTCACTGATCATAACATAGTCAACCTCAGCTTTTTTTGTGATTGATTTCAACAAAGGACTGAAATAACTGCGATGAAACACACAGAGGCCACAGAAATCGAATAAGGTAAGTATTGTTGCCATGGAAATTCTCAAACAGCCAAATTATGGTAATATACAAGCTACAATAGCATAAAAAAATATTATGCATCACCAAGCATGTTTAAAGAAAGACAACCAAGGGTAAGCATAAAAATAAGATACAACAAAATGATGTGACCATTAAATGTCTCCCAAATAGAATGTATCACATGCTAACATCCTGCGATTTCAACATACTCTTAAGGCAAAATGTTATTAAGGAAAATCAAAGTTGAAGTCTAAATCTTGTTACATTTCAGATAGTCAGGATCTTTAGGTCAAGAACATTATTGAACAGAATCTCTAAACACTGCGAGTATAAAACTAATGAAGTCTACAAGAGGAAAAAAAATAGGGATGATCACCTGGGTCCAAACAAAATTCTTTCAAGTTCATATAATTCGGAATCAGTGGCCAGTTCAAGTACAGAACGAAGCTCCGGATCGTAAGCATTTCTTGCACTAACTTCTGTCAGCAAATCAATCATGCACATAAGAAAATCCAACCAATAAGATTAATCTATAAGAAGATTGAGGTTATCAGCAGAGTTATATCGATTCGCAACCCATGTAGTGTGTTGAAATTGAAGCATGAGGACGCCTTAACAAGATTCTTAAAGTTGGCCCACGATTTGTATCACTCCTAAGTGACTTGAGAAAGAACTGAGAAAAATAACATCAAATCAATATCAAAAAGAAAATGAGTGCAGTGTGTTTGCATCGAGGAAAGAGGCATGAAAAAAATTTTGCTGAAAAGCTTACTGGCGAATTGAAAATGGAAGAAAGGTTGTGTTGAAGGGAGAGTAAGGATTGGTAGGTAGGCGGGAGAGAAGAGACTGGCGGCACAGTAGCCACCGTCGGCGGCAAAGACATTTGAAGGCACTCTCAACACACCATTCCCTCAGTCGGGGAGAGGGGTGGCAGAGAGCAGCAAGATGTCAAGGTCCAGTCCAGTTCATGATTTAATTAGGTGTCCTTTTCTAAAATTTTATTTTATTTGTGGTACATGTTTCTTTAACATCAAAATGTTATCTTCCTCTATTTTAAAAAAATAAAAAGTAGTATCTTTCAACTTTCAAAAAGAAAATGGTATCTTCCAAAATCTTTGCTAATTAATTATAAAATTTCCAAGATAAAATTTCCCTTTTTTAATTTGTACGTAATCAAAAATTACGAAGTCAATTTACATAAATATGTCCACAAATAAATTGAATAGCATGTAATCGAGTGCACATAAATTATAACTCAAGAAAGCAACAATATTTCAGACTATCTCCGGCTAATGTAACAGTTTACCAACCATGACTAATACAATAATTTACAAATCAGATCAATTATGAATATAAAAATAATTTTGGATATTATTTTTTGAACGTTTGAATCGGAAATGATGGAGAATTTCGATAAAACTAATATTTTTATCGTTGAGTCAGTGATCAGAAAAAACGGTAAAAAAAAAGATCACAGTTGATTGTCTTTAGGCAACCCAAATTAATGAAACTATGAACAAGAAAATAAATAAACACAGGTTGATGATATAAACATTTTTACATAGATGAGCGACTATAAGGAGTCATCTTCTTCCAAGTGTAGCTTACACAGCTCACATAGAGCAAATGATATGTACAAAATAACGAAATGCTGCAACATTCATATTAAAGAATTTCATTACACATAAGAACAGATTATCTAGAAATAACAAACTACCATAAAGCAAAGGGAAAAAAATTAAAAGACTGGAGAGTACATGGTCCAAAAATCACACGGGCATAGACAGACGACGTCGATCAAGACAAAATGGCCGTGCAGGAATCACAAGCCGGCAGAGACAAGACCGTGCAAAGTAACGATACCAATCAAGACATTATGGTCACTGATGACGGGCAAGAAATGCACAGGCGAGGGGGGAGACTCCATCTTCTGCATTGCTACTATGGCCATTGCATCTGGACTAATTGTCCTCGGGTTCCTGTAACACCGACTAAAGATGTTAATTCCATTCACAATAGATACACAACAGAAATGTTTCGAACCTTGAGGTTTATTAAAGATATGGATCTTGAGCTATGGGAAAGAACACCTTTTAAGTCACAGCCAATGGTTTGATGCTAGTATGAAAATACACAAATTTTAAAATACTTGGTCGCACAAAATATAAAGATACAGCGTGAAAATAACAAGCAGCTTAAGAATTAAAACCCTTTTTATCTACTGAGGTTTTTTATGATACCAATCTACGTCTATAGTCACCATATCAAAACTACTTCTTCCAACCTAAGTTCGCACAACTTAAGATCAACTCGTTGATAGTAGCATGATAAAATAGGAACCACAATGTGAAAAAAACTGTTTTACCTGTTGCACATCTCTCCCACTGTGAGCTTGAAGATTCCCTCACCACTGGCATTCAATGTGCGACGCAGATCTCCATCAGTAAACGTACCGAGCAGATGATAATCGTCATCTATAACAAGAAGGCATCCACAACCTTTGCTGCTTAGCTCAACCAGCTGATCCATTATCAGATCCCGTTCCCTGCATATTGGTAGCTCTTCTCTCTTCTTCATAAGATCCTTCACCTACAACACAAAGTGAGCAATTTAAGTAGGTACCAAAAATAAAATGATGTGTCTCATATCTTTAGAATAATTAGTTCTCTAGCGACTTTTTATCATACTTAAACTTTACACCTTCACTAAGAATATCCAATTTTCTCGAAAAAAAAAAACACATGTTCACCCAGATTAAGAAACAGCCCATAAAGCACAACATACGGCCAGAGAACTCGATCCAAGTTCCTTCATTTCACAAGATCAAACTAAATCAACCAACAAACACCTCAAGACATACTTGGAGTGCATTTGGATAGAAAGGTCATTATAAAAAATGCTTCTTGTTGTTTAGGTGAGATTAGGGAATTGGAAATTAGGCATTTTAGAAAAGCCTGGAAATAGAGCTTTCGGTGCTTGCGCTTTTCTTCAAAAAGATTTAAGCTTTTTGTTTAAAAAAGATATTGATTAACTGTCACATCCGCACTCGAAACTTTTAAAGATATTCTAATATACTGCGGTTAACAAATCATTATCCAATCAGTTAATTTCGTATCCAAGCTACAACCACTCCGCCGACAATTTTCATCCAAACCTACTTTCAACAGAACAGCTCCGCAATATGAAACCAAAAGAAAAGATAATAAGATAAAAAATTCACCTTGAAAATCAAAGTCTTCCCAATTCTTCCGGCAGGATGATTCGCCGCATACTCTTCTTTGCTCAAATTCCTGGCTCCCATCAAAGCAATCGCAACAGTATCCCCAAAAACCATCTGGATAGCCGTCGATGTAACGGGCGCTAGATCGAACGGGCACAATTCACGCTGCAGAGGTAAATGCACGTTCAGATCACACAATCCTACGAGCCCATTTGGCCTCACCGACGTAACAGATATCAAGTACACTCCCTTGGCCTTAACGCAAGGCACGAGCTTCAACAACTCCTCAGAATTCCCGCTTTTGCTGAAGAGGACCAATAAATCTTGGGAGGATAAAATGCCGATATCCCCGTGAAGCGCGTCCACGGGGGATAAAAACCCGGATCTGATCCCGAGAGAAATCAAGGTCTGCGAGATCTTTTGTGCAACAAAGCCGGATTTCCCAACCCCGGAGAAGAAAATGGTGCCCTTGGAATCAAGAAGAGTTTGCGTGAATGTGAGGGTTTGGGATAGATCGAGGTTTTGAAAGAAATGGTTGAGGTAATTTTGCTGGGATTTGAAGAGATTAAGCAAATGGGCTTGGTCCAATGTGGTTAGCTTCTCTCTATTCTGGTCTTCAAGGTTGGAAAATGGCGGAGAAAGAGACCCCATTTTCGCTCTCTGTGACGCCAATTCTTCGCTTCGGACAAGAGAGGAAAGTGGTTACTCACACGGTTTCGCGGGAGTTGGTTTTGTGGGAGTTGGTTAATTTTTAATTATATACTAGTTCAGAGTTCATTTGATTTATATTTAAATGAATAAATAGGGACTATACTGTAATTTTGATATATAAATTAAAAAAATAAAAAGAATAAAAAAATGACTTAGTGAGAATTGAACCTATAACCTTAAAATTCAAAAAACAATGACTCTATCGGCTGAACCTACATATAACTTGCATTAAAATTTGAACATTTTATTAATATATATAATTATTAAAACAGACCATGACACCAAAATTAGTTACTCTAAATATCTCACACTTAATAAAATAGTATAGATGTGTATATATATATGTTATTTTAAATAATACGAAATATATTTTTAGAGTAAAGTCTTAAAACGGAGATAATAGCGATTTAATATATATATATATATATATATATATATATATAAACTCGATTACAATTTGTTAATAACTCTTTTATTGTATCTAACGAGTCTGGCTCGAATTCGATTTTTTTTTCGAATTCATTAAACAAGCTAGTAAAATAAGTTCATTTTCAATTTCATTGAGTATTTTTAATCAAAAGACAACTAATATATGAAAAGTTAAAGAGTGACTTCTCATTTTACGAGCCTGATATTTTTAAGCTCGAGCTCTGTTCCACAAAATTATCGAACTCAAGCTCGATTCGATAACCTTAATGAATGATATGAACAAATTCTTTAATCGAACTGAAATTCGAATAGCTCGCGGACAGCTTAATTCGTTATATCCCTAGAGATATAGTTTGGAGCCTTGTTTTTTTTTTTTTTATTGTTTTGACACAAAAATGTATTTATATCATAATAAAATTGTATTTATGAGAAATGATCCAACTTGAGTTTAAAATATATTGTAAGACATCAAGCTATTTTAAATTTCCCAATCCTGCGTATTTTCTAATCCATAACTATGTAAATAAAAACAATATGTAAAGTATTAAAAACCAATAAATTGATTTGAATATATGATTAACAAAACCAATAACTTGGATTTGTTTTCGAACCAAGATCGAAAAGTGGTAGTTGATCACTGGCTAAACCGATTGACTCAGCTGCCAGAAGCCTCTCAACCCACGTCAGTCAACCCCTAATCCACTATGTACTTGTAAAAATTGAAATGTACTTGTAAAAATTGTACCTAAAAAAACACAGAGAAAAATATTTCTTTTAAATTATTATTGTGTGATTAATGAGTTATTGATTTTGGTAGGGAAGGCGAAGGCCAGCAGCATATATTATGTGAGTTCATGTTTTTTTAAGAATTTCGGTTGGATTCATATGCCTAGCTGATTCTCTCTCAGAGCTTTGATGCTTCAGAACTCGGGCACCTCCATGTTATAATCTCTAGATTTTTTACAATAAAATTATTTAATACAAGTTGTGGTTTTGGAAACTAGACCTCTATAATTTATATATATAAAATTTCCAACCTCTCCCATCATCATGAAAATTTTAGTAATATGGAATGGGCTCGAGATAGTTGAGAAGGAGCCCAGATTTAAACATGTTTACTCCACTAAATTGGGAACCGGGCCCTTTTCAAACACAAATATATAAAACATAGTTAATTTTCATCACACAATTTGATGTGGGCCAGTGAGCGAAGATGCCTCCCGTTATCCCCAACCTTAGAATAGTGCAAACACAGCCACCGCCACCGGCTTCTGGCTCGGTTGGCATGTTGTGTTGTTTCGCCTTCGAGACTTACTCCACCTCCATTTGTAATTTTTTTTTAAAAAGTGTAAACATACGAACAAATAGCATGAATATGTCGATTATTGACTCGGTGCAGATCAAGTATGATATATCATATCTAATATTTATTAATATTATTTGATTTCCAAATTATTTTATTCTAAATTTTATGGTGCATTTGAATCGAGTTAAATAACTTTTTATTTTTTTTTATATAAACACAGCTTCATCTCCTGCTTATTTACACTATAGTTGCACTAATCACAATAAATCTCCAATATTTATGATTAGTACTACAATTATAATGTCAATAAGGAGGAGGAGATATATTTAAAATTCTTTTGTTTAAGTTATTTAAACAACAAAAATACATTCAAAAGCACCAACAAACCCTTCCTATTTGATAAAAAGGATCTCATGATCTTGAATCGATTTTATCTGAGATCGCAAATCCCAAGTTTGTTTATGAAGAGCGGATCTAATTGTATTATTGTTTAGAATTGATTTTTTTATGTGTAATACTGTTAAGATTAGAACTTGAGCTTAAGTCAATCCCAAAAGCTAGCTCAAGGAGGGTGGATTGTACAGGACCATATATACAACTCTCAGTAATTTTATCAAACCGATGTGGGACAACTAACACACCATCTCACGCCTAGGAATGAACATCTGGAGCATAAAGTTTACAAATGACACAACTATGTGCAGAACGGGTGACCCAACTATAGGCAGTCCAACACATATCGATCGAACATGTGCTCTCATACCATGTTAAGATTAAATTTGGATCTAACTCAACTCCAAAATCTAGCTCAAGACGGGAGGATTGTCCAGGACCATATATACAACTCCCATTATTTTATTCAACCAATATGAGACAACTAACAAATACTAATTGATATAGCCTCATTGGTTAGTGTTTTTTCAACTCTCTCAAATGAAATATATTCCAAACATATATGACATGGTTCGACAGTGATATTTTTATATATTTTTTCAGACTTTGTAAGGCCAAATATTCATGGGTGACCGATAGCAAATGGTTCAATTCAAATACACAAGAGTAATTTTAGCCTTAAAAAAATAGTTTGTCCATACCGACTGAAATTTCTTTTCTAAAAAGATGAATGTGAACTTTAAATATGTCCCCTCATGAATTGTTAACCTATACCTAGCACTCAAAATCTATAAAATAAAAAATTACCATGCACTGATTATATATATTATGTTTATCATGTTTTTTTTTGTTTCAGCCTGGAAATCATCTACATGTGCAGCTACTACATATTTGTTTGATAGATATTACCCTGGATATGTTGGACACGTACACAAAACCGCAGCAATAGAAACAGTAAGTCGAGGCAAGGAATTTCCTTTCTCCGCAAGACGAAATTGTCCGTATCAAAGTGCTATACGTTGCAAGCATTCGTCCCCAAGATACAACGACTTCAATCAAGAGAATGCAGCACTACAAACTCTTGAACACAGCGAACACCAAAATATGTAGAGCTTTGAAGTATTTTTCGAAAATGATGCAGCAATATGAGAAGAGGAGATGAAGCAAAAAATTCAGCAGCCTTGGAAGATGGTTGGATAGATGATCATGGGTTGCGTTGAAGAGACACGTTTCTCCAGACCGGATGCTTAGAAGAGACACAATTTTAGTCAAGGGATACAATGGTTGAGCCAAAACCAGCCAAGAACAGATGCGTGATTACCAAGGGACGCGCATGTTTTTTTCTGAAACAGTGCAGCGCACGCAGCCGCGCGACAACACGCGCGGCAGCGCGCAAGGTACTGTATCTTGTGTGCTGCGCGGACAGTAAGGTGCCCTGTTCTGTCTCCGCGCGCCCAGCTCTGTCCGAGTGCACCATGCACCCTGTTGTGCATTCTTGTTGAGTAAAATTTAAATTCCAAATAAATTTGGTCTAAAAAGATTAACATTGGTCAAAGACCTCACCTCACCGCGCCTAGCTTGGGCGGGCGCGTGCGCATGTGTTTAATACACCGAGACATAGCTTACTAGCGACTTCTTCCCGTCTAAAAACTTCTGGTACCCCTTGGGGCCCAAACCCCTTGCTTAAACTAGAAGTTTATAAGGGAGACTTCATATTGTTATTTTCTCAATGTGGGACAACAACTACCACTCCCTTTTCTATTTACAACTCTTCTTAGTCATTTATCCAACACTATTTAACTACTTTGTTAAGATAATGACATGGCATGCACTAGAGTCTGCAGAATACCGTTAGTGGTCTCTTTCAGTCATAGATCTTGCTTCTACGTACCTTTTACCCAACCTATAACTATTATGTGTTGCATGCAAATTATATAATATGAATCTTTTATTAATTCACACAATATTTACATACTTTTTCATATACTAGATAAATGCACGTACGTTGCACGTTGAGAAATAGAGATAATTTGTCTATGATAATTTTATTTAAATGTGTTTAAATTATTTTTGAAATAAGAATAACTTTTAATAGATAAATATTTAATTATTTAGTTACAAATGAAATGATCATCACATTTTCTTGTCTTTGATTTGAAGACCTCTTGAAATTTTTTGTGTCCATCGATTTTTATCTTCTTATCTTTTTTTTGTACTCGGCAATTGGTTCTTCATCTCGAATCTATATTTCATCTTCGTCTTCATGGATCTTCATGTTTTTGTTGATATTTATTTCATTTGATTTTTCTACCTTTGGTGGTACATAGCTTTGTTTAGTTGGCTTGATAATCTTTCGAGATCTCCGTTTCTTGATATTGACATTTGTTGTTGGATAATTGACATGTATCTCAATAGATTCTGCCACAATTTTTAACACTTCATCACGTTTTTCCAATGAATTATCTAACTTGAACAAGAATGTGTGGAGCTTGGAGCTTGGTTGATTTAACGAATCTTTATATGGGTTATTTGGTAAATTCTGCATTGAAAATTTTTATTGTTAGATGCAATATTTATGTAGATATAAAATCATTTGTTTGTTTTATCTTATACTTGGTCATGAATTTGAATAAAATTTTCAATAGAACATCCAACAAAAGACGCTGCAACTTTTCCAAATAATGTTATTATTGCCATCTCATTCTCATCTTCAATTGTGATTGTTATTCTATACTTGTAACATAATGAAGTAAAGTAATGAACACCTTTTTTTTAGTGTGATCTAAAACTTGGGTTGGGTATTGGTAATTAGTTTTACATAAAAACGATTTGATTTCATTTTTATTCCTCTTTTTCTATCCATTTGATGTATATAAGAGTAATTATTACACATAAAATTAATTTAAACTCATTTTGATTCTTTTGAAGTGTTTTCTTGTGGTACCAAACAATTATTTGTGTTTGTCATGCATAGGATTTTACAATTTGGAAAATTGACAGTCACGTCAATGCAATCCTCATTATATTCACCATATGCTTAATATAGGGCTTTGCATGGTAAATCATAATTATAAGAAATAAATAATGCGTCGTAGGTAACAAATATAAATTTTGACATAAAGATTAAGCAACATTCGAACTAAAAGATAAATCTTTCACTATCATTCAGATTTGTTAGGTTAAACATGCGAGAAGTGAAGGTAGTATTGGGATTAGTGAACTTCTATGAAGTTTTAGTGAGTTAAGCTGCAGACATTGTGTCGTTTATTTTAAATTTCATTAAAGTTATTTAAAAAAGCTGTAAATTTCATTCCAAAAATGAAATTTCATTTTTCTTCAATTATTATAAAATTCATTAATACCTGAAAACGAACAAAAAAAGACATGTATTTATTAATATTATTTAACGAAAATAAGGAAATATATGTAAATTCACACAATTTTATTAGAGTTTTCAAATTTATTAATCGTGTATTATTTACGTTATTTATGGATGTTAATTTACTCAAATTTAAAATAAAAATTTCATAAAAACTCCTACGAGGCTATTTCACGAGAACATGTCTCATGTCCTACACTAATCATGAAAAATCATTGTTTTTCACTCTGAAAATTGACTGGTTGGCTATCTGAAGGATATATTCATGAGATCGGCTCACATAAGTCCAATTCAAAAATTGGTGAACTATAAAAATTCATTAAAAAAAAGAGAAGTCAAACAAAAAGAATTATTTTTAAAATAAGGATATAATTCATTCTGTGAAAATATATTGTAAATTTTATTATTCTTCTATTCATTTTAAATTATATTACAGATATATTTTTTAAAACAAATAAAGTATAAATTCCATTTCAAAAAATGATGGCTAAATTTCATTTTGCTCAATTTTATTTAGAATTAATTGATAGTTGGGAAAAAAACAAACAATAGAATATGTATTTATTATTATTATTTTAAATTTTATTAAAGATATTTTTTTTAAATGATGTGTAAATTTCATTTCAAAAAATGAATGTTTAATTTAAATTTAATTCTAAAAACTGGTGGTTAAATTTTATTTTTCTTCAATTTATTTTAAAATATATTAAATAATAGATGGAAAAAAACAAACAAGCGAAGATAAGTATATTAATTATTATTATTTATGTTATTCATAGATGTTAATTTATTTAAGTTAAAATAAAATTGACACAGAAACTCCTATGAGGTTGTTTCACGAGTGAATTTTGTGAAATATGTCTCATATCTGACTTGAATCGTGAAAAAAATTATTTTTCACCCCTGAAATAACTGGGTCAGCCCCTCTCAGGACTATATAACAATGAAACTGTTTCACATAAAACCTAATAAAAATTGGAGAATTATAAAATTTTGAACAATAATGTAAACTTCATTTTTATTCGATTTATTTTAAAATTTCTTAATTAATAAAAAATAGAAATCAAACAAAAATGCAAATTTCATTATTCTTTTATTTACTTTAAATTTCATTAAAGATATATATATATATATATATATATATATATATTTAAAAATATATTGTAAATTTTATTTCAAAAAATGAAAGATAAATTTAAATTTTATTTCAAAAAATGGTGGCTAAATTTCATTTTTCTTCAATTTATTTTAGAAGTCATTATTAGCTGATAGAAAATAAAAAAAATATTTATTAATATTATCGTTTTGAATTTCAATAAAGATATGTTTTTTTTTAATGGAGTACAAATTTCATCAAAAAAAAATGGAGATTCAAAAAATGAAAGATAAATTTAAATTTTATTCCAAAAAAGGGTGGTTAAATTTCATTTTTCTTTAATTTATTTTAGAAGTCATTAATAGCTGATAGAAAATAAACAAAAAAATATTTATTAATATTATCGTTTCGAATTTCATTAAAGATATGTTTTTTTTTTAAATGGAGTACAAATTTCATCACAAAAAATGAAGACTAAAATTCATTTCTCTTCAATTTATTTTAAATTCCATTAATTAATAGATGAAAAACAAGAAAAACAAAAAAAAATAAAAAATGGAGTGCAAATTTTTACTGAAGAATGAAGGCTGATGCTAAATTTTATTTTTCTTCAATTTTGTTTAGATTCCATTAATTAATAAATGAAAACAGAACAAACAAAGCGATATATATTAATGAATATTATTTAATGAAGATAAGAACATATATGTATATTCACAATTCAAACTCATATATTTATAGTAGTAATAAATATTATTTAATAAAGATAAGGACATATATGTAAATTCACAATTCAAACTCATATATTTATAATAATAATAATAATAATAATAATAATAGATAGATAGATAATAGATTGAATTTCATTATAGATATAAATTTTTTTAAAAAAAATAGATTGCAAATTCCATCACAAAAGAAGAATGCTAAATTTTATTTTACTTCAATTTAGTTTAGATTTCATTAATTAATAGATGAAAACGTGCGGAAAAAATAAGGTTCTCGGGTTATCGTGCGCACATCCAGCTCCGGCTACTTAGTCTTCGGCACCTTCGATATACTGATCAATATGCTCACATGCATCAATCACAGCTAGTGAGTCTAAAGACTCAACACCTGTAACTTAATAACAAATACATATATATAACATGCAACAATGACAATTACTGTACTCAACATACATTTCATGATCTTAGCATAAGGGTAAACATGTCGTAAAATAGCATAACATGTCAAAACATCACATCATAACATCATATACTTGTTCATTTTCTTTAATCAAATTCAACTCGTTAGTTGTGACTTTCGTATTAGTTATATCGTATCAGTTCTATCGTGAAATTTTAAAAATAGAGGACAAATTTCATTATAACAAAAAATAACGCTAAATTCCATTCATCTTCAGTTTATTTTAAATTTCATTAATTAATAGATGAAAAACATGGCAAACAAAAAAAATTAAAAATGGATTGTGTAAATTAAAAAAAAAATTAAACATGTATTAATTATTATTATTAAATGAAGGTAAGGACATTTATGTGAATATATTGGAAAAGACTAAAATTCATTTCTCTTCAATTTATTTTAAATTTCATTAATTAATTGATTAAAAACATGAAAAACAAAAAAAAAATAAAAAATGGAGTGTGTAAATTCACCAAAAAAAAATAAACATGTATTAATTATTATTATTAAATGAAGGTCAGGACATTTATGTAAATTCACAATTCACATTCATATATAGATATAGATATATATAGATTTTCTTTAATCGAATTCAACTCGTTAGTCGTGACTTTCGTATTAGCTATATCGTATCAGTTCTATCGTAAAATTTTAAAAATAGAGTGCGAATTTCATTACAACAAAAAATAAGGCTAAATTTCATTCATCTTCAGTTTATTTTAAATTTCATTAATTAATAGATTGAAAAATACTAAAATTCATTTCTATTCAATTTATTTTAAATTTCATTAATTAATAGATGAAAAACATAGAAAACAAAAAAATAATAATTAAAAATGGAGTGTGTAAATTCACATTAATTAATAGATTGGAAAAGACTAAATTTAATTTCTCTTCAATTTATTTTAAATTTCATTAATTAATAGATGAAAAACATGGAAAACCAAAAAATAAAAATAAGAAATGGAGTGTGTAAATTCACAAAAAAAATAAATAAATAAACATGTATTAATTATTATTATTAAATGAAGGTAAGGACATTTATGTAAATTCACATTCATATATAGATATAGATATATATATATATATATATTTTCTTTAATCGAATTTAACTTGTTAGTTGTGACTTTTGTATTAGCTATATCGTATCAGTTATATCGTAAAATTTAAAAAATAGAGTGCAAATTTCATTACAACAAAAAATAATGCTAAATTTCATTCATATTCAGTTTATTTTAAATTTCATTAATTAATAGAATGGAAAATACTAAAATTCATTTCTCGTCAATTTATTTTAAATTTCATTAATTAATTAATAGAAGAAAAACATGGAAAACAAAATAAAAATAAAAATGGAGTGTGTAAATTCACATTAATTAATAGATTGAAAAAGACTAAAATTCATTTATCTTCAATTTATTTTAAATTTCATTAATTAATATATGAAAAACATGGAAACCAAAAAAAAAAAATGGAGTGTGTAAATTCACAAAAAAATAAAAAAATTAAAAATAGAATGTGTAAATTCACATTAATTAATAGATTAGAAAAGACTAAAATTCATTTCTCTTCAATTTATTTTAAATTTTATTAATTAATAGATGAAGAACATGAAAACTAAAAAAAAATTAAAAATGAAGTGTGTAAATTCACAAAAAATAAAAAAATCACATTAATTAATAGATTGGAAAAGACTAAAATTCATTTATCTTCAATTTAAATTTCATTAATTAATTGATGAAAAACATGGAAACCAAAAAAAATTAAAAATTAAAAATGGAGTGTGTAAATTCACAAAAAAATAAAAAAAATAAACATGTATTAATTATTATTATTAAATGAATGTAAGGACATTGATGTAAATTCACAATTCACATTTTCACATTAATTAATAGATTGAAAAAGACTAAAATTCATTTCTCTTCAATTTATTTTAAATATCATTAATTAATATATGAAAAACATGGAAACCAAAAAAAAATGGAGTGTGTAAATTCACAAAAAAAAAATAAAAAAATTAAAAATAGAATGTGTAAATTCACATTAATTAATAGATTAGAAAAGACTAAAATTCATTTCTCTTCAATTTATTTTAAATTTCATTAATTAATAGATGAAAAACATGGAAACCAAAAAAAAAATTAAAAATGGAGTGTGTAAATTCACAAAAAATAAAAAAAAAAATCACATTAATTAATAGATTGGAAAAGACTAAAATTCATTTATCTTCAATTTAAATTTCATTAATTAATAGATGAAAAACATGGAAACCAAAAAAAAATTAAAAATTAAAAATGGAGTGTGTAAATTCACAAAAAAATAAAAAAAATAAACATGTATTAATTATTATTATTAAATGAATGTAAGGAGATTGATATAAATTCACAATTCACACTCATTATAAACATGTATTAATGATAATTATTAAATGAATGTAAGGACATTGATGTAAATTCACAATTCACACTCATATATTTATATAGACTAGGTAAAGACACGTGCGACGCACGTGAAAATACATTTCTATTATCAATAATTGTTGTTAAAGAAATGAGATCAGAAGAGATTAATTTACAAAAAATTATATATTAATGATTTCATGCTATATTAGTCGATAGAAAATGAGTAATGCTACATGTACAACCAAATTTGTACAATAATTCTTACAATTCAAAAAAATCAATACAGAAATTTCATTTATCAAAATCTCATGATAAATTAAATATTAAAATCTCATTAGATAATAATAAAATCTCACGATATAATTGTTGTAAATATCGCAGTACGATATATTGGTTGTACCTTTAGCATTATCCGTAGGAAATTCAATGTAATATAATTTGTACTACATGTATTATAAAATGAGTGCAAAAGATATTTGTTTAAATATTTTATGTGTTATAAATCTAAGGTTATTCTTGAATGGAAGGATTTCAATACATTCAAATGTATTTTTGTTATTTAGAGAAGTAACATCATAAACTTCAAATCCACTCATTTCATGTTTATATAGTAGTATTTCATGTTAATTATGATATTATTTAAGTACACCCAATAATAATGTTATTTCAGTATTCTACAAGTTATATTTATTTTTTGTAAATATTTTAACTTAATCTACAAGCAAATAAAATCAATGAATTTTGGTTATTCTATCTTCTAGACAACTGACAAAATATGATTTAATTAATATTTTATTATATTTATCAAAAAGTGTTCAACTCTTAATGATATAACATATTTATGCAATATGTTATTTAAATACAAAAATTCAAAATTACGATAACATATTTTTTTTATATTTCATACTATATTATTGGAAGTATTAAATTTGTATATATTAATTTTTTTCCGAGAAACTACTTGCATATATAACTCATTCAAAAGATTATAGATTTACAAAATAAAACAAATTATATTCAATTTAATATTTTGTGAAAAATATATGTTCACTAAGCAAATAAAAACAAATAAATTTGACCTTTCTTATTATCAATTATAACTCATAAGGAGAAATATTGAGCAATAATGAATAATTTTTGTAAAGATTTATTCATAATAATTTTAAAAATTTACCTTCAAAGATATGTCATTTCAGATTACATAAATCTATAATTGATTTACTTATATCCATCCTTTATAAAAATACATCTTCGTCAATTGCAAGATCATCAAAGAAGTAATTGTTATAGTTTCTGATCTTTACAAAGACGAAAAATAGTTAAAATTAGTAAAACTGTATGTATTCAATCATATATTGTTAAATTTTAATAATAAACTAACGCTTTGAAAAATATTAGTTGGATTTTATTATAAAGAAAAATAGATAGAATAAATACTCACGAAATATTTATAAGGTCATCTTGTTGGTCCCACGTGCGGAATTTGAGATAATAAATCCTGAAAATAAAGAATAAACTGGACACCAAGATTTACGTAGAAACCCCTAAAAATTATTAGGGTAAAAACCACGGGCAAGATGAAAAGAATTCCACTATAATATTTTACGGTGCACAACTCACTCACTGTGTTTTCAAAGAGAACACACACTCTCTTAAGTTGATCATATGAATCTGGTAGACTTTAAAGAAGCTCCGCACGTTCATTTTCCCTTATTTTATGCCCCATGGAAGTGAGTTGGGCAAATAGAGTATTTAGTGTGTTGATATGGTCGGTCATCGATGAGGATTCCGCCATCCGAAGAGTATAAAGCCTTCTCTTTAGGAAAATCATGTTGTGTAGTGACTTGACCTCGTACATCTTTGTTAGAGTATCCCATATAACTTTGGCTGTTTTTATCTCAGAGATACTTGACAAAACTTCGTCGGCTATAACTAAGTGTAAATTAGCAATATCATTATCATTCATCTTGTTCCACTTTCCATCGTCCGTAATTTCCACCAGTCTATTTCCAATAGCCGCCAAACAATTCTCCTTTCTTAAAACTGCTTGTATATTTATTTTTCACAGCATAAAATTGCTTCCGTTGAATTTTGCTATCTCGTACCTGCCCGCCATTATGTCTACAACAATTTAGTAGAATGAACAAAATAATCCCGCCGTAATAAAAAAAATCTCAAAAAATCTTTTCTGATGTGGAAGATCGGTCTAGGCTGCAACCACAGAGCATACTCAGAATTTTAAGAAATTTTAAAACAAGGCTCTGATACCACTTGTTGGTCCCACGTGCGGAATTTGAGATAATAAATCCAGAAAATAAAGAATAAACTGGACACCGAGATTTACGTGGAAAACCCATAAAAATTATTAGGGTAAAAACCACGGGCAAGATGAAAAGAATTCTACTATAATATTTTACGATGTACAACTCACTCACTGTGCTTCCAAAGAGAACACACACTCTCCTCTTAATACATGAGAACAAACACCTCACAAATATTATAGAACTAATAGGAGAAATAAGAAATTACAAGAAGAAGCTTGTGAATGGGATGGGATACATTGAAATGTCGAATGATGCATCTATTTATAGATGCATCATTCCAGTATGAACATTCGCAATTTCTGAAATTCAGTTACCGAACGAAACGTGTTCAAATCGGATTCAAAAAAGGCTGCAACAAATTTCACATTAATGCAAAAATAGAGGATATTTAATATCATGTCCTTACACAAATTATGTTTTTTGTGGAAAAAATTCACTATATTTACAACCAAATTAAACAAAAGAATTTTAGTATTTCAATATTGTACAAACTAATTTTTTTGGAAAAAAATTATTTTCGCTTCATCTATAAACAAATAAAACCCATGATTTTTTGTATTTCAATATTCTCAAATTAATATTTTGCGGAAAAAAATATGTTCAATTCATCTACAAGAAAATAAAAACCAAAGAATTTTGGAGTTTTCATCTTTTTGGCAACTTGATCCTTGCTTAGCATAGGTAGATTGATAATCTTGACATCATCATAATAATTGATTTTACAAAAACTTCCTCACCAAATTAAAGATAAACTTCTTGCATATATAAAATCATTCAAAAGATTATAAATCTACAAAATAAAATAAATCACATTCAAACAAATATTTTTTGTGAAAAACATTTGTTCACTTCATTTACAAGTAAATAAAAACCAAATAACTATGACTTTGTCTATGGAGAAGTAGTGAGTATTGCTAATGAATAAATTTTATAAAAATTTATTTATCATAATTTTAAAAATGTACATTCAAAGATATATCTTTTAATGTTTCAAAAATTATAACTGATTTGTCAATATATATCTCTCATAAAAATAATCATTCGTTAATTGCAAGAATCTCTCATAAAATAATTGTTATAGTTTCTAGCCTTTTAATACAAATATATTATTCAATCTTATATCGTTAAATTTTCAAAATAAACCAAGGCTTTGAACAATATTAGTTGACTTTCTTTTTGATAAAGAAATATAGATAAAATAAATATCAATGAAATATTTATTAGGATTATCTATATTTATATCTGATCATTCTTGTATCATTTTGTAAATGTAATTAAATATCGAACCTTCTTCATGACACCAACCTTGTCAAAACAAAAACAAAATTAGTTTAATTATTTGGCTTCATTAGTTTAATTCTTCATTTTAAAATAATTAATCTCAATGAACGTAAAATAAAATATATTTAACATCATATCGTTATACAAATTAAGTTTTTGTGGAAAAAATATTTTCACTTTATTTACAAGAAAATAAAACAAAAGAATTTTGTTATTTTAATCTTACAAATTAACTTTTTTGTGAAAAAATCTACAAATTAAGTTTTTTGTGAAAAAATTCTTTTTCACTTCATCTATAAACAAATAAAACCAATATATTTTGGTATTTCAATATTTTCAATTTAATATTTTTTGTGAAAAAAGTTTGTTCAATTCATCTAAAAGAAAATAAAAATCAAAGAATTTTAAAGTTTCAGTTTTTTTGGGAACTTGATCATTATCTAACATAAATGTAGTTTGACAATTTTGTCCTTATCATAATAACTGATTTGACAAAAACATTCTCACTAAATTTTTCCTGTATATACAAACTAAGGACAAAGTTGACAATACACAATAGAAAAACTTTGACCTTGATTCATACTTTTATAATATGTATAGATATTGATAGATAGTTCTGTTATTATATATTGCCGTAATTCATGCATTCATCAATTCATAATCAAGGAAAATAAATAGAATATATTATGATATAGCAAATTAAATCCTCAAAACAAATTCCATGCATGAAACACAAGTCAATACCCGAACCATACATACATCATTTCTCGCTCATGCTAAACTAGTCAACACAAGAACAAAACTGTCACTAACCCTAATCAAAGGGAAAGAAAATGGAGAAATGTAGATAACGGTTCGTTCTTGACTCTTGTTTCAACTTATATTAATGAAGGGTTTTTTCTTTTGGGGAAAATAATGGCATCTCTGTTAAAAGTTGTCCTGAACTGTAATGAGGCTGGCATATAAATACAGCAGCACTGAGGCGCATCAATAAGTCAGCTCCACCAGCTATTGATGGTGTGAGAAATGAGCATTCAAGTTCCTCAACTAACCAAAAGATTTAATGGTTTCTGGCTTCATTCAATACCATTTTCCTCAACTAATTAACCCAAGGTTGGATGGCTCGGAAAGATCTGTCTTTCTTGATATGGGGACAGAATTAAAGAAATGCATGTTAACGAATATCAGGGAGTGCTGCAGTTCAAGGCGGCTTTAATCTGGTGGACTGTGTTGCCAATGAGGTTATTAATTGTTGCAACGGATTCGGCGGTCATTCCTGAGGATTGCAAGCCACTCACGAGTATTTGAAACATTACTGTTAGGAGTGAACCTGAGGATTCGGTAGCAATGACGGATGTGGAGCTAGTCGAAGCCCCGTCACATCCACCTCCTCCCTCTGTGGAATGGAGGTGATTAGGCTGGCCACTACTGGGGGATATTGTGAAACCGGACGGGAGTAACGGGATGTAGGAAGGGTCGTCCCCGCTCATTGCTATTTCGATGGCTGGCATGTCAACAGGGCAGTACACGATGAGCAAGCCAGAAGCATCTATGCAGCTTTCTTGGAGGATTAACATATTGTTTTGGCCAGCGTTGAATGCCTGGTTTCAGAATTCGGAGTTAGATATGCCAAAGTCTTGAATGCTTTTTGGGAAAACAATGGTGCATTTTGGTCATAAATTAACGTCGAACTAAAATGTTGAAAGGAAGAGGAATGGTCGAAGAAATGAAATATACCCGAAGAACGGATATGCAGTTCCCGGGATGAGAACCATTTGCAATGTGAGCAACCTCTTGAACCGGATTTTGATTTGAGAGAACATCCCACTATAATTTTAAAATTAACTATGTGAATCCATGATTTAAATATTTCCAATGTTATCAGCTCGAGTTGTGCGTAGTTACCTGAGGTCGAGTTCTCTCGTCCCTAAGAAAATTGAAGACGTTCAGTGGAGGGACTGGAAGCCAGAGAGTAGCGGCTGCACAGAGCACGACACCGCTGGCCTGGCCAGGATCAGTGCTCTTATGAGATGTGGCTCGGACTTCAAACTCATTTAATCTTGATATCGTGGTCCATTGTTGGCCATTCGAAGGGTTGAAGCTCGAACAGAAGCTTTTCATCATTCTTTGTGCAAGTTTCATTATGCTTCTTTTGCCTTCAGCTGATGGAATAATCACTATCAATACACGACATTGTTACCACTAATAAAAAAGTGAAACAACCAAAGGCACGTTGTATTTTGCTTCATAAATCAAGACACGCAGATAAAGTTTCTCCTGATTTACCCCTTCCGTCACCCCCTCCGCCAAGATCTGTAGTTGAACTCCCAGTAACCATTAAACAAGCAAATCTTTCACTAATCCTTTGAAGAGCAGAAAGCCATCTTTCAGCTTCAAAAACCACTCCCCTCTGAATAAGGTCTCTATAAAGTCCATGAACTGGAACTTTATCTTCTATCTCCCAATGTTCCATCCAATAAACCTTCAATAATGCATCAAACTCAGCTAAAAATCTCAATTATATATCATCAATTATTAGAACAAGGAATCATGTAACCGTATCTAAATCGGTTTAAATTTAACCTTAGAGTAACCATTTGGCATCTCTTGTATCAAGCATCCAGAAGGAAGCTTGTGAGCTTTACACGAAGAAGTGAATCGGCTCTCTTCTTGAGGAAGATCATAAGAAACATCGACTATAGCCCAAGTGCCTTGCTCGATCTGCTGACAGAAGCGAAGAAAATAGAGTTGTCTAATTGGTAGCAATGCTGTAAGCACTTGCAATTCTTCATACATCTGTGATATGAAGCAAGTAATCCGAGAATCAGATACACGACTACACAAGAAACATACAATCTTAACAAGAAAATTTAAGGGGGGAGAGAATCACGATTATATATTTATCAATACCAATTGCAATGTGCCACTTTGGCTTCCAAGAATTCCAGATGATATCACGCATATAGTCCTTGCACTCGAAACAATAGTCGGAAACATTTCTACCCACTTATCCTGTCAATACTCGTACAAATTACACCACTGAACCAGGAACTTCAATGTGACAGGCGGATACAAAGGAAGGCGAGGGAAGTGGTTGTCCCAAAAAAAAAGTCCATAATTTTGTGCATTTATAATTTTTCTAAAAATGTAAGTTTTGCCCCTCATCCTCCCAATTTGATTCAGCATCTGTTCACATGTAGAAAAGCATGAAAAATAAACTAACCGCATCCATAAACTTGTCGACCAAAGCCAAACCATTCATTATCACAACACCAGAAGCTCTCGACGCTTCCATTCGTATCTCTGGATTTCTTATGTGACTATTAGGCGTTGGGAAGAAACTCTTGTACTTTTCGGAATCAAGATTCTCCCTACCATCTATTGAGGACTTAGCCCAAGGAGGCTCATTGCTCTGCAAGAGCCTAATCAATTCATTCATGGCATTAGCTGCCATTTCTGTCATGACAGATCTATCCATATCCGAAATGCTCACTGAAGGGAAGACTAAACTTGGAATTACACTTGATGAATTTCCAGAAAGAAGATCAAGATCAAGGGAAGGGCCTGGAACAAAACCTCCATGACCTCCAAAACTTGCCATGGATAAACCCAATGAAGATACATGATTAGGCAGCGACGACGGGAGTTGTGAAATAGGCCGCCCGATATATTTTGATGCAATACTTGAGATTCGGTCCAGCTATAAATGATACAAACGCATAGAAAAAGGTCACTAAAATTGGATATCATGCAATTAATCTAATGAAAATTACTCATGAAATGAAACATTCTAGACCTCTTCTTTCAAATAGGCGTTTTCCAATCGCAGTGTTTGCTCATCAAAGTATGAATCTTCAGAAACTGGAGGGGCTCCACAAGAGGGGCAGATCACATTCTTGAGGGCTTCTCTGATTGTTATATTTTCACATCTAATCTTATCATTTTCTGCTCTAAGCGCACAGTTATCTGATCTTTCATGTTGTGTCTAAACAAAATAACAATTAAAAAGAGAATTAGTTACAAAGGAATAATTATTTCGATCTATTAAAATTAAAAATACATAAAAGGATGAAAAAATAAAAAACTAATTACCTTCATCTGAGTCCTTCGATTTTGAAACCAAAATTTGATCTGCCTAGGATGCAAACCCAACTCTCTGCTCAACTGATTCTTCATCTTGTCGTCTGGATGGGGACATTCTTTAAACATTCTAAACACAAAATTAAACCTCAGCATCATCGAAATCTATAGTTTTGTTCAAGAATAAAGAAATAAGCTTCTTTTCTCCCCTCTTTTCTAATAAAATCCTTGTAAAAATATATTCTATCAGCAAACTATTTGTGCGTGCGTGTGTGTGCACATGCAGTTGAGTTTGCAAATATACACAGTGCAAGGAGGAGGAGGAAGCAGAGAAGAGAGGCGTACGATTCAAGTGTCTGAATTTGATGAGCCGTGTGGCGATGGTAATGCTTTCTTCTCCGATGAGAATCGGAGCCATCCGGGTGGTCGCCACCACTTGAGCCACCGCCATCGCCGCCAAACTCCATTGACGATCCCTTCACCTCACCAGGAGGAAAAATCTCCGACCCGAGAATTTGGAAATTGCGATAAAAATAATATTAAAAGCATTCACACAGCAGCAGTGCTCGTAAAGAATAAGCTCCAGCGGATTACAAGATATTCCCATAATATAACTGTAATAACTACACTTACTATATTTTAATAACAGCAATCATAATTTAAGGTACGTCTGATCTTCTTTTCTCAAAAAAGAAAAATATTGTATGCAGTAGGTACATGTATCAAAACTTTTATCATTTATACCAAAGAAAATCAAGGGTGCTTGCAATTTATCTTCAAGATTCAACCGAAAGAAAGATAAAAATTATATGGGATCTGATATCAGAAAAAGATATGGATTCTTTGGTGGAGATTAGCAATGGTTAAGGCACCGGCCATGATTTCATTTTTGGTATAGCGTAGATTCAGTAACGCTCGCACCAGAAGATAAGAATAATCTTACTCACACACGCGCACACACTTGTATGTGCGCATGCGCATATATATATATATAAGAGGGGTGCAATTGGGTGGAGAAAAGTTGAGGTTGGGTTGGGGGAGATGAAATGGAGTGTTGGGATGGTGGAAGAGGAAGGTGTGGGTAATTAAGAGAAGCAAACAAGTGAATGCAAAATAACAAGAGACCAGACCCATAATATATATATATATATATATATATATTTTAGTTATACTAGCAAGAAGCAAAAATTTGTTTTTTTAAAAAATTAATTTGAATCTTTTTTTTATTTATATTGTGTTGGTAGAATAAGATTGACAAAACACGCTTTTAGTAAAACACATTTTTCCTACTTTTAGTTTAGTATAAATAGTTCATTTTCTTCCTTTGGATACAATTTTGGAAGCTCATTTCTCGCCGTAAGCCGAACAATGAAACCTTTCCATTTTCTGAGAAAAGTTCTTATGAGTCTTAACATATTGGTTTAGTCTTTTGTCATATTAGACGAATAAATTAATTAAGAACTTATATACCTTACTTTCGAAATTGTTTTTCAAATTAAAATTCAAGCAATTGATTTTATGTTATATAATAAATTATAATGAGCATAATATATAGAACGAATTGAACTGAAACAAATTTTGAAAATATATATATATCTAAGCATCACATATAAGTTATAATAACCTAAAAATCAACTAAATTATGGATTTTATAAATACATAAATAATAATTTATATAAGTGAAGCACATTAAGGACAAATAATTATCAATTTAAAATATTTGTGACTAACTCATCAAAATATTATCAAACTAAATAAATAATAATATTGATAACAAAATATAACATATAAAATTCAATTTAAATATTATTTAACTTCATATAGAACTTTTTTATCTTTTTCTTTAGAATTATATATCATAGATAAATTAATTTTCATATATATTAGTTAATAAATAATTTTTTAAAAGTATATAATTTATATTTTTTATTAAGCTATCAATTACAATTATATATATATATATATATATATATATATATATATATATATATGTATTTGTATGTGTTTAGTGATTGTATATTGTTGGGATCAGAAAAGAATTTAGATGGGGTGAATAAACTCTTTTAAAAATATATGCTATTAAAAATTGTCTTCAATCTTTTTAGGCGGTTGAAAGATTTCCTCAAACGGTTAGAAGATGAACCACGTGAAAAGTGTGGAAGACGATTCAATATTTCTAATGATATTTTCAACCAGTTGACAATTTAAACAACAAGATATAATTTAAAATGTAAAAACTTGTGAAAAGTACAGACACGGGAATTTTATGGATGTTCGAAGAAAAACGCTCATAACCCCTTCTTCCTCTGTAGGAAGGATTCTACTAAAACACTTGTCTGATATATATATTTTTTTAAAAAATTGTTACTAAAATATTTTAATTTTTTATTTTAGCTAACTCTTTTAATTTTTCTATCAGATTCATATTTTATGATATTATTAGTATATTAACATTCATGATTATTGATATAAATTATACTAAATAATTTATTAAATTATTTACTTTCAATTCTTAGTTAAAAAATTATAAATATATTATAATTAAATTTCATATTATTATATACTTATCATGTTATTGTACTATTGCATATATAATTATTTTTTTTTATATTTTCTTGTGATACTATGATTTATTATTTAATTAGAAATAACACTAAAATATAATTACAAAATTGCATTAAAATCATAAAATAACATGTAGAAAAAAAATTAAAAGAATAAAATATTTAAAGTTAGTATAAAGATGAAATAGTAGAAAATTTACAATGAAAAACATTGTTATTCTTTTTACACTTTTATGAGTATAATAGTTAAATATATATTCTTTTAATTTTTTAATGATTTTTTAAAATTAAAAAATATATTTTTTTAATATTTTTTCTAAGAATTATGTAGCAAGAAAATGTTATTTCTATAATGTATTTTTATTATCAAATATCAATTCAATTTTTATGTAATATTATTTTCAAAGTTTCTTATGTTGAAGTTTTCTATTAAAAAATAAAAAAAAACACTATTATGATCTTCATGTATTTAATGATTGTGTAGAAAATTTTTCATGCAATTAATCTAACAACACACAATTTATGAGAATAGTAGAAAATTTATAATGAAAAACTTTGTTATTCTTTTTACACTTTTATAAGTATAATAGTTAAATATATATTCTTTTAATATTTTTAATAAAAAAATATATTTTTATTAAAAAAAGCTATTCTTTTAATATTTTTTTTAAGAATTATGTATGAAGAAAATATTATTTCTCTAATGTATTTTTCATTATCGAATATCTATTCAATTTTTATGTAATATTATTTTCAAAATTTCTTATTTTACAATTTTCTATTAAAGATTTTTTAAATTGCAAAATTATGATAACTGATTTTAGAAGTGAAACTAAGAAAAGATTTAGTCTGATTTTGATTCTACTGTTCTTGAGAACAATAGTCAGGTTTAGCTTTTGACATTTAATGTCTAAATATTAATCAATCTTAGTAGATATTTTAAATATCACCAAATTTTTGTGTAATGAATTTATAAATTTGTTGTATGTATAATCTTTTTCAAAAGTGCTACTAAAATCTTTACTTTTCTTTTACTATAGTCAAACTCTCCAAATTTTTCTTAGAGCTTCATATTTTATGAGATTATTAACATATTGACATTCATAATTATTGATATAAATTCTTCTAATAAAGTTATTAAACTATTTACTTTCAATTTTTTGTTTAAAAATCCATAAAATATGTTAGTATTAAACTTCAAATTATCATATTATTTTATATTTATCATGTTATTCTACTATTGGACATATAGTTAAATTTTTTTTATATATCTTCTTGTAATACTATAATTTATTTATTATTTAATTAGAAATTGCACTAAAATATAATTACAAAATTATAATAAAAGCATTAAAAAAATATACAGAGAAAATTAAAAGAATAAAACATTTAAATGTAGTATAAAAATCAATTATTTGATAAATTTAATATAGGAGTTACATTTTATTATTGAAATAGTATAAATTACTAAAATCAATATATGTTGTAATGACAATTTATTAACATTTGTTACAATTTTACATATGTATCCTTATATGATTTTTTGAATTCATATTAATAAAGAAGACATTTGTGTCTCTTCACAATTGGAAAACAAATTAGTGATCCATACTTTTATAAGTATATAGATCATATTAATAAAGAAGATATTTGTGTCTTTTCACAATTGGAAAACAAATGAGTGATCCACACTTTTATAGGTATATAGATTTTCACAATTGGAAAACAAATGAGTGATCCACACTTTTATAGGTATATAGATATAGATATAGATATAGATTTTCCACCAATGCCCATGCAATTAATACAAACAATGCATAGTTTTTGGGCAATGTGATAAAATCACAATGCAAAAACTTTGCTCATAATCCGTACTTTTATAGGTACTAGAAAAATGCACGTGCGTTGCACGTAAAAACCTAAACTGCTGAAAATATATGTACGAAATTTTGATAATATTTAAATGAATTAAAACATGGCTAATAACATTTATCAACTGAAACAAACTAAGCCATAAAAAATAAAAAATCATGATCATAGACGGTATATGAATCAGTGAAATTATCTTATCCACTTGACACACTTTCCAATATGCTTCTTAGTTGATTTTGACAACTCAACAACTCTTTGTCGTAGTTTGTTATAATATGCATATAACTATTTTGGTATGCTCAGCAAGTATCTGATCGTCTTTAACATCTATTATGTTATTTACAATCTTTATCCGGGATCTGACATACTCGTAGTTTGCTTCTTTATCACGACATTTTTTCGGTTTTCTACATTGTTTTTATCTGATAATCTTATTTTTCCGAATATTTTTTTGTTGTTAAATGATTTTTCAGCTTTTGACAATCATCAACTATAACTCTTAAGAAAGAATGCTTTTACTCGTGATAAATTTTCACTTGTGACTAAAAGTATGTATAACATATATATTCTTCAACAACATAACCAATGAATGGTGTTGCACCTTCTTCAAATATTGTGATATCATTTTATATATTTAGTATCGATATTATCAACATATAGCTATAAGGTTAATAAATTTTTAACAACTATTTCTCAATCACTGTGAGAAAAATACTTGAAATCTCTTCAAATGGTTAGATCTTAGAATTGTGTCCTCATTTAATTTGACGCAATTCAAGAAAGTCATCTTGATCGTCATTTTTTGGAAGCTTTGAAATAATGATTGTGTGCATCATGTCATGAGGATGATATAGTTTCAATCTCATTTGTTGCGTTTAGAACATAATATTATATTATTCATTGAAACAAAACAAATTTTCTTCTACCGAGTTTATATTTTGTTTTATAATATTTTATATCTTGTGGAACGACATACAAAATTAATTATTGTATTTTAAAAATCTTGAGAAGAGATACGAATAATGTAATTAAGATATGCATATGAGATATCATTCAAATATATGTCAAAATATTTGTCTTATTCAATATCTCATCTAATAATATAACAATTTAGATTTCATGAGCATTTTATGATAGTCAAAATTAATTTGATGAAATATTGTAGAATTTTATTTGAATTTCAATATTTGGCTAAGTGAATTTATTTGACGAGGAGTTTTCTATGCTACCACCATATATGTTATGAATTAGCTGGTTATACACTTTGACTAAAAAAAGAGACAAAAACAATCTCGTAGTCACATCGAAATATATCGAGATAATATTGGAGGAAATAAAGTGAAACTGGCTTAATGTCTCAATAAAATGCACATAATTGATCTATTATATTGTGTCAACAAAGTTTTAGAATTATTCTCATACTATTATAAATAGAATGAGAATTATGCACAATTTGTTTTTCATGTATTTTTTTTTCTGAATGAAGAATTTTTTTCTTTTTGAAAAACTATTTTATTGAGAAATATTAACATTTTATATGACATCCATATGTCGCACAACCATGAAGTAGCAACATAATCATTATATAACACTTAACGTACACATACAATTCTTCAATTTCTTCTTCATTGTGCTTCGTTGAAATTTAAATCTGAATCATTCTTGATCTTAACATTTTGCTTTAAATATGATTTAATATATATGTATATGTTTCATATTACTTAGTTGGACCTAATTTCAAATATCTATAAAAAATGTGCTTGAATTATATCATATAGAAATTAGGACATAGTATGTAGGACCGAACGCTTGCCGCTTTACCAAAAGTTATAGCTAGTAGTAATGATGCAAATCAAATCTTTTAAATCGCACATCTGCTCAAGCACCACGGTTCGTCCGTTCTACCAAGCAGGGACAATTATTGCACCCAACAATCTCCCTCCCAATAATTGAACTCCTTGCAATCAATGGGAATCGAACCCGTGACCTTGGCTCTGATACCAATTGTAGGACCGAGCGCTTGCCTCTTTACCAAAAGCTATAGCTAGTAGTAATGGTGCAACTCAAATCTTTTAAACCGCACAGTAGCTCAAGCACCACGGTTCGACCGCTCTACCAAGCAAGGACAATTATTGCACCCAACATAGTAATTGTGGGGACCCGGACGCTAATCATCTTTTAAATCGTCATTGGGACTAATCCGATCAATTATAATAAACAGGGTCTAAATTTTTTTTTTTTAAAACGCGGAAGGTAATGGAATCAAACTCCTATACATATCAGTATAAAAGTATAAATCTGATAAAACATACAAACATACACACTCAGGTTCAACAACTACTATCAAGTGTTTAAACCCTATCTCTAGTCCAAGTCCGTAGTCTCCACTCTAATCTCGATCTGTCTTCACCTCTGTGACCCTGTACCTGCCCCACCTATTGTCAATTACACATACAAACAAGACAACAGCCGGATAACTCCGGTGAGATATAAATATCCCAGTATAAACAATGTATTAAATGCATTCATATAAAACATATATAAAAGCATAACAAACATCAACACATGTATCTAATCTGACTACATGAATCAATGACTCGTGAACTAATCTTATCTTATCTCAAATCTAGGGATCACAATCTAATTTAGACTTTGGTATTCTGTATCGAGTGTCTACGATAGACGTCGATCTACATCTAAAGCTTTTCGATACACCAGTAAGTCTAGAGTCTTATCGGTTCTGAGAAAGACTCGGCGGTTCTGCCCTAGCTAGGCTGATCTGCCCTAGACTCGGACTCTGACTTTGTTCTAAGTCAATACATTAACATATCAATCTGATACTCTGCAAATATCAATGCAATAAATAAAGTATGTGATTTAGGGAAACTCAAGTCGAACCTAACTCGAGTTGTGCAATCCCGAATCAACATTTATTTATACCTTTCTTGCTGTCGATCTGATACAATCAAAGTCTTGATTCAAAGTCTGTCACGGTTCAATCTGGCAATGACAATATCAATATTCTGTATCAATATTCTAATCAAATCACAACATCTCTGTTTTATCAAATTCTGACAGTACAATAGTACAATCTTGCGATACTGATAATACTATATCAGTCTATATCAATTCCAAACGTTTACAATCAACCACCGTACAATCTGATATCAATTCTAGTCAATCTCATTCTGAAAATCATAATAATTCCATATGATATCCGTTTCTCAGTCTGACTTCGATTCTACGCTGTCTAACATGTCAAGAATATCATATATGACGTGTATTCAATTCTAACATCATCATAATTTCAAAACATGTCAAAACGTAGTAAAACTTACGTCCAGTTGTAGCCTACGTCGATAGGAACACAGTACCGAAGTCAGATTCAAAATCAGACGGACGGATTTCTCGCAAAAGGCGTAAGGATTTTCAACACTTTCACGGCAACTTCTCTCGATTATCTTTTGAGGATTTCTGAAGAATTGAAGCTTGATATGTATATTTATATATTGCATGCAACCATAAGATACGTGGCATGATTTTTCATAAACCACGTCTCGCGCTCGGGCGGACATAAAGTTCCGCCCGGGCGCGCAACTCTCGGCCCTCCTGCGTAATTCAGTTGCGCTCGGGCGGACAAGGACTTCCGCCCGGGCGCGAAGTGTTCGACTTTCTTGCTCACTCATTGGCGCTCGGGCGGACAAAGACTTCCGCCCGGGCGCAACACTTCCGGCCTACATCTTAGCTTTTCATATTTCTTTGTCCAATCTGGTCTCGGAATGGCCCGGCTATAATTACATTAAAACATAATTAATAATCTCATATTAATAGAATCGAAATCTCGGGCATTACAGTAATACACAACATTATTATTTTTTATTTAACATGTCTCTTTTTTTTCATCCACTATGTTTTTCTTAACTTTTTTGTTCGAACTTCGACGCATTTCGTAGACTATATGTATGAAAAACCAAGAAATTATATAATTCACAGAAACCATTTATTATTCTCTTCGTAGAACAGAAGACCCAAAATACGTGGCTTTGATTGGTGTACTCTCATATTTATTTTTATATAAACAACAAGGCACATCATATAATATCAGAAAAATCAATTGCCGCCAACAATACTAACCAAAACAAATAAAAAAAATCATAACACAAAGAACCTCGATCAGAAAAAAATGATAACTCAAAGTTTAAAAATAATTTATTTAGTACAATAACAAAGAAATTGAAGTATATACGAGCAATAAAAAACATAAATCACTCTCAAATTAAATATTAACTCATATTATTCACAATTTGTATAAATTTTCCAATATTTTTTTCAAATAAAGAGAAGACGCCTTATTAATGTCATTGTTTTATAGATATTCATTCCACTTCTTTAAAAAAACACAAATGAAAAATGGTGCCTTGAAATCATAATAAAACCATTTAGAAAAGCAGCCGTAAAAATATAATACAAAGTCACACGATTTTTCTTAAACCATAGAAAAATATTATACTATTGACAAAATATATCTAGCAACAACAAAGCACGCGTTAACTTGTGATATAATTAAAATTTAGAATCACGCATAATCATTGAATTAAAACAAAATCGCATGCCAAAAATCTACTTGATATTATATATTTTAATAATTTATCCATATTTGTCGTTCATCAGAGTACTCTTAGACCTACCAAATTTTGTAGTTCACCTATTATTTTCATAATAAATAATATTACAAAAATAATATAAGCAAGAACATAAAAATTCAAATTAAAATGCCTTCTATCAATCTAAGTAAAAAAAAATTGATTAGAGAATATAATAATGTCGTAAAAAAATTAAATATTGATTTATAGACAGAAGTTTGGAAATACATTTACCCCAATAAATAAAAAATATTATCTCTTGATATTCTGAGACATAAGGTAAAAACGAAGAAATATTTCAATTTTTTAATATTTTGTAAGTCACTTCAAACTAAGTAATCTAAGCAAACATAGAACATGCATTATGTGTTTAAAAATTAACAAAATATCTCAACAATAAAAAATTAAAAAATAACCATTTTTGTTGGATATTTGATTTTGTTTCTCTTTTCTTTGTGCAAACAAACAAATCACATAAACAATCCAAACATAATTACATGATCAATACAAATGACATATAACAATCAAACATGTTAACGCTAGGGTAAAAAAACTCCTCTCATTGCAAGAACACAAAATGATCAAATGGAGCATATTATTTAGTAATATTTATTTAGCAGCATTTATAAAAAAACTGACTTTTCGTGGTTGACTCTAATGAAAAATTGAAAATCTATGAAACGATTGAGGCAGGGATGGTTTATCCTATTCTTTTTATTCACTTTATTTATTAAAACAATATTTTATTATTGAAATATTACTCAACCCTATCCCTATGTTAAAAAAATTACATATAAACATATAATATAAAATGAGGAAAAATAAAAATATATTAATGATTATTATTAAATGAATAGATGAAAAACAAACAAAAAAATAAACATGTATTTATGATAGTGATTTTCTGTGAATTTGATGTCAATGTAAATATTAAAGTAATTAATTTTAAATTTAAAAATAAAAATGTATTAATGAAATGATTATTATTAAAAGAATATATGAAAAATTAAAGGTAAGGATATTTATGTAAATTCACAATTCACATTCATATATATAGATTAGTATATATATAGATATAGATATAGATTAAACCTCGACATATAAATTTATAATTTCTTATTTTCTGTTTTGTTAAATATAAATTTTTTTTGTATTATTTGTAAA
Organism: Primulina tabacum; assembly: GCF_025594145.1. NCBI lineage: Eukaryota > Viridiplantae > Streptophyta > Magnoliopsida > Lamiales > Gesneriaceae > Primulina > Primulina tabacum. Next base: position 40,310,243 of record NC_134558.1, read on the forward strand.
AAACTAAGATTATGAAAAATATAATTAATACATAAATTGTAAAAATAAGTTCGAAACCTCTGTTAGCATAATTTTTTGTATTATTTATTTTAATAAAAGAATGTATAACACTATTACTATTATTTGTAAGGTATTTTCACAAAATCAATTAATTATGTAAATTATTATTATTAAATAAAGGTAAGGATATTTATGTAAATTCACAATTCATATTCATATATATAGATTAGTATATATATAGATATAGATATAGATTAAACCTCGACATATAAATTTATAATTTCTTATTTTCTGTTTTGTTAAATATAAATTTTTTTTGTATTATTTGTAAAAAACTAAGATTATGAAAAATATAATTAATACATAAATTGTAAAAATAAGTTCGAAACCTCTGTTAGCATAATTTTTTGTATTATTTATTTTAATAAAAGAATGTATAACACTATTACTATTATTTGTAAGGTATTTTCACAAAACCAATTAATTATGTAAATTATTATTATTAAATAAAGGTAAGGATATTTATGTAAATTCACAATTCACATTCATATATATAGATTAGTATATATATAGATATAGATATAGATTAAACCTCGACATATAAATTTATAATTTCTTATTTTCTGTTTTGTTAAATATAAATTTTTTTTGTATTATTTGTAAAAAACTAAGATTATGAAAAATATAATTAATACATAAATTGTAAAAATAAGTTCGAAAGCTCTGTTAACATAATTTTTTGTATTATTTATTTTAATAAAAGAATGTATAACACTATTACTATTATTTGTAAGGTATTTTCACAAAACCAATTAATTATGTAAATTATTATTATTAAATAAAGGTAATGATATTTATGTAAATTCACAATTCACATTCATATATATAGATTAGTATATATATAGATATAGATATAGATTAAATCTCGACATATAAATTTATGATTTCTTATTTTTTGTTTTGTTAAATATAAATTTTTTTTGTATTATTTGTAAAAAACTAAAATTATGAAAAATATAATTAATACATAAATTGTAAAAATAAGTTCGAAACCTCTGTTAGCATAATTTTTGGATTTATTTATTTTAATAAAAAATGTATAACACTATTACTATTATTTGTAAGGTATTTTCACAAAACCAATTAATTTTATAAATAATATTATTACATATTGATTCGAATCATTAGTTGTTGAACAAATACTTTGATATTATTTGTAGTCATGCCATGAAAGTGAGTGAAAGAGTAATAAATACAAATACTTTGATATTATTTGTAGGCATGCCATGAAAGTGAGTGAAAGAGTAATAAATAATAATAATGATATTTATGTAAATTCACAATTCACATTCATATATATAGATTAGTATATATATAGATATAGATATAGATTAAATCTCGATATATAAATTTATAATTTCTTATTTTCTGTTTTGTTAAATATAAATTTTTTTTGTATTATTTGTAAAAAACTAAAATTATGAAAAATATAATTAATACATAAATTGTAAAAATAAGTTCGAAACCTCTGTTAGCATAATTTTTTGTATTATTTATTTTAATAAAAGAATGTATAACACTATTACTATTATTTGTAAGGTATTTTCACAAAACCAATTAATTTTATAAATAATATTATTACATATTGATTCGAATCATTAGTTGTTGAACAAATACTTTGATATTATTTGTAGTCGTGCCATGAAAGTGAGTGAAAGAGTAATAAATACAAATACTTTGATATTATTTGTAAGCATGCCATGAAAGTGAGTGAAAGAGTAATAAATAATAATTAGTCAATGGATTAATAATAATTAACTAATTACATAAAAGGAAGACAAAGTGTCATTAGAGTACAATTTTAATGAGGATAATAGAGGAAATTCACAATTCAATCCGTATATTTATATAGACTAGACAAATGCACGTGCGTTGCACGTTGAGAAATATAGATAATCTGTATATGATAACATTATTTAAATATGTTTAAATTATTTTGAAAGAAGAATAACTTTTAATAGATAAATATTTAATTATTTGATTACAAATGAAATCATCACATTTTCTTGTCTTTGATTTGAAGACCTCCTGAAATGATTTTGCACCCGTCGGTTTTTATCTTTTTAGCTCTTCTTTTGTACTCGACAATTGGTTCGTCATTTTGAATCTCTATTTCATCTTCATCTTCATGGAACTTCATGTTTCTGTTTATGTTGAATTCATTTGATATTTCTACCTTTGGTGGTACATTGCTTTGTTTAGTTGACTTGATAATCTTCCGAGATCTTCGTTTCCTGATTGACATTTGTTGTTGGATATTTGTCATGTATCTCATTAGCTTCAGCCACAATCTTTAACACTCCATCACGTTTTTCCACTGAATTATCCAACTTGAACAAGAATGTGTGGAGCTTGGAGCTTGGTTGATTTATAAAATTTTTATACGGGTTATTTGGTAAATTCTGCATTGCATATTTTTATTGTTAGATATTCTATTTATGTAGATATAAAATCATTTGTTAGTTTTATCTTATACCTGGTTATGAATTTGAATGAAATCTTCAACAGAACATCCAACAAAATATGTTGCAACTTTTCCAAATAATGTTATTCTTGCCGTCTCATTCCCATCTTCAATTGTGATTGTTATTCTGTACCTGTAACATAAAGAAGTAAAGTAGTGATCATCTCTTTTTGTTAGTGTATGTGGTCTAAAACTTGAGTTGGGTATTTGTATTTTTTATTACCTTGGAATGATGGTAATTGGATAGTTTATGCAATTAGTACAACTTACTTTGTTGGTTTTTGTAGCAGCTTGGAAACAATGATCACATGCTTCATACCATGGAGTAGCTTTGTTTTCGATTTTCTTTATCTTGCTCCGTATCAAATAGTGGTTGTTCTATGTAAATACGCGTGAAACTAAATCTGGGCGATCTTGAGCAACTTGACCAACAAAAAGATTGTCTTTAATTTCTTTTCATTCTGGATTACAAGTCATCGTAATAAACAAATCTGGCTTCCCAAGCGCTCTTACCAAAGCAATCGCATCAAGATACCTCTTACGCATATCTCTAGGCCCTCCAATAAATGATGCAGGAAGAACAACACGGTGTCCGATTTCACTTCCACGAGTTTCTCCATTAACAACACTATCAACTATTCCTTGATACATTTCGGCTCGGATCTCTGATTGATTTCGTCGATGGTAGTCAAGTCGTGTTGTTTCCAACTTGATGTACATATCAACAACAAACTGTTGCAACAATCTTCCACCATACAACAAAACAGACATATCAATATCTCGAATCTGCAACTTATAACAGTAATACTCCCTACACGACACTATCCCATCATTTTTCCCATGGACGACTGCAATGCAAAGTGGGGAAAAAATCAATATCCCATTAAAAAAATAACAGAGAAACAATATATTAAGATATTAAAAGATGAAAATAAATACAAAAATATATATCAAGAAAAGAAAAAGCAAAGAAATCTCACCGCTGGTGAAACACGCGACAACCTCGGAAAAAGAAGAAACATTTGAATTTGGCATAACATCAATGACAACATCTCCAAAGGCTAAATCATTACTAATTTTAGGGATATGCTGATGCCAACCACCTATCACCATACGGGAAAAATAACGGATACTGCAATGGATCATAACATCCAAAATAATGCATTATTTGATGCATTAGCCCATCATTTCCGTGCAGGAATATATCTCGATCATAAGGAATATTCACACTATCATTACCTTCCAACCAAATAGCTGCAACTTGATCTGCAGATGGAGAATTATAACACCTTTGATCAACAAGCACATTCTTACAAATATGCAATCTTAGGCCTCTACTCGTAGGATATTGATTTATCCTTTTTAGAAGCTGAGCATATGGGTTAACCTTTAATAAATCCATTAACAACAACATGATGCCCTCATCGACATCTGAATCATCAAAAACTAGATATTCTGTTATGCAACTCATTATCGCTATCCCAGAAATAGAGTTAGAAATATTTGGGTCCGTCCTTTAATGGGACAAGAGGAGGCAATGAATGAAACACTTGGCCCGATACACGAAATGTATACACGCCTTGATTCGACGAAGCTAAATTCTTATCAAGTCGAGCAACGAAAGAAGTGAACGCAAATAGACTGTTATAAAGGCGGATTTTTCGACGGAACAAAAGAGCAGAAGGAGTCGACATGTCTTTAAACAAGTCGATAAGAATTGTCGGAGCAACCGGTAAAGCCAGCCTAATCTTGCCAGAAGCACAGCAGAACGATGGAGGTTCGTAAGAAAACCTCCGAGCACCACAAAAAATACAACATGACATGGGCGCAAGTACATGTAAGTAGTCCAGGTCCACATCATTGACTGTCGAGAAGAAGATAATTTAATCAAGAGTCGAAGAATAGGTAGAATTGATATGCATACATCTTTTACATTGGTCCAATCCCTTATTTTCATAAAATAAAAATCTCGCAAAATCAGTTTGCATTTTTTAAATTGTTTTATTCACTTATATTTTTTTTATCTAATAAATAAGTTTTAAACCTCGACATATAAATTTATAATTTTTTATTTTCTGTTTTGTTAAATATAAACATTTTTGTATTATTTGTAAAAAACTAAGATTATGAAAAATATAATTAATACATAAATTGTAAAAATATGTCCGAAACCTCTGTTAGCATAATTTTTTGTATTATTTATTTTAATAAAAGAATGTATAACACTATTACTATTATTTGTAAGGTATTTTCACAAAACCAATTAATTTTATAAATAATATTATTACATATTGATTCGAATCATTAGTTGTTGAACAAATACTTTGATATATTGCAAAATAAATATTTCATATCTCGGCTATTGAATTTAAAAGTTTAGTAATTAGTAAATATGTGCTTCTATAGATCCAGTCATTTTTTTCATTTCAATTTAAAATTGACATAAATATGGAATAAATGAAATATAAATGTTTCATTTTACAATTTACAAAAGCCAAATGTTTTTTAATAATTAATATTATTATATATGGATTCGAATCATTAATTGTTGAAGAAATATTTTGATATATTGCAAAATAAAAATTTCATATATCAGCTATTGAATTTAAAAGTTTAGTAATTAGTAATTATGTGTTTCTGTAGATGCAGACATTTTTTTTTTCTCATTTCAATTTAAAAGTGATAAAATTATGGAATAAATGAATTCTAAATTTTTCATTTTACAGTTAACAAAATCCAAAAGTTTTTTTATCCGATACTTTTATGAATATAATATATTTTATGGCAGGAAAAATAAGTCTATTCAAATAAAGATAACCAATGAATATAACTTAAAAGTCACACGAAGCACCGAAAATAGCGAATGAAATGAACAACATTAATAGATGACCAACAAGATCCAAACAGAATAAAACTTAGAGACCACAAAAGTACACAACGAGAAGAACAAAAAAATATCTATATAAATAGACGAGGAACAAGAGTGAACTCACAATGGGGCAGACAACCGAAACCAAGTTGCGGCAGAAGACGTGGATGGGCTGCAAGGAGAAAAAATCAAACAGAGAAAGAAACATCTGCCATGCAAGAAATAGAAGACCGAACGTGACGGGGGGAAAAAGAAACAAAGAAACAAAGAAACGATAGACGGAGCAGGGATTAAAGATTCTCACTCGAAGGAGATGTAACTGGAACACGAGAAAACTCATGCTCGTGGGTATTCCTAGTAGAAGCAGAAAACATAACTGTAGCAAACTACAGAAAAACCCATAGAGACAAGCATAGACACAGAAGGAAATTACCTTGTTACAAAACTGGAGACAAGACTCGATCTTCTTCCACGAGCCATCAAAATTGTAGACAGAAAATGTTAGCGAAATAGAACACCAAAGTGCATGAAAATGAGTAAAGAGGCAGTAGTCATGCCATGAAAGTGAGTGAAAGAGTAATGAATAATTTAGTCAATGGATTAATGATTAACTAATTACATAATAGGAAGACAAAGGGTCATTAAAGTACAATTTTAATAAGGATAAGGACAATAGAGTAAATTAGTCAATGGATTAATAATTAACTAATTACATAAGAGGAAGACAAAGTGTCATTAAAGTACAATTTTTAATAAGGATAAGGACAATAGAGTAAATTCACAATTCAATCTGTATATTTATATAGATATAGATATATTTTAACTATAATATATTAACTAAAATAAAATTAATAACGAAAACTCATGAATATTTCAAAGCAACTTTTTGTGCAACCCCGCTTTATTTATTCAATATTGTAAATAACATAAATAAAATTTTGATGTAGACTTTCAACATTGAAATAAAGGACTTAAATTTTTTGCACACACATATATATATATTATCTTTATATAATATCAACATATAATATCAATATATATAACTTGCTCATTATGATATTTGAGTGGTTGAAATAGGTAAACACTTTGCCTTTGTCAAATATTCATGGGTTGAATTCCTTCTATAAACAATTTCTCATGTAAGTTTTTCGCACAGAGTTTGTACAATGTTTTTTTAGTGTGATTTGCAAGTTACCGTGTTAGTTTAATGCACATCAAACGATATCAACTACGAGTTTTATGTCATAAAATAATATATATAACTCGGACAACTATTCAATTTGTATTTAACTGCTTTAATTTGATTGTATATTTGGACTTTATTCAACTTGTTTAAATGTATTAATTGTAAATTTAATAATATATCATATTATATATGTCGAATAATATCATTAATGGATTGATAATCATGACCCAAAGAGCACATAGATAATTAAGTCGATATAATTTATTTTATTTAAAAATGGATCGATAATTATGACTCAAAGAACCCATATATAATTAACTCGATATGATTTATTTCATTCAATTTTATTTAATTAAATGATATTTCAATTTCCACTTAATTAGATGTAGGATTTTTGTCCATGATCATTATCACGTGTCCTTTATTTTCACATGGTGAAAACATTTAATATTATAATTACATAAACGTACATGATATTGAAATATTAATTTGGTTCAAGGAGAAAAAATCATCGTTTTCATTTTTTTTAAAAAAATAATTATGGCTTTTACTTGATATTATTATTATTATTAATATTGTTATCTGTAGCGTAGAGTTTACAAATGACCCAATTATGGGCAGAACGGGTGGCCTAATTATAGGCAGTACAACACATAACGGTGGAATCCGGGCTCTGATACCATGTTAAGATTGAACTTGGACCTAACTCAACCCCAAAAACTAGCTCAAGAGGGGAGGATTGTCCAAGCCCATATATACAACTCCCGGATTATTTATCCAATCGATGTGGGACAATTAACAAATATTGAAAAAAAAGTGAAACGAATAAATATATAAATTAGGAATTGCATGAAACAACAATGATTGTGCAGAAAAAATTTATTATCGGTAGATTCAAAATATTAACTCACAAAAAGTGTACAGTTTGGAGCTGGTGAGGTCGTATTTAATGGTATGGCCCGCCGGCGCCGGAGCCACACTCCGCTACCTTTCACCATACATGGAGCAGGACAAATTCCTCATTTTCTTATTATTCTACTAAGTGATATAATATATATATATATATATATATATATATATATATATATATATTGTGTATATGTGGGTGTGCCCGTGTGTCAACAAAGAAATATTTAATTTACCCCAAAATTAAATTCAAAGTATTATGTACTGGAAATTACACTACATGTATATCTTAAGGTCGATATTTAATAAAAGATGTGAAGTCCACCGAAAAATCAACGAACTTCACATATATTGATAAACGTACACTATTAGATGAAGTTTTATGGTCTCGTTATCACATATGAGATAATGAATATTTCTTTGTAATAAAGACATATATTAATCAACGGAGTGTATTTATTTTTTTAATATCGATTGATTTCTCGATCCAAATTAACACTATATCAATTTTTGTAACGATCTCCTTTAAAAAAACATGTTGTAATGATATTTTTGAGAGTATAACTGTCAATATTTGTAGCAATGACCGTATTGTCATATTTGGGTGTCTAAAAAATATATTATATATGTTTATTTGTTTTTCCGGAAACATTATTTGATGGATATTTTTATTTGGGAGCATATATTAAAAATAAATAAATAAATAAATAAAAACTGCTCTAAATTAGAAATAATACATCCCTATATTTCTATCCCGATTTGTAGTTTTAAATTTTTAATAAAATAAATAATTTTTAATCTATTATCATATTCATATTTTCCCAAAATTTCACCAGCATATAGGCCTTGTACCTATTTTTTATTGATAAAAAATCACTAATCAAATTTTTTTTATATAAGTGCACTTGACATACCCAGACGAGACCGACATCCGACTTAATTTATAAAAATATTATTTTTATGTTAAAATTATTATTTTTCAATTAGATAAAGAATTGGCCGATCTGTATAAATAGTTAAGATCTGTGATATCGTCTCATAAAAATATAAGATCTACTCTTAGGCTAACGCAAGTAATATGCAAAACAAGTTAATCAATATAAATCGTACTGAGTAAATCATATTGGATAGACTCGTAAAAAAATGTTGAGATGAAAAATTTAATTTATGATGATGAGTTAAATACTCAATTTCTCTGTCAAATCGACTCCCCCAGCTAGCTATATTTTATTTGGCCTTTTAGCCTACCTATGACCGAACTATCTGTGTGTGAATCTATAAGGCTATAAGCTAGCATTTTTATTCGTGGTTTCAAAAAGTCGGCCTACAAAAACATCAACCAACCGATTTTATTTTATTTTATTCTGTACGAGTATACACATTATTTATTTAAATATATGATTTTAGATATTGAAATCCTATTCAGCAACAAAAAACCATGTCTGATAGAATGGTTCTCGTTTCTGGAGTCATCTGTACTATATTATTAAGTTTGAGGACATGATAATAACTACCTAGAGAGGACACCATCTTTTTCTTCCAATTTTACCCTTATATGATACTAATATTACACTTTTGTTTTTTGTTTTTGTTTTTCCAATTTCAACACACAATCTTCCAATTTTACCCTTATATGATATTAATATTATACTTTTGTTTTTTTTTTTCAATTTCAACACACACTTTTGTTTTTATTTTTTATTTCATCAATTCAAATATCAATTTAGTCCCTCCATAATTTGTCAAATTTCACTTTAGTCCATCGATAATGATAAAAAAGATTGTACACACACGAATAGCGTGTGCAGAATAACTAGTGTAATATAAGTTTCTTGTACAAAGAAAACTTTTTCTTATTGCAAATCAATTTAACTCGTCTGCCCATAAAATTCACAACTACGTTGCCGGTTGATGATTATTTGGTGAGCCGGAAGACTAAGCACGACTTAGTCTCTTCTTCTATCTCCATTCCGACATATGAAAACCATTTTTATCAACAAGACCACCTCGGCATAATATTTTACTTCCTTTTATGTATGTTTTCGTTCTTAGCCTCTCACATTTAGCATCCATGATCAGTTCATCCAACAGTTAAAAAATTTTCACCTGTAATTGGCATGCAATTGAAAATGTAATAGGAATTTGCCAAGTAGTTTTATTGTTTATACATTCGCGGATAACTCGGGATTCATTCACATGTGTTCCTCATTCAAAATATACATAAATGGTATTTATGAAACTTTCTTTTCTGACAAATAAAAATAAAAAGTTATTCGGCAAAAAGAAGTAAAATATTATCCATTTGGTGTGGAGCTGATACTTAGACCAATAAAAATTAAAAAATATATAACAAAGTTTGTTTAGCTACATCATGTTATAACAATGCAACTTAAATATTTTAGCCTATTACCGTATGACATAAGCAGTCGTCACATATAATAATAGGACAATTGCTACTTCCGCAGACCCAACGATTCCCTACCTCAACTGCTTCGGCTACTTATGTGATTCACCCTTAAATTTAATCGATCATAGGATTGAAAATCTACTTGTGTACCAAACTTATAGAATGTTATTAACATCCTTTAATCTAGGACTAGCCCAAATGTCATATTTTGATCACTGTGACACAGTCACACAAGAGGCAACTACACGGCAAAAAAGGAGAATATCTCTGCTTCCATGGACCCAAAATCCCCTGTTAACTCAGCGGGGAGCTGGATCCGTGTGGTCGTGGATGCATCAAGATGTCAAACAATAACAACCATGTGTGAATATAAATAACCTCACACTTCACATCCTTACCATCCATGTAGACAAGCAGCAAAACATGTAGCACATACATAAAAAGGAGCATAAGTACAAGGTTATTATGCCGTTCGTAGTAAAGGTTGGAAATTTGAAGCAGATCATTTAAGATAAAGAAGCCCCAAGATTTACGAGGGAATAAATGAAATCGTTTCTAAAGTATGAACGCCAACCTGGAGGCCAAACAGATACAAACATGAGCCCACCACATGACCAGCCAACATGAAAGTGAGATGATTTATAATGAAATTTGCCCAGGCTAACTCAAATATTAAACCACTTGAAGACTGGCCAGCTAGCAGAGGTAAGAATCTGTAAAGCCTAGGGATGTACTGAACAAGAATGGATGCCCGTAAGAGATTTTTAGCTTCATTGGCATCAGATGTTCGATGGAATCTGGTAAGACCATCAATACAATGATCTACACAAAGGAAAAATCAGAGTCAACCTAGGAGTGAAATTTGTAACCGCTGAATATACCCGCTGAATATACTAAAGGAATCCAAGAAAGAGAATGATAGCAATCCTATTCCTGGGGATATGAATGAAATAATCACAGAAAGAGACTCCAAGCAAGAGTCAATTTGTAAATATTTCTTAAATTTTCATACTACAGATGAATTAGCATAAGGGAGATTGGAGTAGCATTCAAGTAACGTATACTTGATTTTGATAGCCCCACGGACATTCTTTGTTTTGATTAACACTTGACATGAAAACTATAAAAGTAAAAGTGAAGAGATCACAATACTATGATGGACAAAACCACAACAAGAGAACATCCACTTACCTGTGGAAGAGGCAGAACAACAAAGAGATCAATGATAAAATATCCAAACAAATAATTCAATGCAATATTTTTAGGGTCATCAACTAAATCTTCAGCTCCCGCGACTCTAGACTCCGGAGCAACATAAGCCAGCCTAAAATGTGATTGTGGTTGACACTGTATTGGCCCATACAAATATTCATCAACTTCGTTGGCTACAAACTTTTAAGGTTTACCCCATTAAACATGACTATCAATCTGATGTAGAGGCACAACCCTATGCAGATAATGATTTAGTTTGTAAATCTTATCGTAAGTCTCAAAGTAGGAAACAAGAAGAGAGAAAAATATGCTATCAACTTTGTGCCACATTCTTTTGGTTGAATATGTAGGAAGTTCTTACGTTCCGTAAGTTAAGTCATGTCTTGGCACAATCCATGAGCCATCGCGTTGACTAACTAAATGGCCGGAGTTGATAAGAACGCGCACATTGTTTATCACTTCAGTTTTTGGTGGAGGCGTGGAGCTCTCAAGTTATTTCTTCTCTTGCCTATTTTTTCCTTCTTATGATTAGCATATTTTCAACTTGCAACCGAATTTAAATGCTAGAGAATTCAACTCTTCCCGGTCTGGTACTTCGCTAGCAAGACAGCAAACAATCATAAGATTCAACTTTGGCCTCATATCCCAAGATTTCACATTTACAATTTTACGCTAAAAATCATAACAAGATATTGGTCACCACTCCAGCTGATAGTGAAAGACAAAAAAATCCCAGAAGAAAATAAATGCAACAAAGTAAGCAAACCATGGGTAATCAAAGCAAGCAAATTCTGTCAACTGTCACCACTCCAGCTGCAGCTGCCATGAAAAAAACCGGCCTTTTGCAGACGAAGAAAGAGGCATTAAAAATTTTCATGAAAAATATATACATATGTTGAAAGTGCGTTGAATGGTTTCACCGGTGAAGATTGACGGATGTGTAAATGGTAGAAAATTCGCAAAAATAAAGACTTAAAAGACAGCTGACTTAATCTTGGATCAGTTCGTGCTTAATTCCTCTGCTTTTTCGTTAGTATTAAAATCAGAATGATCGATGACAGATTGAATTCTTCTTGAGGAGTTATCATATATATTATGAGCATGAATCATGATCTTACACAAATTTCGTGTTATTTAAATTGCTGGCCCAAATGTATCTTGTCTTTACCAAAAATGAGTTGCTATAATATCTATGTTCTTGATAATTATACGAAATGTATGTTTATCCATTTTTTTAAAAAAATATTCAATATATAAAAGATAATTATTTTTAGACTATTTGGCGATACATCAAATAGTTTATTACCTAAATTAAAATAACCCCAAAAATAGAAGTGTATTACAAATATTTAATATCAGAACCATATCAATATTATCTTACACTCGATGGTGTATATATATATTTGGCAAATATATTTCTCTATTTTTCATCTTTATTATTATTATTATTATAGTGTTTCTAGTCGATAATACATTACTATTATAATGTGCACTAATTTTGAATTGATGGAATACTTATCACAGTTCAAACAAATATATTCATGTTTTCTTTCAATTTCTAAAATTGAATTAATTAATTATTTAATATACTTTGATATCACAGATTCTATTTGAATGATTATTTCAACTAATTATATAAAGGCCATATTTAATACTTGTTAGTTTTAATTAATAATATATAAATTGTTTGCATAAAAATCACTTCACACAAAAATTATTAATAAAACTAATTTTATGTTACCGGTAAACAAAGATTACCACTAGTTTAAAGTAAATTTCATGGGTATCATCGTTAATGGGTTTTTTTTTTAAAAATAATGTAATTTTAAAAAAAATTCAAAAATAATGTAAAAAAAAAACATTTTCAAAACTACGGCAATCCGCGCTTACGGAGCGCTCCGTAAGCACGGACGCTGGTCCACGCAATCGACGATATATTTTAGCGACGGAATATATATATAAATCGTCGCCAAAATTAACTTAGCAACAGTTTTCAAAACCTTCGCTAAAATTAAATCCGCGACGGTTGAAACAACCGTTGCTCATTTTAGCGACGGTTTAAAACCGTCGCTATATTTGAATCAGCGACGGTTAACAACCGTCGCTCATTTTAGCGCCGTCGCTAAATGCCAAAATACTGTTTCTCCCGGATAATCTTGAACTTTCAACGACTTGCAACTTTGTAGCGTGCAATGTATGCTGCGGAAAGAGAATTTGCGCGCTGCAAAAAGTCATTTTTGTTGTAGTGAAGATAGAGAAAAAACAGGGATGGCTGACATATTCCGTCGTTTACGTGGACCGGCGTCCGTGCTTATGAAGCGGTTTTGATATATATTACGTCGCTAAAATATTCTGTCGCTTACGTGGACCAGCGTCCGTGCTTACGAAGCGCGGACTGATTCAGGGATGGGTGACTTTGGTTTGTTTGGTCAACAGGATTTTCAGACTCCGTCTTGGTCGAACATACACAGTTTTACAAATTTGCTTAATGTTGGTCCGCAGCATCTTGTACATGATATTCGACCACAGAATGATGTTGAGAAAAATGAACAACATTCAATTGAGATCGAATAATTCTTACGACATCTCCACAGTCCCAGGAAGCACCAATTTTGGTTCCATGATCATTTCAAGATGGGCATCATAACATGCGCAGCCTCTTTTGCTCGATAAGCCATGAAAAACTTATTTTTTGATGAACTTATTGTCTGTTTTTTTCTCTAACTTCACTACAACAAAAATGACTTTTCGCAGCGCGCAAATTCTCTTTCCGCAGCGTACATTGCACGCTCCAAAGTTGCAAGCCGTAGATGTGCAACAGTATTTTGGCATTTAGCGACTGTTTTTAACTGTCGTTGATTCAAATATAGCGACGATCTGCAAACCGTTGCTAAGTTAATTTTAGCGACGGGTTGGATATATATTCCGTCGCTAAAATATACAGTCGATTACGTGGACCAGCGTCTGTGCTTACGAAGCGCGGACGCTGCTCCACGTAAACAGCGTCGCGCTCCGTACGCGGATTGCCGTAATTTTGAAAAAGTTTTTTTTTACATTATTTTTGAATTTTTTTTTAAAATTACATTATTTTTTAAAAAAACCCCATCGTTAATTAGTAATAATAATTAAATAAAAATAAAAGGGTAGAAGTGTAAATTAAGCGGTGGGCTTTGGTGTTTCCCTTATCCCTATCAAAGTAGTGTGGTTCCCACCAATCAACATCTTCAGATATTCCACATGGATGTTGACCCAGTCAACGTCCCTGACCACCACGTCAGCTTTTTTGCTCGGAATAATTGCAGGCAAAATAGTTAAATAATAAAATTATATATCTTAATTAATATTTTTTATTTTAATAATATAAATTAAAATCGGAAAATTATTAAAAAAACATATATATAATATATATTTTTATTTCTACCATCTGAACTAAACTGAAAAAATTATTGTTAAAAAATATATATTATGGAAAAATAAAAATAAAAATAAAAATGATAATTATTTTTAAATAAATTTAAAAATAATTATTAATTTTTACTTCTTTAAAATAAACACAGAAAAAAAGTTAGAATAACGAGAGTAATTTAGGTAAAAGCGAATTAGGAATGTCCGTCGTTTAGTTAATAGTTATAGAATTTTTTTTATATTTTTTATAATGAGCATATAAAATATATATTTATATATCTGAATCTATTGTAAATTTTGCCAATTAATTAATTTTATGCCAGGGGAATATCCTACGTAAGAGGTGTCTGTCTTTTATGATAACAGAAGTAAATTATGATAGACGTATTAATTAGAACGAGATTATTTTAAAAAAATGACACAAATCAAATATGATGTCATGTTTATAAAAAAATTAAATCTCCTTGACTATATATTTCGTCCAATCGTCGCTACTCATTTAATATCAGCAATATAAAAAAAGTTAAATATAATCAATATTTTATTTTATTTTATTTTAAACACAATAATCAATATTTTATAGATTCTAATTATTGTTACTTATCATTGTATTGATAAATGATTAATAGTAGTTCTTTTTTTTCATGGTTCGGATCGGTGCAAAAACACACATAAAATTGATATATGAGATAATATAATAAAAGTTTTTGTGAATGATTAAAAGATAATTTGACAAAAACATTTGGCCGTTGAAATTGAAATTGAATAAGCGATGTTAATTGCTTCTAATATTTTTAATAAGTACGACTAACATTTTTCTCCTCTAAATCTTTTTTTTTATTTTATTTTAAACAAGATACATGTTTTTGAGTAAATGAGAAATATTTATTATAAAGAGAGACAACAAAATATTTATTACGATTAAATATTGAAGCCGACATATATATACATAGTACAAAACAAAACAAAAGTGATGTTAGAAAACAAGAGAGTCGTGGAAGGCCTCGCCGGGTGGAGCCCACAAGAAGACAATGGACTGAGTTGTCATTTCAGAGCGGGCCCGATATGATGATACGTACGACTGTATTATGTGGGTGGCATTTACGTGGTTTCCTCATACTTTAGTGTCAATATTCCGATAGTCTCTGTCCTTTTTTATCCTGCCCCCTTCACCTTCACAGCCCCCCTATTAATTGGCAGTCTGTAGCTGCGGTGTGAGCAACAGCCTCTTTCTAGTGTTGTGTTTTGGTGTAGAGAGAATTTTCCCAACCTTTTTTCTTAACGACTGCGAAGGGTGGATATAAGGTAACGAATTTGATGATGATTTAGGATTTCTTCATGTCGAGATGTTGTTTTTTGCTTTCGCTTTTCTCGGTGGTGAGTTCTTTTTGTTTGTTTTTTTGTTTTATGGATAGATCTAAAGGATCTGAGTTTCTTTTGTTTACTTTGGATGATGCTGTTTTTTTCGTGGTTTGATGGGTTTCTCTGATGATGATGATTTTATCTTTGCTTTTTACTGTTAGTTTTATCTGTCGGATTGTTGGGTTTAATCATATTTCAGGAGAAAACGTATGGTTTATTCCTAGTTTATAACTATCTTCATATTCCTTTATGGATTACTATTGAGGACTAGCTTTGCTATGTCACGACTGCTGGTCGTGCAGAATTTGTCTTTTTGCTGATAGCATAGTCGGGACGAGCTGAGAAGTTATCATGTTGGTGATCATCACCTATGGCTAGCTTGTTTGTTTGGATGAACTAATGTGATTGATGTTTCGGTAAATCTTCTAAAATGTATGTTATAGGGGTTTTTCTTATGAGAACATGTGCCAAGGATTTCAATGACGTTGTCTCAGGCATGTGTTTCAATTTATGACGTAGTGACATTGCAGAGGCGTGTCATGCTCATGTATTCACCTCTAATTTGGATTTACTCGTTCATCCAGCTTGATTTTACCAGATAAGTTAGCTTTTGAAACCAGGCTAGTTAATATTTGAAGATGGTGTAATGTACTTAGGTTGTGGTTCTATACATTGGAATTGGTTTGTAGCAGTCTGTTTGAAGGCGTGAATTTGCTATGCTTATGGATCTTTGCAAGTGCCGTTTTTTTGTTGGATTTCGGTTTTTAGCGTGCTTCCTCCTGATTATGATTTTAATTATTTCAATCCATTTCTTTGATTTAGTTGCTATCATGGCGAGAAGGAGGCAAACTGATATTCCTGGTTTTGGTGAGAGCTCCGAGTCTCAGGAATCTGGTGGAGGACGTGGTGGTGGCCGACGTCCTCCGCAGATGGCTGCTGGACACCGTGGAGGAGCAAGAGGTTGGGCACCCCAACGAGGAGTGTATGGTGGAAGAGGTGGCAGAATGCCTCCACAGCAGTATCATGGTGGGCCTACTGATTATCCGCAAGGCCGTGGTGGTCAACAGTATCAGCGAGGAGGGCCACCTTCTCAGCGCCATGGTGGATTTCCAGGTGGTCGTGGGTCTGGGGCACCTTCTGGGCCACCGCCTCCCGAGCTGCATCAAGCTACCCATTCTCCTTTTCATGCTGTTATGATGGCTCAGCCGACTCCATATCTGGGGGGCCCTGAGGCACAAACAGGACCTAGCTCTTATTCTCAGTCACCGGAGTTGACTTCTTCAGAATTGGCTTCCCAGTTTCAGCCTCTTTCTATCGAGCCAGAAGTGGCCCAAAGCCAAGAAATGCAGCCCGCTTCAAGCAAGTCTATGAGATTTCCTCTAAGGCCTGGGAAGGGTATTTATGGTGCTAGTTGTGTTGTGAAGGCCAACCACTTTTTTGCTGAGCTTCCTGACAAAGACTTGCATCAATATGATGTTAGTTGTTTACGTCAAGATTTTCTTAACTTCCTCTTGAGATTAAGTTCCACCAGTTAACATGATCTATATTTTGTGGAATCTCCTTCTAAATAGGTATCAATTACACCTGAAGTCACATCCCGTGGTGTCAATCGCGCTGTGATGGAGCAGCTAGTGAAGCTGTACCAGGAATCCCATCTGGGAAAGAGACTTCCTGCTTATGATGGAAGAAAGAGTCTCTATACTGCTGGGCCACTGCCTTTTGTTTCGAAGGAATTCAAAATCAACCTCATTGATGAAGAAGATGGTCCGGGTGGTCCAAGGCAACATCGTTAATCCTTGACTGCCCTTTACTTGCATGAGATCTTATTTTAGCAACTTTGTCTATATCCGAGTTCTGATCTTGTGTGCAGGCGAGAGAGGGAGTTCAAGGTGCTGATCAAGTTTGCAGCACGTGCTGACTTGCATCATCTAGGCATGTTCTTACAGGGAAGGCAAGCTGATGCACCCCAAGAAGCTCTTCAGGTTTTGGACATTGTTCTGCGTGAACTTCCCACTAGTCGGTAAGTGTTAATGCCCTTATTATTTTGGTAACTTTTTAATTTTTTAATATCCTTTGGATTAAATTTTCTATGATTTGCAGGTATTCTCCAGTTGGCCGCTCATTTTATTCCCCTGATTTAGGCAGAAGGCATCCGTTGGGTGAAGGGCTAGAAAGTTGGCGGGGTTTTTACCAAAGTATTCGCCCTACTCAAATGGGATTGTCCCTGAACATCGGTGAACAAATCTATACCTAGTTGCTCAAATTCATTTTTTTGTCAGTTCGATATTTTTTTCCACGGTCAGGAATAATGTACACCTTCACTTATTAATGGCAATGAGCCAAGACATCTCTTCTTGATCATTGTATTTGACGGAGCAGATATGTCATCTACTGCTTTCATCGAGCCACTTCCTGTGATTGACTTTGTCACCCAGCTTCTGTATCGAGATGTCTCTGCTAGACCATTGTCTGATGCTGACCGTGTGAAGGTTAGATCTGCATATATTTCACTTATATGATTGTATGCTTCCTCACATGCTCATGGCTTTGATATTCTGTATCCCATTTTTAGAGTTTCATTGACATAAAAATTTTACGCCAGAACTTTTTTATTGTAAACTCTTAGTTTTAGTGCTCAGGGTTTTGAGGTTAAACTCTTGAACATTTTCTACATGATTTGGCTGCCTTCGAGTAATGTCAGTGAAGCTTTATTCACGTGTTTGTTATTTTTATATCCATGTACCTGTTTTACAAATTTATGTGCTATTATGTGATAGATGATATTATGTACTCTGTCGATAGATAATTTTTGATTCTGGGTCTATTCATGTATTTCAACTCATTGTTTGAGTTGTTAACAGATAAAAAAGGCTCTTAGAGGAGTTAAGGTGGAGGTCACTCATCGTGGAAATATGCGCAGGAAATACCGCATATCTGGTTTGACATCACAGGCAACGCGGGAACTAACGTAAGGATCATGTTCTGTTTGAATGTAAATTGATGCTGCATATACTTCTGTTTGAATGTCCGAGCAGAAATCCATATGACTTTGGTTCTCTCTGATGTTGTAGTTACTCTGTTGTTCTCATTTGAAACTATCATCTACTACCTATGTTGCATAAGCATGGATATGATCTGCGAAAATGCCCTCAATTTTTTTAAAATTTCAGAAAATCTACTTTCACGCCAGACATAGCTGCAGTTGAAATTGTTGGATATGATATTCATGTCCTCATTTTCTCTTTTTAATATAATTTTTGGGTACCAAAAATTAGACACCATATGCATTTAGGAGCATCTGTGTATTGTAACTGTACATATTCATGTCCTCATTCTCTCTTTTTAATGTATCATAACTTGTTGTTTTGAACCATAAAAACTTTTGTGATTTTTTTTAAAGAAATGTGTTTATCAGTATGTTAGCTTAACTTCCTCTATAGTAGTGCTAAATGCATTGAACTTTGAAGTTTGTTCGATGCTTGGAATTACTCAATTGTTACCTGAAAATGGCTTGTGCTGGTATTAGATTTCCTGTCGATGAAAGAGGCACAATGAAATCTGTGGTAGAATACTTCCGAGAGACCTATGGATTTGTCATTCAACACACGCAATGGCCTTGTCTGCAAGTTGGAAATACTCAGAGGCCAAATTATTTGCCCATGGAGGTCAGTTTATTTTCTTTTTTATCTGTTTATTTCAAATAATCTTGAGATTATTGTACTAAAGAAATGTATTATCTAGGTTTGCAAGATTGTGGAGGGCCAGAGGTACTCAAAGAGGTTAAATGAGAGGCAGATTACTGAGCTCCTGAAAGTCACTTGCCAACGTCCAAATGAGAGAGAGAATGACATACTTCGGGTGGGTCTTACACTGACCTCATGTTTGTTACAATTTGAATAATTGTTTTGCGGTCCCTGTTATTTGGGTTTGAAGCATCTGTGCTCTTAGAAAGACGACATGTGATATAATATTCTGTGATGATTCTTACATAATTTGTATGGGTCTTTGCAATTTATATATTACATTCTTTCTAATGATATATGCTTTCGCATTTGTTACTCTGCGTTTATAGGTTTTTGATTTGCCGTAATTCTTAATATTCTGCAACTAATGCTCATCTTTCTTTATTTGTCAGACTGTACGCCATAATGCATATGCTGAAGACCCTTATGCCAAAGAATTTGGGATTAAAATTAGTGAGAAGCTCGCTCAAGTGGAAGCTCGCGTTTTGCCTGCACCTTGGGTAAGCAGAAAATTCTATTTTTGCTCATAGTTTGAATTGTTTAGGTCTTTGTTTTTCTAATTGTTTTTTTTTACTTTTTGTAGCTCAAGTATCATGATTCTGGACGGGAGAAAGACTGTCTTCCCCAAGTTGGGCAGTGGAACATGATGAACAAGGTTCATGCCATTTCATTGTATTGTTCATATGAAGTGTGCTATATCTTTCAATGCTTCAAGTAACAATGACATTGATGGGGATGGCAGTTCGGTTTCGGGTTTCGGTACCTGATCCTCCCATTCACCCGATCAGGTCGGGTAATTTCCGAAAATGTCAGCTTCAGATAATACCCGACCCCGACTATTTTAAATCGGGTCAGGTCCGTTACTATTTACCAACCGAATAACCCGATTTGCCTTTTTTTAAAAAAAAGTATAGGGCTTTCAATGTTGGGCTTAGTGATCGAGCATTTTATACCAACCAACCAGAGCTTGGGAATCACTAAAATGAGGCTTTCATGAATGTATATATAGCCTCTGCCATGAAATTCGGAAGTGTATTTATGTTTGTTGTGTTCAATTAGGCATCTGATATACTGTCACCAATCACCATGCAGCATAGAGCTGTTTGGGGAAGGGTGTGATTGTGAGAACCAATTGATTGAATTGATTTTAATGGTATCAAGAAACAATTCCCAGTTACAAGATTTTTGTTCCAACTTGAACTGTCAAAAAGGGACTTCAATTCCTTGATTGAGCCAAACAATTGATTGAATCGAACCAATCCATGTCCCTTGCCACAATTCTCATTAAAAAAACTGACCCTATCGGGTCGTGTCTGGGTGCAAAAAATGCTACCCAACATAATTGGGCCCCGACCCGAACTTACACAGAACCGAAAAATCCGACCCATGCCCACCCCTGGACATTGATCTCAGATTGTCAGCGCGCATTGTTTTCTAGGATATTTCCTGCTGAGATGCTTATTAGTTGTAGTTGATCTAAGATTTGTTTTAATGGTGCATTTTGATATTCTATTTTGTACTGCATATTTATCTTGTATACCAACAATACAACAATAGCTAAGACCACCTCATTTTTGTCTCTGTGCAGAGAATGGTTAATGGTGGTACAGTGAACTGTTGGATTGGTATTAACTTTGCCCGAAATGTGCAAGAGAGTGTAGCGCACAGTTTCTGTCACGAGCTCGCGCAAATGTGCACTACTTCTGGCATGGTATCCATGGATTTTATTACGCTTTGTAGGTTAAATATTAGAACCCTTCTGATTTTTGTGTTTTCTTCTTGCAGGCTTTCAATCCGGAACCCGTCTTACCTGTTTTGAATGCCCGCCCAGATCAGGTAGAAAGGGTTCTAAAAGCTAGGTATCATGATGTCATGACTAAACTGCAGCCTTATGGGAAGGAACTTGATTTGCTGATTGTTATATTGCCGGATAATAATGGTTCTCTTTATGGTAAAATTTTGATGGGTTTCCAAAATATGTACTTGGATCCGTTTTCTTGGACACAATGAAGGTGGATTATGTCTCTATTTTCTTCCTAATCTTGACTTCTTATTTTTCAAGGTGACCTGAAACGTATATGCGAAACGGATCTTGGAATTGTTTCTCAATGCTGTCTACAGAAGCATGTCTATAAGATGAGCAAGCAGTACCTTGCCAATGTGTCTCTGAAGATAAACGTGAAAGTCGGAGGGAGGAACACGGTGTTGGTTGATGCAATTTCAAGACGTCTACCCCTTGTCAGTGATCAGCCTACAATTATTTTTGGTGCTGATGTCACTCATCCCCATCCTGGCGAGGATTCCAGTCCTTCGATTGCAGCTGTAAGATGCTTCTTCTTTTTCCTGCTACTAATTAAGATGGATTGCTTCTCATTTTGGATGTTTTAGCATATATTCAATTATATTGCAGGTTGTTGCTTCCCAGGATTGGCCCGAAGTCACAAAATATGCGGGCTTGGTATGCGCACAGGCCCATAGGCAAGAACTCATTCAAGACTTGTATAAAACCTGGCAGGATCCCGTCAAAGGGACTGTCCATGGTGGAATGATCAAGTACGATATTCATGTCTTATTTGTGCCAACCTCAGAAGAATGTCAACAGTTTCTGTTTTTTTTTTTCATTTTTTAACATCGCTTGGGAACATTACTAATTCGTGGTCCAATCATTATGCTGCTATGCATCAGGGAACTACTTGTTTCATTTCGCAGAGCCACTGGGCAGAAACCACAGAGAATTATTTTTTACAGGTAATGGAGCAGTACTTGTCTCTTTCCATTTTTTTGTATCCTCTTTTTCTAGTTCCCATAGAAGCGACTTCCATGTCCTACAGGGATGGTGTCAGTGAAGGGCAGTTTTATCAAGTATTGCTTTATGAACTTGATGCAATCCGCAAGGTATTTATTTTCTTTTAGAGTTTAGTTTTCTCTTTTACATATCTGACACTCTCTGTATATCTAGACACACATTAACTGTGAGAGTTAGTTAACTCGTTGATTCTTCAGGCATGTGCATCTTTGGAGCCAACCTATCAGCCCACTGTTACCTTTGTCGTAGTACAGAAACGACATCATACAAGATTGTTTGCCAATAACTACCACGACAGACATTCAGTAGATAGAAGTGGAAACATACTCCCTGGTACCAAGTTTTTAACATGATCCTGGCCTCTGATTAAATTTGTATTAGATAATTTAGATTTATGAAAGGCACTTGTTATTCGATTTTCCTGACTTATATGTGTTACTTTGTGCAGGCACTGTAGTAGATTCAAAGATCTGCCACCCTACTGAGTTCGACTTCTACCTGTGCAGCCATGCTGGGATCCAGGTATCTTCAAACCTTTAGGCCACGTTTGGCTCGAATGATGGGATTATTGAATTATTAGCAAGTGATAGAAAAGATATATAAAGAAATGTAAAATATGGTGGTAAAATAGTATTCGTTTGATAAGATCTTTGTTGATAATTGGTATGATTGATAGAGCGAGTTCAGTAAAAAAAATGGACCAAACATGGGTTTAGGGCCAAAATCGTCCCCTTATCTACCATACCAAACAAAACCTTACTTTCTTCGGAAGTTCTTTTATTTGTTTCTTACATGTATCCTGTGCCTTCACAGGGTACTAGCCGCCCAGCTCATTATCATGTGCTGTGGGATGAAAACAAGTTTACTGCTGATGGTCTTCAATCTCTTACAAACAACCTTTGCTACACGTAAGGACCCATATCCCCTACTTCAGGACTTGTTTCTGTACAGTTCGTAATTGTTTGTTTTGCCCCCTTGCAGATATGCCAGATGCACCAGGTCTGTTTCCATTGGTATGTATTGCAGAAACATCATAATCTTGAGATTCCATAATTTATTTAGAATCACGGCTTGATACTAAGGTATTTGTGATATGTGGCAGTGCCTCCTGCGTACTATGCTCATTTAGCTGCTTTTCGTGCTCGTTTCTACATGGAGCCGGAAACATCAGACAGCGGCTCGATGACTAGTGGCGTAGCCTCTAGTCGTGGTGGTGCAGCCACTAGGAGTAGCAGGGTTCCTATGGGTTCTGCTGTGAGACCCCTGCCGCAGCTTAGGGACAATGTGAAAAGGGTAATGTTCTATTGTTGACCGCTGGTGTGGTAAATTAATATTATGGGTATCAGACAGGTTTCTGAGACTTGTTGTGCTTTTACTGATTTGACTGATATTTATAAGCCCTTCTGCTCTGGTGGCTAAGTGGGAAACCTTGGTGTGGAAACATGTATTTTGTTCGACAGTCCGCTGAGCATAAAAAATTACTATTATTATTATTATTATTATTATAAATTTATGCCAATCTCCTTTTACTAATCTAACAATAAAGTCTTTTATATGCATGCATATACGATATTTTTCAAAATATAATATGTTTTTTAGTGAATAATAATAATAATATTAATTTTTTTTTAGAACTTATGGAGTTGGGTGATCTGTTAAATTTCTTCCGCATTATGTTCTTTTTCGCATCAAATGATCTTGGATGATCAAACCATTTGTTATAATGATATTCACATATCATATTTTACTAATAGCGTTTCACTTTTAGTTTGAATTAAAACATCCTTAATTACTTTTTTAGTTCTTAAAATAGTAATGGTATTTCAATTTTTTGAGAAATTTTATTTTAACAACGTAATTATTTAAAAACAAAATTTGAGATTCAGTCGGCCAAAAATATAAAAAGGAAAGGGAAAATCATGATAAAAATAATAAACTACGTATCGGTTATTTAATATTTAAATAAAATTGAGTTTTCAAACTATTTTTGTAATGTGGTATTTGTTATTTTACTTGTTTGAAAAATACAATATGTTTTATTTGTAGTTTTCTTGTGTTTATTTTTAAAATCATCTTTATTTTTATCATCTTAATAATACATAATTTTTTTAGTTTGCGATACAAATAAATAGAAGACGATGTAAACTAAAATCAAAACTTTATTAATTTTTTTTAGTGAAAATTAATATTATTTTTAGATGGATATTGTAATTTTAATTTTGAGAAAGATACTTGATTATATTTTAAGATTATAGTTAGTAACTTATTTTAATTACCTATTTATAGTGTATATAATTAAAGTTCTAGTAATTTAAAGAAAGATGGTAATTTTATTAACTTGTAAGAAGAAAATTTACTGTCAATATAATTTTCTAGATTGTTAGTAGTATTTTAACTGCTAAATATTGCTTTTTATGACAATAATATTATTTTGTCTCTAAAATAGGTAAGAGTAGGTACAGTGTCATGGATATAGAGACGTTATTCTTGAGACGAGTTGATCTGTTTCATATTATTGTAAAAAATATTATTTTTGATTAAAAGTAATATTTTTTATGATCCGTGAGACGACCTCGTATGATTTTTTGTGGATATATATTATTAGTATTTTTTCCTAGAATATTGTAATATATATATACTAGTATTTAACCCTTCCGATGCACGTGATGATATTATTAAAAATTAGTGAAAAATGAATAGATATTTAAATTAAAAAAATATAATTAAAAAAATAAAAATAAAACTATTTTTTCGCTTATATTTAAAAAATTTCTTAAATACAACGTATGTCGATTAATTTTTTTTGGCTAATAATCACTATCATATATCAAAATTTATGATTGTGTTAGCCTAAGATAATGACATGATGCTTATCGTGTTTAGTGTATTGATGTTGGCCACCAACCTTAATTCTTTAATTTTCGAGAAGTTATATTTTATTATTTTTTAACATGTGATAAAAAATATTTTTAAATCACATTCAATAAAATTAATGAGAAATAATTTTTTAAAAATTCAGTAATTTCGTTTAAATCCACATTCACAAACAATTTTATGACATGACACATGTTCGACACATTTGAATGATAACAATAATTGTTTCATCAATATCTTTATCCAAATGAGTTCTGATTTTATTTACAAAATTTATTCATAATATACACAACAGCCTATTATTCTGAAAAAAAATGAAATATGTGATCCTAAGTAAATTATGCATAAATCAGAAAAGTTATTTAATTCACATTTATTATGTATTCCAAAACAATGTCAATAAATTTTATAACATGTCTTCTAATAAGATGCTTACTTTCTTTATAATTGGTTTAATCACTTCAATTACGGGAAATTTTATATTATCATGAATCCGTGAACTTTTTAATATAGAAGAAAATTGTCACATTAGTGATACGCAGTAATTAAAATTTTGTACAAATAGATGAAAAATATTTTTATTTCTTGACCATGAAAGACATATTTCAAACTTAATGTCTCGTTGTTATCGTTGTTTCCATATGTAGGTAGTTCATAACAACGAATAAATCTAAATTTAAACGAACATTACATTTTGAAATGATTCAACTCATATATGGTGCTGAAAAGAGGAGTCATTTTAGAATTCAATTTTGGATTAGATAAATTTAGTAAGATAAATAGTGTAAAATTGACTTCTAATATAATATGCAATATTGCATTATTTA
Source organism: Primulina tabacum (assembly GCF_025594145.1). Taxonomy (NCBI): domain Eukaryota; kingdom Viridiplantae; phylum Streptophyta; class Magnoliopsida; order Lamiales; family Gesneriaceae; genus Primulina; species Primulina tabacum. Next base: position 40,336,364 of record NC_134558.1, read on the forward strand.
TAATTTAAAATTCAAATAAGACATCTCAAGGGACAAAAATTATACCATATATTAACGTAACTCTTTCAAATTATGGAAATCTCGAATTGCCTCCATTGAGTGTCAAACATTTCTGATTATTGATGGTAATATACATGTTTATTGAGAGTAATTTAACGTCCATTTGAAACTCTTTTGAATATATCTCTTTTAATTTTTTTGTACTCTCTTATTTGAATTTTTAAAAAGACAATTCAATATATACAATATTCATATAGTTTTGGAAAAAAACTACAACGCATTAATTCTTTCAAATGAAGATAATTTCAAAATAATATGTATTTGGGATAAAAAATTTATGATTATTAAATGGTAAATTAATGTTCATTGGAAAACCTTGTTGTAGTGATAACTTCTACGGTCAACCAATTTTATTTTTAGAAAAATTAAATAAACTAATAAAATATTGTATTTCTTTTTTAGTAAGTAATTTGGGCACAAAATTACTTAAAATAGAAAATTTATTTTTGAATGATTTATCTCATGAGTGATACTGAACATTGCAATCATTTGTATTTTAAATTTATTTATACAGTTTTTAATTAAATCGACTGATATAATCAATGCAAAATTTTTAATGTAGTTTATGTTTTTAATAGAGTTTAGTTTTAATTTGAGTAAAAAAAATAAAAAACATATAATACATAAATTACATTTGAATTAATATAAAAATTAACTGAATTTAAAATTGAATTAAATGAATTAAAATCAATGCAAACAATAATTGAAATGATCATTTATTGCAGTACACATGTGTCAATATTCATGTAAATCTTTCCTTTTTAAAAATGGCTTTTTGACGGGAAATTACTATTTTTTGCAAAAACTCTGCTTTTATATATAGAAGAAATGATACATAGAAAACTTTTTAATACGAATTACTGTGTTTTTTTTTAAATATTCATTTAACATTTCATGATTTTTTTTAATCTCGTCAATTTGAAATAATTTCCATTCGAAACTAGACTGCTATGAATTGCTATTTGATAGTTTCTGAGGTACCAAAATATTATTTTAAGAAACTTGAAGGGGGTTCGTATAAAATGCGTAAAAGATTAGTTTAATCAGTCAATCGTGTGGGGATATCATTAGACGACGGTAATGGCCACCGCAACCTTCAACCAGCACATTCGACCTCGCCCTCTCCTTGCGACGCCGCTGCCGCCACCGGGAAGTATATCGGAAATAGTCTTCTACTCCGCACCTCTTAAGCCCAACAAGCTTGTAAGTGGAGTTCGAGAATGTAATCTCCTAATTGCGGCGTATCTCCCACCTAGTCGTCCGCCTTCTTCTGCGTCGAGAACGCATTTCAATCCTTCCACCAAACTCTTCGTTAGCGGTCAGCTCTCTCTCTCTCTCTCTCTCTCTCTCTCTCTCTCTCTCTCTCCCCCCCTTTAACTTTTTTTTTTTTTGGTAATTAAAGTATTGGTAACTGTGTTTTCTGGAAATTTTTAGTGCCTCTTCAACAGTGTTTCTATGCGATATGTACTGGTGGTTGCAAACTTAATATTATATTCATATGTAATTTGCTGAATTTTGTTAGGGAAAGTTTCCATTCGATGTAGCTTAGAACAGTTCAAACTCTGAAATTTAAAACAAGAGTCATCAGTCATCAATAAGCTGTATACCTTTGCAGGATGTTTGAATCGCGGGGACTATGAAATGTGCTCTAGCTCGAGTTCGATCTCTACCTGAACCTATTCTAGATTATTAATCTAGACTCGAGTCGTTTCCAAGTGGCTCGAGCTTAAGTTTAGCTCTCATGCGCATAATCTGTCACAAGTCTGATTAGGGAGGTAAATTTAGAAATTAAACTCTTGCAAAACACTGGAGAGTGGAAAGCTCATTCTTCACATCCTTTACGAAATTTCAAGGCAATCTGCCACTCCCTCAGAGAATGCTAGCCATCAACCTAAACATGATCTTCCCACACGATCTTGAGTTGAGGTAGAACAAAAGTATCTTATGACCTTTACAAAGTTAGTTACGTAAAAATAATTTTGTGAAAAAGTATTAATAGAATAGTAATTTAAATAATAAAAAAATTGTAACTTGGAGCTCGACCGAGATACTACTAGTCGGCTTGGTTGAGTTGAACTTTGATGCAAGTGGATTGGCTCTCTTACACTCCTAGGTATGATATTTCACTTGAATTATGGTATGTAGGAATGGATTTCCTGGATCAAGTCAACAACCATTGTAGTTGTAGTAGTAGTAATAAAAATAACTATTATCGGTCATTAAATTTCTTGTGCGCATCTAGAATGACTTGCTGTGGCAACGAATTCTGAACTTCGTTATTGTATGCTGATGGGCAATCCCCCATGATTGTGTGTGAGAATTGTGTTTCCAACTATGTTCTGAATGTCTCGATGGTTTTTTGTTTTTGTTTTATCAGGGCTCTCTTTTAGGACCACAGAGGAGAGTCTAAGAAATGCATTCGAAAACTTTGGTGAGCTCGTTGAAGGTCAGAATTGCATCACAAAACTTGGGTATCAGATTCTTTATTGAAAGCTCTTTTCTGTTGGGTTTGTATCAAGGATTTTATTTTTGTTAAATTTTAAATCTGTCAATTGGTAATTTGAGCATGATACCTTGAAGTAACCAAAAATCATCAATCCCGGTGTTTCTCTTTACAATATTGTTAATAGTGCTGTGTTGTTTCAGAAATCAGAATCGTGGATATGATTTAAATGGATATTAAATCTGATAAATTATTTTTCAACCCACACAAATGGTTGAATTATGGGTTTCAAGATTCTAAAATGAGATCATGTGTTATCATTATTATAGTGAATTTGGTGATGGATAAGATTGCGAACAGGCCGAGGGGATTTGCATTCTTAAGATATGCCATGGCAGAGGAGTCTAAGAAAGCCATTGAAGGTATGCATGGGAAGGTAAGTCTGTAGGTGGCCTACACACGCGCACACGCACGTAAAAAAGTCTAGATTGCAGATTGGAAGATTCTCTTAAAACACTTGATATTTCAGGATACAAATGTAGAAATTTAGATGTACGAGTAATCTCTGTCCCTTTCGACAATTTTTCTCTCGTTTTGAATTGGCTTCCCAACGTCCTTGCAGTTTCTCGATGGCCGAGTAATCTTTGTTGAGGTAGCAAAATCCAGAAGTGACCTTCGTGAAGGGCTCAAGCAGAAACCTGGAGAGAGAGAGCTGGAGTGACCTTCACAATAGCATGTGAAGAAAAAGATACTGCAAGAAGGCTACTCCGGTTGCCTCACGCCTGCTAGGCGATCAACTATATTTCATCCAAGTTTTTGGTCATCTGTTTTGGTTACCTAGCTAAATTGACATACTGCAAGCACGGTACGCTCCACCATACTAAATTCACCCTTTTTGAACAGCAAGTGTTGAATGGTATACAATTACAAATGCACTAAATTGTACTGAATCTTTTACCAGTTGCTACCAGTCAGTAGTGATGATAAGGCATAAGAGTCTCTTTATTTCTTCTATTTTCAAAATTAAAGTCAAATATTACTATTTTATTTATGTTCCTATATTATAACCTAGTACGAATCACTTGAAATTTAAAAAGAAGATCCCCACAACGTAAACGTGTCTGTGTATATAATTGAAATCTACATTCAATTATATTTTCTTCAAAAAACAATAGCATACATATATCATAAAATCTATAATATAATCAATGGATTCACGATACGATCAACATACCTCTGACTACAATCTCTCAATACGATCAAGTGAAGAGGCATGCGACTCATGCAGTGTCATTGTTGATGTGGCAAGAAACCATAGAAGGCAGGAAATAGAAATACACACACCAAGAAACAGCATGTGCAGCAAAACTTCAGTACAAACTTACCTTTGTAACAGCGTCTGAAGTTCCAAAATCAGAAATGAAAATGTTTTGGTTACTCAGGAAACAATTAATGTACGTAATTCCTGTTCATACATCGACTAGGAATTGAGTAGTAACTTGGTCAAAGAAAATTATATCACAATTGACAGCTCTGTTGCACAAGGATGTTGACACCATCGGCGTTAGCTAACACACATGGTTCAGATTTCTTTACAAGAATGGCTGGCAACTCAAAAGTTAATAAAATCATAAATTTCGACATAAAATAAACAATGGTTAGAAAGATTCCTCGACCCGGGGTTATCAATTGTGATGAGCTATGAGCAAACACGAGCTGGTCGACTCTCCCATACTTGAAGAAATGACATGGCTGACTTGTCTTCCCTCTCTGATAAACACCGCTTGTACGGAACAAAACCCTTCACCATTATTTTTTACCAGAATTCGCCGTATGCTCTGACTGGTGGGACTCAATATCCTGATTTTCATGATTGTATTCTTCACAGATTGATCCATTGTTTGAGCCAGCCAAAAGACACTTTCTTTTGAAGATCTTCTTTGCCCGCTTCTGCACGTAGAAGATCTTCGACCCTTTCTGCTGCCTTTAGCTTGCATAAATTGAGATGATTGTAGACCCGCCTTTGGTACCAATACCACCAAGACAATCCAAAAACGTTCTCCATGTGGCTAGGAACGCTCTTCAACAAATGAGTTGGCAAACTGAAGGGAGTTACCGTACTTGGGACAAATTCAAGACTTATGCGCATGCAAGTTTTGAAAGAGCTTCTCGCTATTGTTTTCTGGGGTCCCATCCATGCGATCAAGTGGTAAAGATTTAGAGTTCTCAATGAGTTGTAAAGACTGTTTTGACAGATCTCTCACAATAACGGTTTTTCCAAATAGTTTAATACTAGCACAAGATTCTTCAGTAGATGTATGATCCATGGAAAAAGTCGTTTGAGAAGTCAACTCAAATTTCTGCATGCCCATAAAGGGAGAAAAAATCTCAAATTCAACTTGTAAGAGCTCTCAGCTGAATTTGGTGGCAGCATAAATGAATAAGTAAGATAGCGTGGTGGAGTTATCGGCCGGGACTGAAACAGAAGATACTTTCAGAGAGTAATTAAAATAAATATCTTCTTTATAAGTTAGGACAGATGTCACATATCATTATCGTTCTGCGAATCAGTAGCACACGAAGCGGCTGGAGAAACGCAAATTTTATGAATCTCAGGATCAGAACAAACTGTTGAAAACCCGAGGTTGGCGAGAGATTCTCTCTGTTGGCAAAAGTAACATCTGAAGAGGGTGATCTTTCAGGTTGAGGTGAAACCATGGATTCTGCAGTAACTGAATCAACTTTACGAGGGGCAAGGATGGAGGGGGTTTCTTTTTGGGCCATGGAGGAGGGATCTTGTAAGGACCGTGTATTGTATTATCGTAAATCTTATATGATTATCGATAATTCAGGAATTTGATATGTGATTATACATTTGATGTATATTATGACAATGAAATTGAGAAAATGAATATTGAATATGAATTGACGCTGTAAGAGCTCGAGTGGAGAGGCCGGACGCCAATTTAGTACAAACATAAATAATTGTACAGAACGAGTGGCGCCCGGGCGGTAGAAAATGACCGCCCGAGCGCCAAGGTAAAAATTTTGAGTATTCGGGCAGAACACTTCGCGCCCGAGCGGTATGTTGCAACCGCCCGAGCGCGATGCAAGTGATAATCGAACAGGACATGCCGCGCCCGAGCGCTAGTTTTTGACCGCCCGAGCGCGGTGCATTTGAAAGCCGGGGGCAGAATGTCTCGCGCTCGGGCGCGAGAATTCTACCGCCCGAGCGCGTAGGCGGTGAGGATAAAGATTAGATTTTGTTCTTTCTTCCTTCATTTCACCTACCGAGAGTTCGAGAGAATACGAGGGAATTTAAATTTCTTTCGTCCGAGTCGACTTCGAAACGCTGTCTAAACGCGAAACAAATGATATATTTGTGATCTTCGCGTTGAGGGCTTCTGACTGAGGTAATTTTCTTCTGGTTCCAGCAGCTCTAAATATCAAAGTGCTGGAATAGCATGTATTTGAAGTTGAATTTCCTGTATGTAGTAGAATAACCGACAATAAAGTTATATTCGAAGTCGGAATTGAATTATGATATGAATTTGATTTGATGTGAAGTTTTGAAGTTTCAAATGATATTTGAAACTCATATTAATGATTTTGGAGTATGTTATTGATTGGAATGAGTATATTATTGATGTAGATAAAGTGTAATATCAATATCTTCAGGCTACATCAACTGGAAACGAAGAATTGAGGTATGTTGCGACCGGGTAACATACGACATGTATCTGTATTATATGATATATGTCGGATTGATTTGATTGATTGGAATGAGATTATGTGTCTATATGCCTTAATTGTTGATTGATGTGGCATACATGACATTGAGATTGAGATATCGATGTATAAAATAAATGTTTTGTTAACACACATCATTTTATGCATACATCGATACATGACATGCACGTTGAGCTATGATCCTTGGATACCTTGATATGATTGGATTGGATTCCGGGGTTTGTGAACACAATCGCTATGCCGGTATTATATGAACCGTAAAGCATAGACAATTGTGGTCCCATATGATTGGATATGAGATTTGGGATTTGATGGCGCTTTGCCGACGCTATCATACGAGTATCCCATATTGGCCGGTGTGCCAGCTCGAGCATTGATTTGATAGCGATTCGATTGATTCTGACATGTGCTCGGTGGATGGGCATTTGACCCGATACCTCCACGACATACATGCATTGCATACCATATATCATTGTTTAGATATTTGTGGTATATATGATTGATTGTTCCATACGGAGCTTTGCTCACCCCAAGGCGGGCTGTTGTTGTCTTCGTGTGTGGACAATGGCAGGTACTCCAGGATATCAGGAGACCGGAGAGGGTGCTTCTGGAGGGAGTCACAGTTTGAGTTGAGGTTTATATTTTGTTCCCAGTATATATGTATCTATATACCGGGGCATGTCCCGAGGATATGAGTTGTTTGTATGTGATTGGCTTTGATTACGTGTGGGCGTGTTTTATGATGTGAGATTAAATACTATTTTTAGAATTTATATTATAGAAGAAATATTTCGGGCTCATTGTAAAGAAATTTTAAACTCGTTTTCCGCTGTAATTAGTTAACCCTAATCAGATTGCATTGTAATAAAGATTAGGAGCTAAGGGCCCCACACAGAGTGGTATCAGAGCATAGCTGGGAATGCTCGATTGAGTCTTGTGTACACTTGAATAGGCACAAATGAATTGTGCGCTTGTGTTTGATTTATTTGTATTACTTGCTCTTATTTGATTTGAATTGAGTAAGTATTTGATGCGACTGACGATATGAGATGATGAGATTATGAAATTGTGATATTCATCTTTTGATTTGTAGATGGATCCCACAAATGAGACTGCGAGTAGCAGTACTGAGAGGATTGTTGGGCAATTTGAAGGATTGTCCATGGATGTGGTGATGGCTCGATTCCAGGATTTGAACCATCGAGGTTCTTTGGCACTGAGAGTACTGAAAGAGCTGAGGCCTGGCTAAAAGATATCGAGCACTTGTTTAATATTGTGGAATATTCTAAGGCTCGGAGATTGAAACTTGCTCTTTATCAGTTGAAGGACCGAGCTAAATCTTGGTGGGAAGCCGCTGAGATTGGATTGAAAGAAGCCGGGATTGAAGTCACTTGGGATGTCTTCAAGGCCCAGTTTTTGGAGCAGTATTCCCCTCATTCTTATTATACTGCTCAGGAGAATGAATTCAATAATCTGCAGCAGGGAACGAAGTCTGTTGCGGAGTATGCTTCGAAATTTTCTACTCTGTTGAAGTATGCACCTCACGTAGCTGGGAATGCGAAGGCAAAATATAACAGGTTTGTAAATGGATTACATCCTGTCTTATATACTTATGTTGTTTCTGGATTGCCTACCAGCTACGCAGAGGCAGTTGAACGAGCCAAGGCAGCCGAGGCTGGACTTAGGAGAGGAGGTCCACAGTATACCCCTCCACCTCCGATGTCAGCTCAGCAACCTACTTTGAGGCCGAGAGGTAAGAAGTTCAAGAAGACTGGTTCTGTTTCTTCGCTTCTTCGAGCTCTAGTGGATCACAGAAAGGGGATCCTGTGATTGCACCCTATTGTAGCCATTGTGGGGGTAAACATACTATCGAGCAGTGTCGAGGTATGTTTGGTACTTGTTATCAATGTGGGCAGGAAGACCATTTCTCTCGAGTATGTCCGAACAGGGGTACAACTTCTGCTCAACCCCAGCCAGGATTTAGAGGTGGCCCTGGTATGACGAGACCTACTGTTCCTGTTCCATCGTTTCAGCAGTCAAGTGTCCCACGATATCGAGGACCGGGTGGTCAGAGTGCCCAAGTTCCTCCCCAAGTGAGAGTGTACGCCATGACTGAGGATCAGGCGAGAGAAGCTCCTGGAGGCGTGATTGCAGGTATTTGCACGCTTTGCGATTATCCTGCACGTGTTTTATTTGATACAGGAGCATCTCATTCATTCATATCTCATGCATTTGTTGCATCTCACGATATTGAGTGTACCCCGTTGTATGATACTTTGTCGATAGCCACGCCAGCAGGGAAGATTATTTTGTCTGAGAAAGTTGTGCATAATTGTGTATTGATATATGAGGATAATGTGGTATTTCTGAATTTGATTGTCCTCCCAATGCACGACTTTGATTGTATTGTTGGCATGGATATCTTGACAACAAATCGAGCTACTGTTGATTGTTGTCATGGAGTGGTTCGATTTCGACCGATTGATGGACCCAAGTGGAATTTTTATGGCAAGGGTTCCCAAGCCAAAATTCCATTGGTATCTTCTTTGGAAATGTCCCGATTGTTGACTAGCGGTGATGAAGGTTATCTTATCTACGCTATTGATATTTCGAAGAAGGAGTCTTCTTTATTTGAGATTCCCGTTGCGAAAGAATTCCCAGATGTATTTCCCGATGAGATTCCTGATTTTTCTCCTCATCGAGAAGTTGAGTTTAGTATTGATCTTGTGCCTGGGACTGCGCCTATTTCTAAAGCTCCCTATCGCATGGCACCTCTGGAATTGAAAGAATTGAAAGAACAATTGCATGATCTTCTCGATAAGGGATATATTCGACCGAGTGTATCGCCTTAGGGAGCTCCAGTTTTATTTGTTCGGAAGAAAGATGGTACTATGCGAATGTGTATTGATTATAGGCAACTGAATCGGGCTACTGTGAAGAACAAGTACCCACTTCCTCGTATTGATGATTTGTTTGATCAGCTTCAAGGTACTTCTGTATACTCGAAGATTGATCTTCGTTCTGGGTATCATCAAGTACGAGTTCGAGACGAAGATGTGCCCAAAACTGCTTTTCGTACGAGGTATGGCCACTATGAATTCTTGGTTATGCCTTTTGGTCTTACGAATGCTCCTGCTATCTTTATGAATTTAATGAATCGGGTCTTTCGGAATTATCTAGACCGATTCGTTATTGTTTTTATTGATGATATTCTTGTCTATTCGAAATCGAAAAAGGAGCATACTGAACATTTGAGACTGGTACTTCAAACTCTTCGTACTAGTCATTTGTATGCTAAATTGTCCAAATGCGAGTTCTGGATGGACAAAGTGGTATTTCTGGGCCACGTCATTTCGAGACATGGCATATATGTTGATCCTGCGAAGGTCGAAGCTGTATTGAATTGGCCAAGACCTACGAATGTTCCTGAGATCCGTAGCTTCATGGGTTTAGCGGGATATTATCGACGTTTTATTGAAGGATTTTCGAAAATAGCTAAACTTATTACTCAACTGACACAGAAGAATCAGCGATTCATTTGGTCAGATGAATGTGAAGCTAGTTTTCTTGAATTGAAGACCAGATTGACCACAGCACCTGTGCTTACGATTCCTTCAGGTACCGGAGGATTTGTGGTTTGTACAGATGCGTCTGGTAAAGGTTTGGGCTGTGTTCTGATGCAACATGGCAAAGTGGTTGCTTATGCGTCTCGTCAATTGAAATCTCATGAAACACGTTATCATGTTCATGATCTCGAATTGGCTGCCATTGTGTTTGCTTTGAAGATTTGGCGCCATTACTTGTACGGAGAAAAGTTTGTTATTTATTCGGACCATAAAAGTCTGAAATATCTCTTTTCTCAATCTGATCTGAATATGAGGCAACGCAGGTGGATGGATCTCCTGAAAGATTTTGATTGTGAGATTCAATATCACCCTGGATCGGTGAATGTTACTGCGGATGCCTTGAGCCGTAAAGTTTATGATTCTGTTTTAGCTTCTGTCAGTGTCGCCAAGGTACATGAGGATATATGTACTTCTGGCTGGACTTTTCACTCGAATTGGAATTCTGTCACTGTCTCAGCATTGCAAATTGAGCCGAATTTGATATCGAAGATACGAAAGGCCCAACGAAGCGATGCTCAGATCCAAAAGTCGAAAGAACTGGTATCGCCAGGACATCAATCTGGATTCCAGATTTCTTCTGATGGTTCTTTACGACTTAATGGTCGGCTGGTAGTTCCTGATGATTTTGATTTGAAATCTGCCCTTCTTCGAGAAGCACATTGTAGTAAATATAGTATTCACCCTGGAGGTCGAAAGATGTATTTGACATTGAGACCTCAATTCTGGTGGAAACGTATGAAGAAGAACATTGCTGAGTTTATTTCGAAATGTCTTGTCTGCCAGCAAGTAAAAGCCGAAAGAATGAAACCTGGAGGTTTACTCCATAGTCTCGAAATCCCAAAGTGGAATTGGGAACATATTGCTATGGACTTCGTGACTCATTTACCTCGTTCGCCCAAGGGCTGTGATGCTATTTGGGTTATTATTGATCGACTTTCGAAATCTGCGCATTTTATTCCGTATGAGCGGACTTATCCCTATAAAAGAATGGCCCGTTTATACATCGAGAATGTAGTGAGACTGCATGGTGTGCCAGTCTCAATTGTATCTGATCGTGATCCCAGGTTTGCTTCCAAATTCTGGGGTAGTTTTCAGGAAGCGATGGGTACGCGTTTGGCTATGAGTACTGCTTATCATCCTCAAACTGATGGCCAGACCGAGCGTACGATTCAAACGTTAGAGGATATGTTGCGTGCTGTTGTGATGGACTTCAGAATGGGATGGCAAGATGTCTTACCATTGGTCGAATTTTCTTATAATAATAGCTTTCAGACGAGTATCGGTATGGCACCGTTTGAAGCTCTATATGGGAGACGATGTAGATCACCGTTATTCTGGGATGAGATTGGTGAGAGACAATTGACTGGACCTGAAATGATACAGGAAATGAACGATAAGGTTCAGTTGATTCGGCAGTGGATGAAAGCTGCTCAGGATCGTCAAACGAGTTATGCGAATAAACGAAGACGACCCTTGGAATTCCAGAAAGGTGACAGAGTGTTTTTGAAAATATCTCCCTTTAGAGGCACTGTTCGATTTGGCATGCGAGGGAAATTATCTCCTCGATATGTTGGTCCATAGGAAATTCTGGATCGAGTTGGTGATCTTGCATATCGATTGGCATTGCCACCAGCTCTATCTGCTATTCACGATGTGTTTCATGTTTCTATGCTGAGGAAATATGAACCGGATCCATCACATGTACTTGCACCTGATGAGGTGAAACTTGATCCTTCTCTTTCCTATGTCGAACAACCTGTTCGAATTATGGATCGAAAGGAAAAGATATTGAGAAATAAATCGATTCTTTTAGTACGAGTGCAATGGACACGACATGGTGCTGAAGAATCAACGTGAGAATTGGAGAGCAAGATGCGAGATTCGTATCCGCATTTGTTTGATTCTATGACATCTGTTCCATTGTATTCGATGTATTCTGATCCTTTTTCTGATTTTAGTTTTGATATGTACTATAACTGGTGACATATGTATGTTTGCCAATGTTATGTATATAGAGATGTTTGAGATTTCGAGGACGAAATCTTTTAAGAGGGGGAGAAATGTAAGGACCGTGTATCGTATTATCGTAAATCTTATATGATTATCGATAATTCAGGAATTTGATATGTGATTATACATTTGATGTATATTATGACAATGAAATTGAGAAAATGAATATTGAATATGAATTGACGCTGTAAGAGCTCGAGTGGAGAGGCCGGACGCCAATTTAGTACAAACATAAATAATTGTACAGAACGAGTGGCGCCCGGGCGGTAGAAAATGACCGCCCGAGCGCCAAGGTAAAAATTTTGAGTATTCGGGCAGAACACTTCGCGCCCGAGCGGTATGTTGCAACCGCCCGAGCGCGATGCAAGTGATAATCGAACAGGACATGCCGCGCCCGAGCGCTAGTTTTTGACCGCCCGAGCGCGGTGCATTTGAAAGCCGGGGGCAGAATGTCTCGCGCTCGGGCGCGAGAATTCTACCGCCCGAGCGCGTAGGCGGTGAGGATAAAGATTAGATTTTGTTCTTTCTTCCTTCATTTCACCTACCGAGAGTTCGAGAGAATACGAGGGAATTTAAATTTCTTTCGTCCGAGTCGACTTCGAAACGCTGTCTAAACGCGAAACAAATGATATATTTGTGATCTTCGCGTTGAGGGCTTCTGACTGAGGTAATTTTCTTCTGGTTCCAGCAGCTCTAAATATCAAAGTGCTGGAATAGCATGTATTTGAAGTTGAATTTCCTGTATGTAGTAGAATAACCGACAATAAAGTTATATTCGAAGTCGGAATTGAATTATGATATGAATTTGATTTGATGTGAAGTTTTGAAGTTTCAAATGATATTTGAAACTCATATTAATGATTTTGGAGTATGTTATTGATTGGAATGAGTATATTATTGATGTAGATAAAGTGTAATATCAATATCTTCAGGCTACATCAACTGGAAACGAAGAATTGAGGTATGTTGCGACCGGGTAACATACGACAGGTATCTGTATTATATGATATATGTCGGATTGATTTGATTGATTGGAATGAGATTATGTGTCTATATGCCTTAATTGTTGATTGATGTGGCATACATGACATTGAGATTGAGATATCGATGTATAAAATAAATGTTTTGTTAACACACATCATTTTATGCATACATCGATACATGACATGCACGTTGAGCTATGATCCTTGGATACCTTGATATGATTGGATTGGATTCCGGGGTTTGTGAACACAATCGCTATGCCGGTATTATATGAACCGTAAAGCATAGACAATTGTGGTCCCATATGATTGGATATGAGATTTGGGATTTGATGGCGCTTTGCCGACGCTATCATACGAGTATCCCATATTGGCCGGTGTGCCAGCTCGAGCATTGATTTGATAGCGATTCGATTGATTCTGACATGTGCTCGGTGGATGGGCATTTGACCCGATACCTCCACGACATACATGCATTGCATACCATATATCATTGCTTAGATACTTGTGGTATATATGATTGATTGTTCCATACGGAGCTTTGCTCACCCCCAAGGAGGGCTGTTGTTGTCTTTGTGTGTGGACAATGGCAGGTACTCCAGGATATCAGGAGACCGGAGAGGGTGCTTCTGGAGGGAGTCACAGTTTGAGTTGAGGTTATATTTTGTTCCCAGTATATATGTATCTATATACCGGGGCATGTCCCGAGGATATGAATTGTTTGTATGTGATTGGCTTTGATTACGTGTGTGCGTGTTTTATGATGTGAGATTAAATACTATTTTTAGTATTTATATTATAGAAGAAATATTTCGGGCTCATTGTAAAGAAATTTTAAACTCGTTTTCCGCTGTAATTAGTTAACCCTAATCAGATTGCATTGTAATAACGATTAGGAGCTAAGGACCCCACAAATCTCATTTGGATTGAAATGTCTCTCGCCATCGATACTTGAATCCCAGGTTACCTGAGGTTAAAAAGGTAAGTAAATATAAGATTACGTAAACTGTGAAATTATAGAAAGTTATCTTAGATTGAATGATTGATGCCAAATTGCCCATGCTAGCTTTAATAATCTGTTCGAACACCAGGTATAAAACTATTATTTTTTTATTGTGAATATCAGTAGGGTTATCTGTCTTACATATAAAGATTCATAAGACCGTCTTACAAAAACCTACTCTAAACTTTAATAGTTAAACTTGAAAATATCTCAACGAAAAATACTTCTTTTCAAAGTCACAGCGCTAAATTCACCCATGATATTCTCAAATGGTTGCCAGCATTAATTAAGTGTTCGTACTTTTAGTTTGTAATAAGGTAAGTATTTCAAAACTAGAACTGACACACACAATACATATGTTAACTGTTAGAATAATAAATCTTCTTGAAGGAAGCATGAAACCATGAGAACGAGGAGAGATGAACGGTTAATGAGTGGAATGATCTTTTCTCACCATGGATGAGATTTGGTGGTGGAAAATGTGAAACCGTTTTCATTAATATAATTGTAAGTTTAAATAGATAATTAATTAATACGACTCAAACATAATTAGAAGGATATATTTGAATGATCACGTAAAAGTACCACGAACAGTTTTTTCTAGGGTATTCATACTTCATTAAACAGTAATACACAAACTATGCTATATTTTAATACACAACAAAGCCATTATATCGTTTCTTTTTAATTTTTATTCAATTACATTGACACAAAAACTCATGTCAATTTTGTGAGACATATCTTCTATTTGAATCACCAATTTAAAAAAAATATTATTTTTTGTAAATATATGCATTGTCAACACGCGTTTCATGAGCACTGCATGACAGAGATTCTGATCTAATGACCATGAATGCACCATATCTATTTTCATGTGATACAATGTTTTGGAATACGTGAAAAAATACACGTGATCCATTCATGATCATTAGGATCAACCCGGTAACCCAAAGGTAAGCATCAAACAAACCCTGCAATAGAGGATTCATTTTCACCTGTCTTGCAACTACAGATCTCGATAATTATGCCACTTTTGGTATCTCCGATGCCCTGGTAGCACAGGTCTAAGCCGAGAGGCCGACATGCAGTTCATGCAACAGCATCCTCTGAAGTCATTCACACACTTCAAGCAGCATCTGCAAAAGCGAACCCGATCACATTCAGCAATAACAGGGTTGCTAAAAAAAAGGAATATCATATAAATGCAAAAGCTAAGTGACAAAGTGGTTGGATTTTTCTTTTATAAATTCGCAAAATTTTATAAATAAAAATCCATAATAAATTTTAAAAACATTTACAAATACTACCTAAACCTAACTAAATAAGTAACATCCTATCAAATAATATCCATATCTTGAGACAGAAGGAAAAAAGGCTCTTCGAAGTTATGCATATCAATCGTATTATTCTCTCCCGGACACATTTTTTTAGACGTACCATTCACAAAATTGACTATTGATTCTAGGAGAACGAAAACTTACAGAAAAAGCAGGTTGCAGTCAAGATTGGCGCAGTTGCGATGCCTCAACTCAGAAACTTGAGCAGCACATATGTAGCATTTCGCAAACGAATGGTACACTTCTTGCTTTCTTCTTGGATCAGAACAAATTTCGGGCTTGTAGGTAAAAGGTGAGAGGGAAAGACGGCCATCAAAAACAAACAAATTTCCAACCCATCCAACAGAACCTTCAGTCTCGAGGTAATGAGAAACTCCTCCACTTAGAGTATACAAATTTTTAAAAGCCCCGTTGCCTGTCACACAAACAAGAAACTTAAAGTATAACAAAGCAATTTCTTTATTTGATTACATGTTTTTGAGAGCTTGAAAAATAAAAAATATAAATAGCATATTGCACCTTCCAAGATTCAAATTTCAGAATCAAGCAATCCGATGCACCATAGAAATTGTTTTAACAAGAACAGGACATGAAAAGCATCAATATTCACAAGATTGACCTGAGAATTGTGGAGTATATGTCGCAGCGGATTCCTCCAGTACAATACATCAATATATCTGTTCTCTCTTTATCAACAGCAGACAAAGGATCTGAAGCCAGAACCTGGACACAAAATCGGTGCAAAATAAGGCTGTGTTCCGTCAAGGGTGGGTCAAATTTCTTGAATGTATGTGTGTGTTATGCCAACTCCGATTAATTTCATACGGATAATATAGGAAATTTCTTGAAGGATGTATTAGGACCTAGGGGTTTTCAGCAAGTAAAATATCAAAAGAAGGCACTACCTCCGACTCCGGTAGGCCAAACGACGTGCTTCTGAAGCAATCTACATCAGGACGCTGTGCCCCTTGGAAGTGACCAACATCCCATTCATAACCTTAAAACATGTGGCTTAATTATGTCCCATAAACACTAAAAGAATATTTGAACAAATGGAACGGAATATCATTCTAGATTGAACAAAAACAAAAACAAGAGGGAATTTGAGACTCAATGAGATGTAAATTGGAGTGCCATACTATTGTTTGTAAATTATATTTCAATAAACACTTGCTTCCGCCTAATAACACAATGAATTACATGTTTGCATGCATATTAGGCTTTGTGAGGAAATGGAACATTTAAAAAGGGATGGTCGCTGCACTCAATTTCATCTAATGTTTGCTAATTAGTCTAAAGGCATGACCTTTGGATAGTTGATATTCCATAGAGTTGATCACCTTGTTCAAATCATGAAGCCATATATCCTTAGGGTTAGAAAACTTAAATTTAACAACACAAAATAGGTAACACCAGAATTGGGTAAGATAAATTTGAAGTTCATATATATATTAAGGAATGTAATGAAATGGTTCGCAGGGGCAGAGGATTGTAGAATTGAAGATGTATAGAAAAATAAATTATCATAATGTGTTACACAAAAAGGACAAACGAGATGCGATGGAAAAACTAGTCATTCCTGGTAAATTTACAAATAGTTTAACATTGAAAATCATGCAATGGTTCTGGCATTAAGACACTAATGTAACGTTCTCTAGCAAACCATTTTTAAAATGTCACGCTCAATGTTACTTAAACCAATGATCATACCATGGGAAACCAATTTTCTACCATTTAAGTTGGTGCATTGGTTGTAAATAAACTTTATATTCATGAAATATGCTATGAACCAGAGGAAGAAAGCAGCAACGAGAATATTTTTTTTTTCTAAAAAAAGGATAATACCGTTTCTCACATCCAGAAGAACAACTGCGTTTGATGAATTATCGATCTTATTAACTGCTGTCAGTCTGCTCCTCCATTGAGATGGTGTAAGAGGTGTGGCTCGCATTGACGGGTCAAGCAAAGGGAGATCTGATATGCCCTCTTCCCACTGGGAGAAAGAATGGACCCCAAGATATATTAATACATCAATAAAATTCAACAGAAATGAAAATAATAGGTTCCTGGGCTGCCCAGTACAGATAAACAAAGAATCTGCCAAAAAAGTTAATCATATGTCTAGAAGGCTACTAAGATTCTAGTCCTAGCAGTAAAAAGTACAGAGTTTCACAAAGTACGTATCATAAATCGTAGAAAATAAGCACCAAAAGCAAGAAAGAAAATTAACGATTAACAGTTGGCAGTAGGTGTTATAAACCATATATCTTGCCTGTACAAGGGATGGCTTATATCGCAATCTCAATTTCGGAAAAGCATGGCCATTATATCCAGGGGAGAGCTGAACTAATATATCAGAAAACCTATGATCTTCTCTCACCCAATTAACATATGTCATGGCATCTTTTGCGGGACCACTGTACTGCACAAGATGGAGTGTAAGGTAAGAATGTAAAAATGCTACATACCGAAGATTCAGCCAAACATCAGACACATAGATTGGCTGGAAGATTTAAAGACAGTGACCATGACACAATAATAACATCAAAAAACGAACGAAAACAAACTGTTTATCAGCTAGAACTGGCCAAAGTATGAAACTGACCACCAATTAGAATATCAATAGAGAAGAAAAAAGGAATACCTGTGCATTAATTCCTTGCTCATTCAAATATATACGGCCACGTATATCACGACCCTGGATTAATTATCAATAGGCAAATTCTAAAAAAAACAACCAAAATATGCAGCAAAAAACCAACAGACATGTTAAAAATAAATTCTGAGATTATAAAAACGCAACACACAAAACAAAGCAAAAGGAAACAAAGCATAAAATCACCTGCATGAAAGAGAGATGTTTAGAGACTTCCATTTCTGGGTCTTCAACAAACGCTAAGCGGTAGAAATTAACCACCACGAACTCGTCATCCTCGTACACTCTGGGAGCACCAGCCTCCACCTCAACCCAGTTGCCACTTGTAGACGCAAGCGCTGAAAGACTGAATCTTTCTTTAAAATCGCAACAAAATCTACCCCAAACATAACTTTTAGATTTCATCAGGCATTGAGAATAAAGCGGGGAATTGAAAAACTGGGTTCCATTGCTGAATGAGGAGTATTCAGTTCTTTTGTCGGAGGTACTGGGCTTGAGAAATGGCGTCCATGTGACGATTGTGCAGGACCAGGCCATGGCTAAATTAATGGCAACCAAAATGATGCTTCTCTTCAGTGTTCCTGGTTGTAAATTGGATTAGGATGGTGGGGACACGAGCCTGCAAATCAAAATTACAAATTTACCCTTGACCTCGAATAAAACCTAACCCATCTTCCCCGGAAATATATATACAACAAAATGCCGTTTGAATTTGACATATAATTTTCTCAATTTGTAATCTTTCGTTTGGCCATGCTCGTCCTGTTATAAGTACTAGGCGAGCCCAGAAATCTTATGCGAAACCGGAAATCAGGACCTGTTCATGTTGGTTGACACCATACACACAAGATTATATATTTTTTGTGCTTTTTGTCAGAAGAATCAGCGGAGGCGATGTTAGACTACAGTGAATTTGATGCGCACTTCAATTTGTTGGCCCTTCGAATTCCGAGGGAAAAATGGAAGCTCGCCACTCAATCTTCAATGGGTGTGGACTGAAGTACATTACTATAATTCAAGTTCTCGTTTTTTTCTCCACTTGATCAGGTATTTGCTTGATAGGCCACGTATCAAACCTATCACAGAGTATTCTTGCTTGGTCATGTGAATTTTCTTTTGAGTTCAATCGTAGATTTATCTGAAATCCACGGTCATAAAGTTGATGAATTGAAGGAGCTCTTTGAAATTCAAGTGGTTCCTTATTCATTTACTCTTGGTTATTCATACTGGAGTGCCGGTACGTTGTAGTTTATCCTATACTTATGATTTTTAACAACCTTAGATAAGCTATTGCAATTTTCTCAAGCTTTAAAACAGATGAATTGTTTACTTTTTATCTAAATTTCTCTGTTACAGACCATATATTGAAGCAGATTTGGCTACTTGGGATTGAAGTACCTCATGTTATCATGTCCTGTATCATACCATAGTTTCTCAGTAAGGAAATAACCCTCTTCCTTAGGATATATAAGCTAAAATGCGTCATACAATCTGCATTCCATGTTTCTGGTATCCAAGAAAGTAGAGTACCGTGAAAAAGCTCGATATTAGATTCGGCCATTCCGTAGCTATTGAACAAGATGAAATCCCATGTTCTGTGCAAGATAGCCTGAACTAGATGGACACAGGACAAAACTAAAAGGTCTGTAACCTATTAGGAGGCTCCATATTTGCACTCGACTTCTTCCCCTTGTATAAGTCTCTCTACTGCATCCGACGGTAACCCAACCAACTTTAATGTCTTCTCCCAAACCTTATAACAAGTTTCAATGTCGTGTGCTTCTTCAGATGGATTTGCGGGACGACAGTCATGAGAGATGAAAGCACAGACTGGCCAATCTTCTGCTTTCAGCGACTCACAGTACTCTGGCAGTTGGGGATCGGTGGCAGCAAAAAGTGCACTTCTGGAGCCTGCAATTGCCAAAAAATATGACTAGTTTTTCACTGGCTGGTTTAGTAGATGTTGAGAGCAAAGAGAGAATAATGAGGAAAAAAACTGACGCATTGTGTTGTGTATGCAGTGGACAGCAGCATGCCCAAGGAATATACGCCAAGTCTAAGAATTTTCAATAGTTTGTGTGATCTTACATCAAGAGAGAACATCGCTCGTCAAGCAAAATAGAAAATGGGTGATGAGGCTTCATGTAGCGTAGACTATAATTTCTCGTAGACATGTATTATATATAAATTAAAAAAAAAAAACTTGATTGGAAAATGATGAAAAATTCAGAAGATGTACCTTCTTCTGCGCTGAAAATAAAATAGGGAATTAAATGATACCCAGCTTGAACAATCTTTGGAAGATCCCGAGCCTGCATTTACCAACTCAAACTTTAATGTGTACAATGAGTAGACAATTATCAATTATTACAATGAACCGAAATCTTATCACACAACTACTTGCATATAATATAGAGGACCAAGAAAAAGCATTCCCATGATACTAAGAAATGCTGAGGTATTAAAAGCCTTACAAGGCTCTCTACGGTCTAAAAATAAGTAAATATATTCATCAAACCTACCAGTCTACATCCTAACCAATCTAGTGCTTGTTTTTTACGTGCAGAATAATTTTAGAGATTAATTTCATAAGATTGGTTATTAATCCTATCATAAACTAACTACCAAGGACGAAAGTGCCTTATAAAATGTCTCAACAAGTAGCTCGATGCATCTGGCATTAGCCACCTAGCATTAACTTTGTGAAAAGTTGTTCGGCCCAATGATTTTCAGAGGAGCATGTGATGCCAGAGAACAACAATACAAACCAGAAAAAGATGTAAGCAAAAATATCCAATTTCCTCCAAATGCTATGATTCGACTCTTGTTTCAGAAACAATAACCATACAACCACTTCTAAATGAATAAATACACAAGAATTTAAGATACTGATTAATAGGTCAAAATCCTAGTACAGATTGGTTACTTACGACGTTGGTGTGCACTATTCCAGGAGAAACACACACTACATTTATGCCAGCTTCAGCTGGAAGCCGCTTATTAAGAATACTGCTGAACATGATCTGCATTCACAAATATCAAGGTAGTATTAACGAGACTTGAACCAGCACTTTAAGGTGATGATCAAATTTGGAAGCTTATTCTTTTCACAGGAACCACAAAAGGGAATAATGGAAAAGAAGGCCCCCGATGGACTGCCAAGGAGGTAGTTGAGGTTCTCAACAATTTTTTAAACCCAAATACAGAAAAAGAGTTGTCTCCACTCACCTCTACCAATAGCATTAACCTCGGAAATGTAAAATTATGAGTTTAAGACATGGAAGCTACTCTTACATTAAAGTATTGCCAACTCACTATTGAAAATAGGATCAATAAGAGATTTGCATGTCATCGAAAGCCAAAAAGTAATTGCTGAAGTTTTAAGCAAGTGGTTGGGCACACCTCTGCTAGTTTACTGCTCGAGTATCCCACCAAACTTGTGTATTTTCTTTTTCCAGATACAACATTCATATCTTCTGTATCCACAAATCCTACATAATGCATCTACAAACAACCAAAACAAATTACTCTCAGTTTGAGCAGCCAACGTTTCTCTTAAACAGTATTTTGGCAATCCATAATGAGCGATCATGTAAGTCCTCTCAGGTTCAAACAAGAAAAGTCGCAAATTCAAGTTAAATGACACTGAAACAATTAATATGCACACAGTGCTTGTAAAACTTACAATAGAATTCACATTAATAATGCGGCTAGGTGAGCCTCTAATGAGGGAAGGCAAAAGCAATACTGAAAGCAGAGATGGAGCTAGATGGTTCACTTGCATGTACTCTTCATAACCGTCCTTTCGAAAATTTTTGTGGTTCTGAATCCAAAGAAATAGAGCAACCAGGATGCAATCAAATAGATTACCTATTTTCTTTGCTTAAAAGTAACAAGATATGTATCAGCAAATCAACAAATGTATTCCTATGGACCAAAAAAATCACAGGAAACAATTGGATACAGCACATTTGAGTTAAAGTCGAAAATATTAATCTAACTTCGATGCATACGCAAATGGCAGTGCAAACTTTCATTCATGAAGGATTAATGCAAAATCAAAATAAGCTTATTACTGCCAACCATAAGGGAAAGACTTGTCACACAAGTAGTAATTTTTAGAGTAAATTAAATATGAACCTCCAATGGAAAATATTCCAGCATTGTTGATGAGAGCATGGAGAGGTGCCGAACGTGTATTCCAAGCTTCAGCGAATCTCACAATCGAGTCCAGAGAAAGAAGATCAAGTTCCATGACCTTTAAAATTGCACGTGTTAAAGTTTGTCGCAATGAAACTTTGCAAATTTTACTAGCAATAATCTTATAAGAAGAAAAAAAGAGGGTGAAGATATTATTTTATTTAATTGAAAAATACAGTCTCAAATGGAATGCACGAGCATAAATTGGACCACATGCAGGAAAAATTGATGTTCCTTATAACATGTTTGTAGATTCACCATAACCGTTTAACCAAATTTATGAGTTGACTTCATACATTAAGTACCTCCATATTAAGAGGAAGACCCCTTCCTAACCACTCTTCCTGCCATTTCTTTATCAACTCATTAGCAGCCTTTGAATTTCTTACTGCCATCACAACATGCGCTCCTGCTTCCGCCAATTGCCTGTTGTAGCTTAAGATATCAGATCCTTTATATATAAATAAACCAAAAACTCGTAATTATGAATTTTCCAAGTTCAAGACCTGAAATTCCCACAAGGAATCATCTGCCTTCGGCATCAACTTCACATTCCATAAAAAATCAAGTGATCGTTTTACTACAGCTAAAGCAAGCATACATATCAAAGGAAACATTTTGAGGGAAAAAAAAGCTGGAATATCAGCAAAAATGCGTGTATCAGAAAGTATACGCAGAATAACCTAGCGATTTCTTTGCCGATCCCGGAGGTGGATCCTGTAACAATGAAGGTGAGGTCATTGAGAGGAGGAAGGGGCATTGGATTCTGCAAATGGCTGGCTAGAATCCTCTGGAAAAGCATCTCGTAAACCAGATAAAACCAACCAGTTAGCCAACTAAGCCAACCCAGGCCTTCCTTCTTCTTCTTCGTGGCCTGCATTTCAACTTTATCCGAGGCCAAGGGCTTGCCATTTTCCTTCTCCTTATCCTTTCCCATGCCAGCTGAAGAAGATTGGGACGCCATTTTTCTCTCACACGAGGAGATTGATTCAGATATGCTTGCTTCCGTTGATTCGAATTATTTTTCTAATCTAATAGTGTGTGTGTGTGTGTGTGTGTGTGGTGTGTGTGAGAGAGAGAGAGAGAGAGAGATTCGATTCCCCGTTTGTTTAAATCTGTGCTGTCGATTTTACGTATCTCTATATAGCCAACTAATATTATTTCGACTAAAATATATTCCTTAATTTTATAATAATAATAATAGTAATAAATATCTAAAATAATGAATTACTTAAATTTATTTATTGATTTATCTAATGAATCACATGTGCTTAAGTTTAATTTATTTTATGGTAAAGGTATTTAAATTCATATTTTTATGGTAAAAATGTTTTTTTTTGGAAAAAATGATAATTTTATATCACAATATGTGTGTGTATGTGTTTATTGGCTGAAGGGAATATTCATTAAAGATTAAAAATATATACTATATATTTGGTAGTGAATATTTATAATTTATATATATCAATGATTATTTATTTATGTACTTCTGGCTTTTGGAAAACAGTTTCTTTGGAGAAAAAGTTCTCATTTTTCCACCGTTAAATAATTTTTCAATCTTTTTTGTTAATATTTATATTATTTTAGTTGAAATGATATAAGACTTAATAAGTAAATTTAATTTGATTTCACGCGATGGAAACAGTGAGGAAATTTGACGCAATACCTAATATATACATATATAGGTAAAACCAACAAATTATTTTATGTTTAATAAAAAGGGAAAGTGTTATAAAATGTAAAAAATTTGGACCAAAAAAGCAGATTTTCATCAAAAGGAAAAACTAATTGTAACCTGAACTCTCATCCCAAACTCTCCATGCCCAACACAAATAGTGAGCTGAAATCATCCCTTTGTGGCAATATATTAGGAGGTAAAAAAAAACTACAAAAATCTGAAATATATATATAAAAAAATTCCCCAAATGCCAGCACTTTAATGTAATGGTATACTTCAAATACCCTTCGACTCAGCACTACTTAAACATCCGGATTCGTGCAACATGGAGGAGGGGAGTTTATCACCACCTATTGTTGGGGGGTTTCACCTTGTAAATTCTGACTATCCAGTTTGATGTGGTGAATGCCTCTTCCAAATGTTCCAGCTTTATGTCTTTATTTCCTATTTCTACTCCTCTAGCCCTGTCGTATCTGTTCAGAGAAGACGGCCAGTTACTACGCAACTCATGCAGCAAAATAAAGTCATAGAGTATCCCACAGTCCAGAGATATTCATGATTGTACTCATAGGCTCACAGATAATTTGGATTCAAATTCATGATGATACAAGGTTGCATACGCAGAAATGTAGACTTGTTCCAATAATATTATGCTATAAATAAACGATAGATCACATTTAGATATGAGGTCACCTATCGACTTTCACTAGTTATCCCATCGTACATATACAAGATCTCGCAGAAACTTAAACAGCCAGCTAAAGACAAATGAATCCCCCAATCTCTAGCTGCCATTTGAGAGAGGATACTTTCGCATCCAGGCTTTGAGTAACCCACAGATTTCAAAATTTTCGAACAGACGTTCCCAGTGCAGTTATTGGTATCCAGCAACCATATAAAATTTTATAAGCACCTTGGATCCATGTGTTTCAGAAGTGAAATACTAAAGAAAATACAACTGGATAGAGAAAATGTGCCTTATTCTCTCAACATTTTTTCCCATCTGCTGTGTAAGGTGCACAGCATGTCCAACTCAATGTGAGTAGATAAAACAACACTTGCGAGCTCTGGAAGCTTTGCATGGACAGAAAATGGACGCTCGGCATTATCTACATTCACACTTCACAAGTAGATATGACTAAAAAAACATCATCCTCGATAGCATATTCAGGAAATCCTTGGTTTGCTATTAAGTGAACAGCCAAAATGTGGACGATTCAAGCTTCAGCAAAAACAAAAGCAAAGATTTAAACTAGTAACTCACCCAGGAGGCTTTCCATATTCTGTTGTCATTTCACCGAATCGATAATATGATAGCTTGTACCTGTTGTGGATTCAAGTGAAATATAATGACATTTATCATGCTAAAAACATAAGATACAGAGTTCTTTTTACTATCTACAATCTCATAGGATCATGAAAAATCAACAAAATAATAATCACATCCAAAATATAATAAATCAAAAACTGTCGCTGTAAAGGTGGTTACTCCACTATACTATATATGCAAGCATGCATTTTCCTTGACAAGCATAGCAGAATCATAATACCAAGGACACAAAATATCATATGATACTTTAAGGTAATTTTTATAGCTATTCATGGACAGTAAGCTTCACAAGATTTATGTTACAATTCATGCGGGAATGTATGCCTGCCAAAGAGGTGAAACCTATCATAATGCAGGCCGTACTCATTTTTTGGATTATCAGAGATCCAATTTTTGGCACATGCTACAATACTTCAAGATCCCGCAACAACAAAATTTAATATGGGCCTCAAGACCTAGTCAGAGGTTCTTGTTTTGAAGTAAATTTTGTCAAAAACACGTATCTTCCACAACCATAACAATCACTAGTGAAAAAATGTAAAATTTAAACCAATAGTAAGACATGAAAATATACTTACATCAGACAATTTAACATCTTCGGAGCTGCACCTCTGTCAACACGATACTCTCCGTTAACAAGGTAATCAGGTTCCTTAATGACAGGAAAAACTCCACCTCCAATTCTGACCATCCATAAAAATCTGATACAAAATGGATCATATGAATTTGTGAGCTGCACAGAAAGTATCTAAAGCACAAGGCAATAAAAAATCAATAAATCATTGAGACAGCAGTATTGCGTGCTCACATGCATATCAATAGACATATTAGTAATGTATCGCAAGCTTAAAACCAAATCCAGCAGCAGATATACATAAAGAAACGAGAACCAGGACTATATTCCTACTGTTTAGACCTTTTGGCTCAGCGGTGCAGTACAATAAAATGATGAGAAAAATATGTGACCATGAACCATGGGAATTTTCAAGATTAATTATGCCTTCTAGTTTCGAGTTCATAGGAATTTTTTACTATTTTTATCATCTAAAAAGGCAGCCGTGTTGAGCAATCTTGCAAACAGCAGCAGTAATAAATCAGAATTATAAGCTAGAGATTCAAGTTATGTACTTGTTAATATCATCAGATGAATAACCAGTAACACCACCAAACACCACTAGTACATAGTCAACATCGAGTGATCTCATTATATCATAAGCCTCATTCTCATAGGATGACATAGCACGCCCAACAGTGGCAATATGTGTGTTATTCCAAGTGTTATTGTCAACAATCACTGTTCTATTTGCCATGGCAGTAATCTGGTAGCCGTAATCCCACCAAGACATCACTTTGGCATCCTGAGGAGTATTCTGTCGCAGCCAAAAATATGCTTCACGGTAGTCATCAAAAATTACTCTATTCCCATGAGCACCCCTGGCAGCTAAGACAATTGATGGAGAAGAGTAAGCCTCTGATGTAACCCAAGTACAGTGGATCGCATATCTGCTGAGCAAGTAAAATGCTCCAAAAAGCAATGCTAAAGCCCCATTTCTCTGAAAAGGCATAGATTGATCCAGCGAAGCCTGTTGTGAGACAAAGAAAAGTAAGATTATTCACTCACCTGTAACTGCTTTTAAAGATCACGTCAAAAATACCTTGATAAGCTAGAACAAGAGTATGAGCACTGAATTTCATATACAAAGTGGCCCTGATATTAAAACAATAACATCGTGATGTGTTATTCGGAATTGACATGTTAACTTGATATAGTCTTTGTCTTCAGCGAATCAAAACTACATAAAAGGCATTGTGGATGAACTACAACATTTTGTATATAAAGTTAGCCTACCCTTCAGATTACTTAATCTATTCATCATATTTCAAACTAAGAGAATAATAGGCATTGTATAGAGATGAATTATAGCACTTATTATGTAACGACCAGTAAAATATATAGTCACTTTCCTTCCTGCCTAATTTCAATACTCATACTTATCAATCTCCTAATGAAGGAGAATACCAAGAGTCCTGAGAAGTAAAATGTAGAAAAGAGAGGAAAATTATGAAATAGCAAATGTTTATTAATCCAACAATCACATTATCTAGAACTATAATTTTTAGAATTTTTTTGTTACGTTAAAGATCATGAGAATGGCGCAGGTTCAAGACTAACTATAATATTAAGTTTCGAGTTCATACAATTTTTCAACCTCATTGGCTTGAGATTTTCATTGTTACAAGCCTGAGTTAGGAACTTCATTAATGTCAGTTGTCAATAAAACACAAAGTAGAATCTATTTGATGAATTTCAGAAAGGAAAAGAAAGAATCTACGTGATCACAGAATTACTGAAAGCTAGATGTTTTACCAGATTCTTGACCGCTGCTATTTTTGGAGCAATTATAAGTTGAAAATGGATAGTTTTACTGTCACCTCTTTTCTTTGTACAATTTCTGTTTGTAATCTGTTTCCTAGGGAAAGACAATAAAACATCTAATAAAACTAGCAGCGTTTTCAACAAACTGATGCCATCAGAAGCCTCAGAAAAGACATGCATGAAGAAAGAACTCTCGGAACTTATATTTAGGTTTCAACAACACTGGGTAAAGTTTTATCTCCACTTTGTGACGGGTCATTTCTAATTCTAACCAAAACTATAGGATCCTTCTTAACCACCTCAACAGATAAATTCCATCACTTCCTCTTCACTGGTGCATCTAGCTGCCATGCTGGCTGGCATCTTTCAAAGCTCCCAAGCCTCTCAATAGGTTCCCTGATAATCTATTCTCTTTTTCACTTTTTGAAAGATCAAATAATCAATTTTCATCTGGAGCACTTTTAGACCACTCTTAAATATTTATTGGCCCATGCTCTATTTTTTGCCGTTAATACTCCAATATTCTTCCCCTACAGTTCTTATAGAAATTCAAACACAATAAAACGTTTTTTTAACAAATCAATAACATCTTCTGTACAACAGCATATTGTTCCAGAAGTTGCTTCTAATTTTCTTAAATAATATTGTTTGACTTAGAAAAATATAGGTTACCATCCAATCAGTCAGAGAACTGCTCATCATATCAATCAAGCATTTATTATAATCCTGTATTGCAATAAAATTCCTCATATCTTGAATAAAAGATTATTTGAAAAAGTAAGCACCAGGAGCCAACCTTTGAAGAAGTTTTGGAGCCAGTTGTTCCTTTACTCATACCGCCAATGGCGGGCTTGCTTTTTAATCTCACCAGCTGAGTTAAGTTCTTTATGGTGGCTGAGACTGCAATGGCACTGATGAGACATACTGCAGGTGTAGCAACAAGTATTAACCGCACCATGACTCCAGCAAAGTACATGCTAGTGAGACCATACATCACTATGAATATCGTCACATCTGACAAACGTTTGAAGCAGAAATACAGACCAGCAGGGAAAAGTAGCAACAACACGTGAAAATCAAACATGAAAGATGACCATGCCGTCGGCTGATGTTCGGAGACAGATGCAATGATCGGAATGTGATCTTTTGCATATGTTGGATCCAAGAGGGAATAAAATCGACCAGTCCATGGAGAAATATATCCAGAGGCAGTTCCAACTCCCAGAGCTATGGCTCCCAAACCTACTGTAAAGGTCACTGTGATCCTCAGGAATGCCTGAAACAACTTTGGATCATCTAGTAAGGTGCTTAACCCAATCCAAAAAGTAGAAAACCTGCATAAAAAATTGAAATTAATGACAATTAGATGATTGACAGTGAACCCTCCAATGGATTCTATATGTATACACAAGGGGGAAATAGATAAAACAACAAACCAACAATAGGTATTAACTATATGTGAACTGAAGGCTACCACCTCTACTTGGATGAGATTTCAGAAATGCAGCAATTGGTGGCCATTGCCCACAGTTATCATTATTGTCAAGTTTAAAACTATGTGAATCAGCAATAACCAAAAGGAATAGAAGTAAATGACCGAAATATTGAAATTTTAAAGCATACTATTATATTTCTAACTCTAATCTCTTGCCCAAGACATAGCATCCAGAAAATTCTGTAGTCAACCCCTACCGCAAGCATCTACTATCTTCGAACACTTGGTAAACAGATATATTAGATTGCATGTCAATGTTGTTTCTACGGACTAAAGGATGTGAGTAATTCCAATTGCTTCAGTCATGATAATTCTTTTGCAATTTAAGTAAACAATAAAGCAAAGTTATTGCATCTAAATATAATCTTCATCCAGTTGTTTTTGTCATGACTTCTGTCCGACTCCAGGAACTTAGAATTAACTCTACTTCATGACATAAGACGAAGTTTCATTCCACTTGGACATTAAAGCAAAAGGGGTCAATCAGCTACTCAAGCTGCTTATATCTATAACTTTTGGCTGGGAGTTCCATAAAAAATTTGATTATTATAAATTGTACCTGCATCAAGAAAAACACTCCCATTGCAGCCATGTGTTCTCCAGATTGGACATGCTGAAATCCCACAAAACGAATTTGCATTGCCAGTAACATTCCCAGCACATACATGCAATTATAAGCCACATATAATCTCATCGAGAATCTCCCAGTAACCAAAAGGACCATCACATATAGTGGGATCAAATTGATAATGAACACATAACCGCCCCATGCTGAAACCATATAGAAATACCCAAAAGCTGAGGCCAAGGCCCAAGCAAGTGAGCCTGTATTTACAGCCTTAACAAACAGATAGAATGTAAGCAGTAACGCAAATATGGCTACACCCTCGTTATCATATGAGCCCGCCACCGACCTCGATATATAACCTGGGCAGACAGCAATTAATACAGCTGCTACAAGTCCAGCACCAGAGTCCCATATCTCTTTTCCAAAGAAGTAAGCAACGAGAGTTGTGTTGGAAGCAAAAAATGGAGCGGTGAGTACACAAACTTCACGGATGTGCACAGCAAACCTAGAAAATGATGGAAAAACTCATATGAGATGTGTGCATGACATGCATGCAACTTAAGTTTGCAAGATTTAGAACAATGATATCTTAAAAGTTTGGTCTTGTTACCCAACACGACATGGAAACTTTAAAAACCATATATACCAGGTATAATTTCAGTAATTCAATTAAAAAAAATGAATGTACCTAAGAAAGCGGAGGGTCGAGTAAATCAAGGCGGCCGTAACCATGAGACCAGGATAGAGCGTCCCACCGATGATCCTACCCAGCGGATACCAGCTCTCTGAGTCGAACCAGTTCCAGAACTCGTAATACCCTTTTTGGGTCAGGTACTGGGTTACCCGATAGTTGAAGTATGGGTCAAACTCGTGGATCATGCTCTCGTAACGCAACACACTGAACAAACGAGTAATGAAGGCCAGAACGTACACCAAGAAAAGGATCGTGACACGGATCAAGAGCTCCTGCTGCTTTGTTTTCAGTTTAAAGGATTTCAGCATTGAATTCACTCCCTGGGACGAGAGTAGATCCATGGGTAACTTGTCCACTTTCGCCGCCGCGCCCATTGTAATCGATCGATCCGGCCGATCAAAACAAGAATTTCGCTGTGCTTGGATTAATCAGGGTTGTGAAATTTCTTGGAGCTAAAAATGGTTGGGCTCCATTTCCGGTATGGATTAACGTTAAACCCTACCCACTCTTCAATCACTCTTGCCAAGTGTGTGTGGGAGTGACTTTGTTCACCAAAAACAAAAGAAGCGTGTCAACATTTGATATATCGCATTTCCAAATGAGAATTACCTCTATAATACCTTTTTCTTTTCTTTCTCTCTTTTTTTTTAAGCAAAATAATACCATTTCAAATCAAAAAATAATATTATCTAAATTTGAAAATCAGGAACACATGCATCATCTTATATTGGGGTTTAGATATTTATACCGTTGCTCGCGTGCGTGTACAATCGAATGCTCTCGGACCTTTTAAAAAAGAAGAATATTTGCATATATATATATATATATATATATCACAATTAATGGCCTGATATATCATTTTTCAAAAAACAATATATTTTTCAATTAAATGCTTCTAAGTTGTATAAATATAGTAAAAAAAAAAAAGATAATTTAAGAGTGACGATCTTTCCTTAGAATCCAACCAACAAAACATCTTTATCCTGTACTAAATAACATGCAATAGAACATCAAACAACAAAATACATATTTCAAAATTGTAATTTAGTCGACCATTGCATGAAAAATTCAAGGAATCATCAAAATGAAAAAGGAAAGAATCCCAAAAAACTCATGCCAATTCATTTCCTCTTACACTCCCCGAGCAAACTTGCTCCCAATTTATTTGCAGCCAAATAGCCAATCCCCTCAAATTTCAATGCATCGATGCTTGCTGGTTCTTCCTCGTCATTAATATCCCGCTCTTTCTTATCAGAAAAAAAATTAATAGATTCAATCCCTCCTACCACTTTCTCATAAATCCTTCTGCTCTTCCGCAAGCTTCGCTTGTGGTATCATGGCCAGTGGCAGCTTTGTGACAGGCTTACGATTCTCTTTTTCCTCGGCGCTGGTAAGAATCCGGCCCATATTTGGCTATTTGGTGGAGTCTGTATATTCAAATAACCCTGAAACTTCAACGGCTTCTTGTGGGGTGGGGGTCGAAATCGATCGATTTTACCAACTTTTGTGTCTCTCTGTTTTCAAAATCTTCATTCTTCCTCACCCTGTTATTTTAAGGTCATATATAATATTCAGAGTTTGCCTATTGTTTTGTCAAAATCTTCATTCTTTTTCTTTCTTTTTTCACTAAGAGCCGAACATCGAAATGAAGCAGTTCTTCCATCTTTGGAATTGAATTGGAGAGGAAACTGAATAGAAGTTAATAATCTTTATCTGCAAGTGAGAGACGTAGACAATCATTTTTTCCGACAATCACGATGGACTCCGGTGACCAAAATTGGAAAAAATATAAATTGCAGCTTTTCCCAATATATGCCACACCAACTGACCAAAAACAAAGGTCTAGGACCCTCACCTTCAATATGGTGTACAAGTACATGCGCGCACACACACCATAACGTCCATCTTCGTAGCTAATTTATCCCAAAAAAAAAAAAAACACTCATATTAAATGCATATACACTTGATATAGTGCTTTTAAAAATTATAAAATTAATATGTTTTTATCAATAATTAAAAAAGAATAATTCATTATTTATGCAATAAATTAATGAAGTTAAGCTTAGAATTTAATGTTCTACAAATAATTAAATAATAATAATTATTCAGTAAATTTATAAAAATACGTAGGAAAACAAATGATAATTTTCACATTCCTCTCTCACTTAATAAAATAAGGAATGATATTGATAGGTTAACCCGCATTTTCCGTAATTGCAAAATTCAATCAATTTATGCGATATAATGATTTAATGAGTTAGATATGAATGACAACCTATTTGCAATTTAAATTCTCAGCTGGTCACCTAAATACATTACAAGATCCAATAACTTCATATTTACATAAACACGACAGGCAAATAATTTATTTGAAAAATAATAAACTTGAATAAATGGATAGAAAGAGTATCAAGGAATCAGAAATAACTGTCTACTTAGTAAGGATAAGCTACAGATTCTTGTGTACAGGTAAAAAGAGAGTGGAGAATCCTCTGTTTTTTTAAAACTCTGCTGCAATTAGTCATTGATCAAAGGTTGCGACGTGGTAAGAATATCTCCTTCACAGAACCTCCACGATCCATCATCTTGCCTTTTCAGAAGATAAAGAATTTTATAGGGGCTGCAAACATTGGTTGGAATGTAGGAAACTTTTAATCCCAGAGGAATATCCAGAGAGGATTGTGAAACAAGCTTTTCAGCGTGCCAGTCGTTAATGGAAGTTTGTAACATTACTTTGGAGACAAAAAGTGTATGAATGCTCATGAATGGAAACTGCATAACAGTGATTGTTACTAGTTCAAAAACATAGTCAAATGCACAGGAGTTCAGAAATTTTGTCCTTGGTTCTTCTTGATTTGCAATCAGTCGCACTAATTATTCTTCTCGTCTTTCTTCAAGGATAGTTCAAAAAAAAGAAAGATAAAAAGAGCTTCATGACTTTTAATAAGGCAGAAATAATTGTATGTTAATCACCAGATATAGTAAGTGATGCCTACCTCTACAATTTCAACCAAATATAACATAATAGGCTCGTGCTTTCATAGATTGCCTTTAATATGGTCATGATTATCTCATTTAACTACCTTTTCTTATGGATCAAATATCAAAGAAACAAATAAAAATTACAAGCGCCCCGCTCCAAGTACTTGTTTTGATAGAAAATGTTAAATTACCTGTAGTATGTTGGATTCTTAGGCTGAGATTCGTCCACAAGCTCAGCTGCCTCTTCCAAGAAAACCTCTATTTCGGCCATTTCCCTCCCAACCCCATCTTTCAAAATGTCAGCACGTGTAACTTCCAGTTGCAATAAAACAAATCTCCAAAAACAGGATCTTCCTTTTGCAGCATCTGCCAAATTTTGCCACTAGAAATATCGAAAACCAGAAATAAACAACAAGCAGTTAGCCTGAGGATATTATGCTATAAGGTTTTAATAGAATCAGAAAGGTTAAAGTCTATTATTTTGAATGCTAA
This sequence comes from Primulina tabacum, assembly GCF_025594145.1. Taxonomy (NCBI): domain Eukaryota; kingdom Viridiplantae; phylum Streptophyta; class Magnoliopsida; order Lamiales; family Gesneriaceae; genus Primulina; species Primulina tabacum. The sequence goes on from NC_134558.1 coordinate 40,370,048, forward strand.
GCAGAATTTTCCCAGAAAATATAGACAGAATCCAATCTCATTCAACATCTTTTCTCTTCGTTATTTTTTTTTTCTTTTTTCAGTTGGAGGAGGGAGTATTTTGTTACAATTGGATCTCAAACCAGAGAACTCGTCCCAAACTTAGAGCATTTATTCTCCTTATTGTAATTTGTTAATTAGAGATTTAAAACAATAGTCAGGCTGATTTTCCAATCCAAGTTCTACAGGATACTTGCTGTAGATCCAAAAAACACCGAGTCTGTTAAAAAATTAAACACATTACAAATGGGATAAAACTGATCCAATATCATATTTTAGAGTTATGAGCTCAAATATTTGTAGAGCATGACTAAACCACAATTAATAAGGTAGTCACCTGAACTAGCATAGAACCATCAAGGACTTCCAGGAGGCCGTGAACATCATGGTTAGGCCCCAGAGCTTCTGCTTTAATTGCTTGCCATCGCTTGACAAGGATCTCAGCATCTTTGACAGACAACTGCTGCCCATAAGTTGATGTCATCGAAGATGACATGTTCGATGACATGCCAGTGAAGAGGGAAGCCGTTTTCAAATCAACAGCTTCTGAGTGATAACCGAAGTGCACTTTAAGTGCAGAAAGGAACTTCTGAAATTTTCTAGCAATACCATTTTTCTTTGTTACTAAAGATTGGTGACTTAAATCCGTAGAAGAATCTGCACTCCAAGTAAGGGAGCTAGTATCAGCACTCTGTTTGTCCATCCTCCATCTAGCCCCATTTCCAGCCCTCCAGAATAGTGTGTTTTTAAGTTTAAGGAGAGCAACCAAGATGAAGCCCAATGCTGCAGCATATATCATCTTTCCAAGCACGTGACTTATGCTCAACCAAAATTTCCAAACATCAGCTTGTTTTGAACCTAAACTTCTTTTCAGCTGTGCAGATGGTATGTTACCACTGCCTCCATCAATGGCCATGCTTTCTGTCAACGGGATTTGGAGATCAGGAGGAGCAAGTTGCTTCACAGCTATTCCAAGATGTAGCGAAGATACTGCAGACGAAACTGGTTCTTCATCCCTTCGATCTAATGGAAGAGCAATGGCCAGTGGTCTATGCCTGATGTTCGATACAGCTGGAGCTGTTCTTTTATGATGCCTTTTTCCAGAAGTTCTTTTTTCCCAGGTAAAGAAGTCAGCCTGTTTATGCCATAATAACAAAAAAGAAGTCAGTCTGTAATCATGATTGAATTATAGTATCTTCACCTCAGTGAGAACTAATTAATTTGGAGCACATGATAAAAAAAAAACTTTTACCAAAGATGGAGAACAATCTCGGGTATCTGGAAACAAGCTAAGTGCAGCTTCTATCAACCATGTTTCCTACGAATTCAATGAACAAACTGATAAATATCATATTTTACCGAATATTATAACTTTAAAAAAGAGCTTTAAATTATAACATAAGCCGCCCTCCTTTGTATGCATCTCTCCTTTGCTTGCTGTGTATTTCCCCCTCTACCAGTCTTTTTTCTTCATCAACAATATATTTAGAAAGCTAACAATATAATAAATTTCTGTTCTTTACTTCCAACATATATCACTGTCCTGTGGAACCAACACCAGGTGATTAAGAAGTTAACTCATTATTAGTCCACAGCCCAAATTTCTGTCTCCGTCGTATTTTAATGCAAAAAAATAATTTTTTTAAGGAAAAAGATGGCAACAATTTTTGCTGTAAATTTATCATTGACATGAATTGATCCCAGGGATTAGGACATTTATGTAAGATGTAACAAAAGATTCTTGCTGTCCTGGAAAACGAAAATGGGAAGGGGATACGTAACTATCGTATGAAGACTTTCCAATGAAAAAACTATGATCAGTTCTAAGTCATATCTAACATTGACCAATACTTCATTAGCATTACTAAAATTCAAATATTAAATAAATACTAGATTCATATCCCGCGCTATTGGGTATTGTAATTTCACAAACTGCATGGAATATATCAATAATTGAGCATGTACCAGTGGTTTGTCTGCACTTGAAACTTCTTTAATTTTTTTCATTTGCGTTGACTTTTGGGAACTGGGATTAGAGTTCACCTCTAGTTGCCTTAATCTTTCAGCGGCTGTTGCTTGATCGCTCTGGATTATGAGACTCAAAATTACTCACTCTTGTTAAAAAAGACAAGAAGAAAAGAATAGTTCATGCCACAGAAGCAAAATCAAATAGGTATACCTGCCCAAGAAGTAATGAACAAAATGCTTCTTCAAATTTTAAATCAAAGCCTTCTGATGTTAGACATTCACAAATTAACTTTGCCTTGTTTATCTACACAAGAAAAGATATAGTCAATGATCTCTTAAAACTGAAAACTATTAAAACTCTTTCTAGCCCCACAGGTATGTGTATCTCATATATCACAAAATCAGACATAATAGACCACACTGCAACAGTTGCCAAGTAATTAGAAAACAGAAAATAGAATATAAGGGTAGTCTCTTAGTTTCATATTATGATAACTGAAACAGTAGATTAGTATCCAGAAAGCCCATTAGTAAGGCCTAACACGACAGAGGTCGATAGACATTTCATGGCCACTCCTTTTGTTTTCCTGTTATTCACTGTTACTCAATTGTTCTCCAAGGAACCTAAAAACTAAAAAAGCAACCTTTTTGGTAATGGAGAAATTCTATTTTGATCACAAAGTGCCAGAGGAGTGTCATTATCATATACACAACATGCCCATAGTTGAGAAAGCTTTTAAAAACAAATGAGGGCATGTCCCACAAGTCCACAATTTGTCTTAAAATGTTTGGAGTTTGACAACTCCAGGACAGATGCTCTAAGGCCCAAAAAATTAGCCATGCTACTGATTAGAAATCTATATGATTCTGACTCATAAGTAAAACTCAAACACTTGCCTTATCAATCTAAAGCTCACAAGACAGATTATAAGCCATCACATCACATCCAAGTCAGTTTTTTCTGAGTTGGAAAATTAAAATATGCAGGCACCGACATTTTTATGATTAAGACGAATATACAAGAAGCTAATTTAGAAATCTAAGAGTTTACCAAGTCAACTTGTTTGCTTGAAAAACCAAGAGCAATATGAGCTAACATAACCATATAGAAGCTACCGGAATCAATAACAGTTCTTTGATTCTGCGACTCGATCGACTTCCTATTCTTCCTCGTAACAGCTAAATTATCCCAAGGTATAAGATCGACAATTTCAGAGGCCATGAGTTCTTTTAGTGCTTGATTCAAGAAGCATGGCCAGTCTTGAACTTGGCAAGAAGTTTCAACATCAAGGCCCTGTCTGAGCAACTCTTGCAAAGCTGAAATAGCTCCACGTCTTCGTTCAGTATTATCAGGCGTATGAGGCATCCTCAATAGCTCCAATGTACAGTCAGGAGCAAGCTTTTCTAAATATTCTTCAATCTGAAAGAAATTTCGAATGGCTAGCTACAGTAGCAATCTAAACTAAATAAAAAATATCCACAATCAATAGGGACCAATAAAAGCTAGAAAATTTCAGATATATGATTTTAGTAAACATCTTCATAGCAACAAGTGAATTGTAACCATCCCTGGTCTCCTTCAAAGAGATAACAGGTGGTGTTTCTATGTAATGTTCACAAACACCACTCAATTGCAGTACCATATATAACCTCGCGAAAAAAATTCCTCATTGAGATGCGAAAAAAATACTTTTTTTGAACAGGTGGTGTAATAATCCATCAAAACAAAAGAGGCAGCCAAATTTAGCATATTTAAAGGAAAAATAAAACTAAATGAAGGTTACCTGAGATAACAGCTTCAACTTGCCCAGCGAACTCTTGCTTCCAAGAAGGTATCGAGCGTGAACAAGGGCTTCAAATCCATGAGAAATATTTTGCTTCTCAAAACCAACATTAGCTATCACACACTTCAAAAAATCACATGTAGTAAGTAGGGATGGCAATTTTCCCCGCGGTTTCGGGGCTCCGCGGGGAAAACCCGAAATGGGACGGGTTCGGGGATATGTTAATGGGTTTGGTTTCGGGTTCGGGAATTTTTAAAAATCCCCGAAATATATTGGGACGGGTTTGGGAATCCTATCCCCATACCAAACCCTCCCAAACCCGCCCCGATAACATATATATATACATATACAGTTATATATATTTATAAATACAGTAATATATATATTATATAAAAGAAATATATACAGTAATATATATATATATATATAAATTATATACAGTAATATGTATATATATATAAAAATACAGTAATATATATATAAATTATATACAGTAATATGTATATATATATATAAAAATACAGTAATATATATATATAATATAATACTTATATATATATAAATACAATAATATATTCGGGTGTTTCAAACGGGTTCGGGGACGGGGACGGGGATTTTATCCCCGCGGGTTCGGGGACGGGGATTACCCGATTAGGTAGATACGGGGATGGGTGCGGGGATGGGAGCGGGGATATAATTAGGGGACGGGGATGGGGATGGCAAACCCGCCCCCGCTCCGTCCTATTGCCATCCCTAGTAGTAAGCTAAGGAAACAACAGAAAACTGCCAGGAAAAAAGTTGTTCAAGGTTCTGACCTCCACTTTTTCCTTACCTCTGCTAGGGCCATAGCAAGAAGCATATCATGAATAAATGGCTTTGAGCATGGATGCTGCATGGCTCTTCGTCCAATTTCAAGCACAAGTTTCTCTTCTCCTGCCTAAATCGATTCAATTGAATAATATCACAATCAACATAGGCAGAATACATTTTCAAAGCCCGAATGTTGAATAGCATAACCTCAGAAACGATACAAAAGTTGGATTATAATAGAAGATTTGCAAACTTGCAATCTGCCTAAAGTTTTTCAATCGAAACTTCATACGACTAACTGACTGAACTATACCTCCTGAAGAAGGCAAAGAACCACAGGCAACCAATCCCATGGAATTTTAAGAGAAGATTTGGGAGGCTGATTTTCTTTGATAATTCCAGCATATTCTGGTTCAAATAGAAGTTTATCTCTCACATCCTTCAGAACCTTCTGCGGGAAATCAGCAGCAAATACGTTCATAAGATAACTATGAAGGTTAGCTGCTATGGAAAGGTAAAAATGGTTTAAAAAACCAGTCAAAAGAATATCCTATCCATATGTAGATAATTAAATTCAGCACCAAAAAAACCATATAGTTCAATCCATACAGGGCGAGATACAACAACATCTTCCGTGTAACCCTCATCAATCTCTGTATTTGTCAGATGTATTACTGATTTAGCAATTTCATCTTTTTCCGCTTGATCATGAAGGCCAAGAATCTGCATGCATACAACATCAAAAGTGAACAAATAGAAACAACCTTGCATCAAATTATAAAACAAGATATCACTACCAAAATTATAGTTTGCTAGAGACTGATATTAAAACGAACTCTTCTGAGGGTACGTACACCTACTGAGAAAAATCAGAAAAGGGATCCAGATCACTACCAAGAATAAGACTTAAAAAGAAATCCAGGTGAAAGAAGCTTTGCTATAGCATCGGAGCATAGTATGTCCAATTATTAAAACACTGAGCTATTTTGCAGCGCATAAAACATTATGATTGCATTTGTAGACTCAATATTGATACATTGCATCATAAATTCTACCACATTGAAGAGTATCATAAGGCACGAGATCATTAGGAGAGAAAAAAAGCATAAACTATCAAAAGAACCCCTAAATAAGATCATCAAGATGAAAAATCATACTCTCATTAAAAAGCAAAAGATAAAAGAAAAAGAAAAATAGTGAGAACCTGGTAGCAAGTGACGGGGATTTCGATAAACGGGACCTGATTCTTCACAATGCTGTTTCTGCTGGTGCTTTCCTCAACAAATCGAGGATCCGTGGCAGCACGTAATCTCCATGGATGACCACCAACCGCAGGAACCCTAACTCTGCCACCGTTGCGATAACCAGAATTCCCACATTTATTCTTCGTACGGTAACCTTTTCTCCTATTCAAAGAGACAAAGCTGCCATTCCAATGAAACCTGCCGCTGTTCTGACCACAACAGCAGATGTCATTCACACTGGTCACCAATGCATGAATATTTGCCATAAATTTCTAGAGCAGCTTCATTTGAACGATATTCTGGGACAAATTCGTCGGGCGACAGAGGAAGAATCGAAGATCATGATCTTGAACGTAGTAGTAAAACGATTTTAACCATGTTCGGAGATCGAGAGAGCGAAGATGACTCAACCGTTACTTCAGCTTTTGCGTTCCGAAAAGGGTAGGTAAATGAAGCCCAACAAAAATCGAAATTTATTATTATAAAACGTTAATATGGTAGATTTCAAATGTTTTAAAAATTTAATTAACATAAAATATCATATAAATATAAAATAAAAACATTTGAAATTTATAATTTTTTATCTGAATTATAAAAATATATTTGAAGATGTTTGACATAATTTGGAGGAAGATGATTAAAATACTTGCAAGGAATATATTTGTAAAAGAGACATGTATTCAACAATTAAGTTTCAGAATGACTGGTTTAGTAATTCAATTATCTCCGGGCTCATTTGCTTTTGGAGCCTTGTGAAAAATATAGAAGACAAAATACGACTTTCATTTGAAAAATATCAATGCATTATGGAACCACAAACAAGAAAATGAAACCATAAAATATAGTGTTTTGAGGGTAGGGAGACAAAAAACGTCGAGGGTCAAAATTTGATATGGCAAACACAAGGTCACATTCTGCTTCTAAATTCACCATAAAATGTTTGCCATATTTCAATAACCAGACCAGTTAGGAGGATTCCAAACATGTTTGGTGATTAAAATCGAGCTTTTCGTTTCCGGGCAGTGTACTTTGTGTCTGGAGGGACGGTGTTGCCCTTTCTTCTCATTTGTTCCTTCTTCCGCATAACCCATACTCTTCCTTTCACCTTCTTATTTAACTTCTGCTTTTTTCTAGGTCCGTGCCTGTCAGATACACAAACCTGCAATCGAGAAAGTATTGTTTCGTAAAGAAGAAAACTGAAGTACCAAGTTTCCAGGAAAGAGACTTGATAAGTTATTAACAATAAAGTGTTCGATTATCACTACATATATCTGCTGATCAAGAAAATATGTACTCACGGATTCATTCTCTTCATCTCCGCTGCTCTCTTCATTACCACAACTTTCCTCATCCTCATTTTTCCCTTTTGGAATGGCGCTTCTTAAAGACGGTGGCCCACAAGTGAGTACAAGGTATTCTTTTCTACTCTTGGTACTGTACAAGAAGAAAACCTATGATTAGAGCGACAACTATTTACCTGGAGCATTCTTTTATTTTCAACATATTGTGTCTTGAATCCACTTCAAAAATGAAACTATTACGGACCTAAATGATATGGGCCAAAATCAGCGGCTACTAATGAAGAGAATTTTAGTAGTAGCAGCCTGGGAAAAGGGGTTATGAAAAGAAAGGAGTTGGTTAGAGTTGGGGTTGTCGATTATTCTGTTTACTCTTATTTAATTAGCTTTTGCTAGGGAATTGAAGGAAGTAAAATTCCTTGTACAGAGCCAACTCTGAGAAAAATTATAGCATATCATATATATTAACTTTATCATGTTGATTCCTTCTTATTTGCTTGTCTCCTTAGTTATTTCTTTGCTAAATCATTTCGGAGTCTTAACAGAAACAAACTAGAGGGAAGAAATGCCAGGAAGCTGACAGGACATAGTGGGAATTATTGAAAACAAGATTTCATGCATAATCTTTTATATACCTGTGCGGGAAGTCAACAACTACACCCCCAGAAAAGCCAGCTCGCATAGCAAAACCTAGAATCAGCTCACGTTGAGCCAGATTTTCAGGATACACTTGCAACACGGCCCTTGCTCCACGCGCTAAACATCAGTACAATGACCCAAAAAATGCCCTGCAATGATTTATTAAAAATTCAGATTTGTATGTTCACTGCAGAAGGCATGAGCGAACAGCCAATCACAAAGCAACACGTGCCATTTATCAGTATCGATGCAAGACATGAAAGGACCGAAGAAATTACATACTTCAATCTCAAACGTGGATCGTGAGAAGATTTGTCTGCATTGCACAACCACTGGTAGGAGAGAATGGAACAGTATGAAGATATCAGACGGATAATTTGCAAAAAAAGAGAAAAAAAGAAAGAGATCTATAGGTTACGGAAACCTATTTCGTAGAGATGTAAGTGTATGGTTATAGATAGTGCAAATTTAAACCCAACTGCAGGTAACTGAATCAAGTCCACGATAATTTAAATTTCATAATAGTTTGTACAGAAAAATACTTCACAAATTAAAGAAATTACTGGTGCCACAAGGTACAGATATATACCATCACAAAAATATCATTGTTTTCCATTTATAAAAACCTTTTATACTCTTAAAATTGAAACCACTTACATGGATTGGTCTCTATATTAATTAATTAATATCTATAAAAGCACATATCATCAGAAAGGTACAGAAGAATAACCTGTACAGCCGATATACTAATGGCACCATCAAGAACCCCCGGTCGTAGCCCCAAACCCTACAATGGTTTAACGTGCATACATGATTATGCATCAAATCAAAACAGAGAAAAATGACACGCCACAAACTAAATGATGGATCAAGTTTTAGACATTCAATTCAAATAGGTAAGGTAAACCAGCAAGCTTTAAAACAATAATGTTGCAATGATTGGTGGGATGATATTTTCACTCGTTGAAAATAAAGAATCCCTATACCTAATATTTCCTTCACATATAACCAATCAACTTTACCACAAATCTGAGAAACCTTAATTTAATTTTATTGTATTACCTATGGTTCTCATCATCATTATCATTCTGGGCGTGGAGATTTGGGATCAAATATTTACATTTTTCCACCACAATTTACAAACCAGCTTTAGCAAATCAAAAGCAACAAAAGAGATGAAGGGTGATTGATTCAGAACCCATAAAGTTTTCCCATCTAAAAGTGTGTTTTGGAAAAAAAAATCCACCAGTTCTGAATGAATGTATCTCTTATTTCTAAAGATTACTGGAGAAGATCTAACCTTTTCTTGAAGATCAACTATGATATCTTAATCACAATTTATGAGCAAATGTAGAAATTTATTTAATAATGGCAAAGTAAAACGATGACATTGGATTCTCAAATTTATATTCCGCATATATGCAAAGCCTATAAAGAATTAAATAAAAATAATAATAAACAATTTTTATGCCATTAACTTTTGAGAATGAAATGTGATTGGTATGAACCAAACACTTTAGTGCCAACTGCCAACCTGCCCCATGTCACTAAGCACAAGGTCACCCTCAACTTCACGCTCCAATGCAACGTCTGGATTAGTCACAAAGTAACAAATTTTAAAATAGAACCATGAATGAGTAAGTTGTATGTTATTCGGACTATAATAAAAAAGGAAAAGCCACATACCTAACATTGCTTGTGATATATCTAAACCAATCCACTGGTGACCATTTTCAGTTAATGTCTCCCCGCTGAGTCCTGATCCACAACCTAATAAAGCCATTGAAATAATAAAGGGTTACAGCAATATCAAAATGAAAAAGTGAACGATTAGAATTAAAAAGGCTAGTGCAGAACCTGGCATCTTGAAAACTCACATAAGTTTGTATAGATACACATTAGAAATTATGTGAGCCATCACAATTGAGTACATATGTTAAGCATTAACCTTGGTAAACTGTTTGTATGTCGTGTTTCATGAAAATTAGACATTCACAAGTCGTAATCCCAAGTAGTTGCAAAAACCCTCAACCCAGCGCTTTTATCATAATTATGGACTGCATAAATATATTGATAAAAGTTGAAGCAACAAAAAGTGGTACAAAAATAAAATGTTACTTTTATGGTTTTTCAATTTCTTTTGGCAACTCATATTTAACTAATCGTTATGTATCTCTTCCTTGACCACTACATTTTTGGGGGGAAATATTTAGCATCCAAACATTATTCTTGTAGCTTGATTTATTGGACTGATACAGAGGCCTCAAAAATGGAACAATTACAGACATATCATGCACCATGTGCGTTGATTTACCAACTTGAAACTTGAACTCACGATTAACCATCTAAATTCTACCCTAGCAAAACCAATCAACTAATTAATTATTCTGGACTCATGGAGTTCAAGTCAATCACAAACACTTTAATATACACCCAACTTCACGAGAAATTAATGTGAACTGAATCCAAAAATAAAGGATATAAAATTATCAATATCAAGTAGTAATCTGGGTATGTTGTCATCAGGCAATGCAAGAAGCTCCAACGCCCTCTCCGAAAGTTTATCCTTTAAAGAGATCAACAGCATCGAGAAAACATTAATATATCCATCCATTAAATTGGAGATGCAAGTAAAGAAAGTACCTGAATATCGATGATACGAGAAGAAGATGTGTACTTGCGAGCTTCCTCGTCATTGTAGAATATCTCTGGTGGGGCTTGGAGCTCTGGTCGAGATGTCATCTTCTTCCTTAGCTTGCCAAAGAATAATGTTAAGCTAATAGTAATATTTAATTTTGTGACTCCAACTCTAAGTCATTCACTCATCAACTAGACAGTTTCAAAGTTGGATAATAAACCTTTTTAAGTACGAGAAAGTGGAGTTTTAACTTTTAAGTATGGTCCTAGCCGAATAAAATTTGGGATGAGGTCCCATTGAATCTCCCCCTTCGAAACTGAACTTAAAAATTTCCTTTCACTCAGTTAAAAATACACCAAATAAAAAAGGAAAGAAAGAAAACAAATTTTCACTAAAGAAAAAAAAAAGAATTTTACTCACACAAAATTCTTCGGAATATAATGCAGGATATACCGTGTTTATGGGATCAGAACGAAGCCATGAGAGTCTACCCAAGCAACCAATATTTTGTGCAAAAAACATCAAAACAGAAACTTGGAAATTACTGAGCTTAGGGTATTACCTGGGTGATTGGCTTGAAGTGGGACCAGTGTTTGTGCGATTGAAGGTGACTCGAGGATGAGAATTGACGGAGAGAGGTGAGTATGTGGAGGCGTAAGCTAGAGGAAGCGGAGAAGTAGACGGCGATCGCGCGGTGTGAGTTGGCTGCTGCTTGGACGGCTTAAGTGGTCGCTTCGAAATACTTGTAGTGCATATATCCCCTATATAGGGTTTAACAAAATTTGATTTTTTTCTTTTTCTTTTTTTTTTCCAACTAGAGGTTCTGAATTTCCACGTTTGGGCTTGAATCGAGCGAATTAATCCATTTATATATAAGTACACTTTAAAATTAATTCTTAAAAAAATTTGAAAATTAAATATCTCAAAAAAGAATTGCAAATCAAATGATATTACGTGCATAAAAATTGTACACTTATTTTCCTTGTAGAAACATATTAGTACCTAATAAGAATACGGGGCTATTTTGCCGAGTTCCTTACCGTCTTTTCCCGTTCTTGACCCAATCAAACTCGGAATTGGAAAAAGAGATACGAAAAATCCCTTCACCTTCCTTATTTGAGTTCAAAAAAATAAATAGTTAGCGGTCTCGAGTCTTAATTTAAAAATAATTTTAAATCCAACACCTTGCTACACCTAGGTGATCTAGCTAATTTTAGGTCGGACTTGGCATCCCACAACCACCTGGCATTCCACAAACACCTTTTAAAAATATAACCAGTTAATGATCGTGAATTTTGCGAGTTGACGAGGAATTCATAAGATTCAAGCCTCCCCTGAACTTCGATCGACGTAAACAAAGGCGATTTTTAACATGGGAACTGAAAGTTCAAAATTTTTTGTTGTATAATACCATGTGAATGATTAAAAAAGAAAGCAACTTGACCATGTATTTGTATGAAGAGAACATTTTCATAGGGCCACAATTCATATAACGTTTAAATTGGCAACAGAGAACCAAAAACAAAAAAAAATAGGGTCACAAAGATTACAAGTATGGGATAAAGTTAGACAAGCACCCTCTTCAAAAAGCGATGCATTTCCTAAATCGATCACAACAAATGCATTATACAAAGACAAGAATATCAGCAATACTACAAATCAAAACTTTTATCGTTCCGAATAGCGCGTCACATGATACCACAGAAAGCCGCGCGTTGATTAGACCTTGCCAGGCAGCAATCAACTACTGACATGCTAAATGCATATTGCACAAGCCAATAAAACAATTTGCAATTACAAAAAATAAGGTACTCCACTTCTGGGTCCTCGCATCTGATTGTTCTCCTCAGTCTCAGTGAAGAACTTCACTTCTCTCTCCTAATGAAAAGTAAGGCAAAAATGATTTCTAATCAGGTCGATACGCAACTTATGTGAAAGACAGTATTTAAATATGGTGTAGAAATAAGTGCGCTAAACCATGAAACATGACACAGAAACATAAACAGGCAAGGATTCTAGTGCTAGATATTTCAAATAGCTAGATTCTCGCATTTAATAATTTTAAGATTGCGAAAACTAGTTGCATAAACCGAAACATATAGAACAGATTCCCACAAAAGCCATAGTTGGATTGTGATCTCATATTCTAGAGTAATACAATTTTGATTTAGGGATAAAAAAAATTCCTTAGCCGACACTCTAACAACAGGAGTATTTGTTCATTTTAATTGATACTGTTTTGACGACTGATGCTCTTTTATTGTAGTAAATGTCCAGATGTGTAACAGACCCTAAATGTCGGTTAAGAGGAGAAGTTTCGTTTGCTTGATTATATTTTCAAACTTTGACTAAGTAGCATTAAAATGACCCGCAAACTTCAACTATAATATTAAATGACCCACACAAACATACAGCTGTAGAGAGGGGGGCGGGGTAAGAGGTTGCACACTAATACCATATTCTCATTGAAACTCAATATCGAGGCAACATTTCCGCAGCGGTAACAATAATTTGGTGCGGACCATACCTGCATAGTCCACAGTGCAACAATGACCAAATCGATGTAGGATGAGATACTATGTTGTAATCCTTGATATAGAATTACTTACAGTTACAAGTCCTTTATCTTGGAACATATACTTCAAACCTTCTTGAACAAGTTGATGTGCCCGGCAGACCAGATCAAGTTTGTTGATGTGATTAAACTACAAAAACAATTACAATGTTAGCATGGACACCTTGAAACTAAAGCTAAACTATACCATTTTTTATAAACCAATTTTGTGATTTCCAGCGTTCATTTTGAAGACAGTGGAAGTTCATTACATCATAAACGACATGTGCACGATATTTGCGGAGTTTACCCAAGGCTCATTCTTACCTCAGATGTAACCCTGGATCCGAAAAGCCAACCTGCACCTCGAGGACTTACTGCCCATGTCTCAATATCTTCAGGGTCACTCCACATTAAATCACAGAACGGCCCTTCATGCGGAATTTCACAGTTCCGTTCAATAACTCGAATCTGAAAGGAAACCCAAAATTTTTATTTTTTATTTTAAAAAAAAGATAACAAAACACAGCAGCGTATTACGCCACCATCAAACTTATCATGACAATACTTTAAACATGCAGAAACAAAGTAGAATAAAATATCAGTCATATAAATAAAACTCATTGTGAGAGGTTATAAATCTCCATAAATCAGAAAAAAATCACATGTTAAACATGAAACTATCCTCACACAATGAGCGAATGCAGACACCAAAAAACATGCATAACATATTCAATCTTAAGAAAAGTATGCTAGCACTTACTGAATATCTCACAACACAACATTTCATCGAAGTTTCAGTTGTCTGAAAGAAAAAATGTGAAAAGGGATAAAAAAATGACAGTGATTAGACCTGGTCGATGCTTCTAATATCTGGGGATAGGCCACCATGTACGCACAGTACCTTGCATTCAAAAAACGTAGTGTAATTGCAGGAAGGAAGTAAAGAGAGCAGAAATAAAAACAAAAAACTACCCCTAGTGGGATAATCTGATAATTATAAACCTTAGTTTTTCCCGGTGTTCTAAAAATCCCCGCGGCGCCTAGGCGCTGGGCGGTCCAAAACCGCCCCGATTTTAGGCTAGTCGAAACTTCTAGGCGCCACCATATTAATCGTCCGCCTGGCGCGAAAGCCGCCTAGGCGATTTTACAATTAAAAATCCGCCTAGGCGGTTTACACTTAAAAAAAATTATGATATTCCTAATTATAGTATATATGCATATCACCGCCTAACCGGATTTCTACTTTTAAAAAAAAAAAGCCATGGATTTTGAGTTTGAATCCGATACATAAGAAGTATTGGAAAAATATGGAGATGAACTAGAAGAGTTAGATGTTTAGGTTTAATATCAATATATTATGTTGGAAAAAATGTTGAACAAATTTAATTTTCATTGTACAACGGTTGTAGTAAAGTAGTAAACTGACGTGGATGATTCATATATAAAAATTTATTAATATATATTTATTATTACAATTTTAAATTTTATAATAATATATATTTCATATACAAACATAATACTCATGAATCACTTAATGAATTTAAGCTTTAAAAAAAACCGCCTAGAAAACCGCCTAGGCCCCGCCTAGTCGCCTAGGCAGTAGGTAACCGCCTGCCTACCGCCTACCGCTTTTTAGAACACTGGTTTTTCCTTGAAGAATTCAAATTATTTCGAGAACTCGGTTAACATGGAATAATGCATACCGTCCCATCAATAATTGCTGATAGAGTTAAATAGTCAAAAACATCTGTGCAATATCGCCAAGCATTAGCATTCCCATACTTCCTTTGGCATTCATCATAGAATCCATAAACCTGTCAAGGACATCGCCTGTAAAAACTCATTGATTTTATTTGGAACTTGTATTTGTCAAATTCATTTAAATTAAGTAGATTTTTCTTATCTGAAGTTGATTATGGTATTGTTATTACCATGGTGTTTCTCATAGATGACAATAGTTACTGAATCACGTCCAGAAAATAAATTGTCAATTCCACATATCATGCATGACTAAAACCAAGACTTTAATTTTATTGTCATTCCTAGATGAAATGTATTCAGACATGAGTATAAAAAGTGAATACAAAACTTAGAGATAATCGAGAATTAACTTAAAACAAAAATATAAAGATGAATCCTAATGCTTTGTTCTCCATCTATCATTAAACCTCTTTCAAAAACTGTTATCCTTCTAATTATCATTAATTTAGTACTTTTATTTTTTTTGGTACAAATAATTTAGTACATCTAATTTCATTGTTTTTTTTTTTGGGCAACACAAAACTTCATTTCAATTTCTTTCATATGGACTCGAGAATCTAAGCTACATTACAGTAACTTCCTAGCCAATAAGGCATCAATTTTGAGTATATCAGCATTTAGCCTAAAAAATCCCTTCAGAGTCACACTCGTCCAGATCAATTTCAACCAGTAATTGGGACTATATCAAGACAACTATGGCAGCTGCCTAATAAAAATTTTCTGCATAAATGAATGGTCTAACTACTGCAATTAATCAAAAATATCCACAATTAACTAAGTTTGTAACACCAATTACCTGTGTTAATTGTCTGCTTTCGTGATTCCCACGTAGGAGAGTAATGTTAGCTGGGTATCTGGAAGAAAAGACCAAAAAAATATAACTAGCCAGCAAGAAAGGCAAGTATCAGATATACATAATCTAAAATATTTCTTCAGTTCAAAAATAGTTTGAATGTTGTTCCTTGTCTTGGAACTTTTTATCAACCAACCAAGCTTACAGCATAGTAAATCCATTTCCTCATCATAGAAACTTAAATATTTTCAAATGAAAAGTTAATATTCTCAGGGACAATAATGTGTTGTGGGTAATGGCCAACAAATCAGCATAGTGGTAAGGCAATTAGTCTCCCGAGTCTAGGGTCCAGGCCTCCAGGGTTTAATTCAATTGGATGCATGTTTAAGGAAATAATGAAAAAGATAGGTAATGGGTAGAACTTCGTGTCATTCTGTCATGATTTTTTGTGACAAGTGAAACTGAACGTTTTCATATTGACGATTGCAATCCTCAACGGGTGGATACTAATTCACTTAAATAAACAAAAATGAAGAGAAATATGACTCATTTATTTATTCAAAAAACTGCATAACATTTAGTCATAAAACAGTAATATTAGCAACTAACTAAACCATTGAGACCAACCATCCTTTAACCTCCATTAGTGAAATCAAACTGAACTCTGAATTTAAATTCTAGATTGATTTCATGAAAAATGTCGCTAAGAAATATATCCCTGGCAGGTTCTGCATGACACTGGATGATTCAAATTGCAATTGTTTCATGAACCTCTCAGCTGAGGAATATAATAGAAAATAAGGCGAACTGACTTGCAAGCAACTTAAAAGTGCAAATTCAATCCACACACAATAAACTCTCCTGCTTTTCACACACCTTGCTTTGAGAAGCAAAAGAATGGTGAAAACTTCTAGACTGTTATAACCACGATCAACAAAATCTCCCTGCCAAGAAATAAGAAGTTTCAAACTGAAATAAAATACAAATAAACCAGGCATAAGACAAAAATATATTATGATTACCATAAATATGTAATTGGTCTCTGGTACGTGACCTCCAGTCTGGAAAAGTTTCATCAGATCGTGAAACTGTCCATGGATGTCCCCACATACAGTGACTGGACTATTAACGGGCTGAACATTTGACTCCTCGATCAAGATCTCTTTTACCTAATACAAAGGAACGCAATTAATTTTAAGAACAACAGATCCACAGAGTATCACAAGAAAACAGTAGAAATACTGCAAATTGTAGCAGCTAATTAAATGACAGCCATAAATTTGCTAAAACATTTAGGTGCACAAGCACATTAAGATCTAGGCATCATATGTTTACAATCAAATTATATCAAGTCGTGGATACCATAAACAAGCCAAACACGAGTTATAAAAAACAGTGTATGGTTCAGCACCAAGCTGAGAAAAGGTCAGGCAAAAGTTTCAGTAAAAGTATACTGCCCAAGTATCTAAGAGTTTGCATAGTTAACCAGGTCCACATCATTCGGCAACCATCTGTGCAAACATTATTGGGTTGAAGAAGGTACCACGTCTAGACTCCAGATTGTTTCCTTTGAACCAAAGCACGTAAAACTCAAATCTCTAGGTTATCAGGTCTAGGATGATTGGTGCACATTGGGCTAGCGACAAATAAAAGGTCACGGGCATAGGTGACAGGGCCAAATATGCTAACTTGAAATAACATAGTTTCAATTGGTGTGACCGGCATAATTGACACAGTTACAGGAAAGTGATAACATGTTTGGACAAGAGAAGAAATGCAAAAAATTACGGTGGACAGTAATGCTAGTAACTATTAGAGAATCGTGTAAAGAAATTGACAGAAGGATCCTAGAAGGAATAAAAGGTCACATATGTGATAGACAACTAATTTTTATTAAAAGATATATATTACAAAAACAAAACAACGACCCCTGTGAAACCCTAATTACAATATACTGACAGTTCTACTCAATATTCCACCACGAAACAAATGTACAGGACAAAAACCTAGCTCCCAGGTGATATTGGCAGAGAAAATTTATCCTTCCAGACCACAAAATAATTTTCTCCGATCAATTCACAGAGTAAGAGAAAATGAACAGTTACAAGAAAAGGTGCAAGAAGAAGAATCGGATACGTATTCGCAGAGGAGCTGAAGTTCGTCTTCGGACAAGTGCTGACCCTCTTTCACGTTCACCATCCACTTGTCCAAATCCATACCGTTGTCTTGTCAATCAACGAAGAATAACTGGGTCGAAGAATCCGTAACAGTATTGGAAAAAGACACGTATGTATGCAGAGATCTATTGCGCGATCGGAGACACGAGGTACGGCGGAGGGGCGGACAAAATCTGTTGAACCAACGATCCCAAGAATCTCAACCCCCTTTTGCTTCGCTATAGCTCGCGACACGGGCTGGGTCAAATTTGCACCCGTGGTTCGCCTAATCATTTTTATTTTTAAATTTGTTTTTATTGAATGCTTAATTAAATTAAATTACTCGGTATATTTAGTTTTATTTATATTTATATTATTTATAGAACAGTTATTTTCTTTATTTCATTAAATATGATAAAATTTATTAGTTAATTCAATTTCAGAATTCAATTTCAGAATTTTAAAAAATAAAATATGATAGATGGTAGTTATAAGTCTGTAAAACAATTTACATAAAATATGTTTATAATAATTTTTTTAATTGAAAATGCAATGTAGAGCATTTTTAGTCAATTAAAAATATCGAAATAGCCATTCTAAAAAATGAATATTTATTATACAGTATATGTTAATTGTCCCACATCGGCTGGCTTAATAACTTGGAAGTTGTATATATGGACTTGAACAATCCTCCCCCCTTGAGCTAGCTTTTGGGGTTGAGTTAGGTCCAGGTTCCATTCTTAACATGGTATCAGAGCCCAGGTTTTCACCGTTATGTGTTAGACTGTGAGCTAGCTTTTGGGGTTGAGTTAGGTCAAGTTCCATTCTTAACAGTATATGATAATTATTAAAAAAAAATTATTATTTTATCTATTTTTCTTCCCAAAAATGTTTGTTTATTAATTTGGAAGGTAGAATCCAGCACATTAATATATTTATGTATAAAATCTCCCACCATAAACAGAGAAAGAGCATAAATCTTAAATGTGAATTTTCAAAACGAACATATGGATTAAAGAATGTGATAGAACGATAATTTCCAAAATCCTTATGCTATATCAATTGAGATTAAATGTCTATAAAAAATATATTTAAAACTTCAAATATTGATCAAATGAAATAATAAGTAAAACTCGTAAATTGAAATAATATTATACAACAACATTTAGTTTAATCGCATCTAATTTACATGTCAGACTATTTTTTAAAAATAATTTAAAAAATTATTTAAAAAAATTTCCTCCTAAAGTTTACATTCACACAGTATATTTATTTAAACAATTTATTTTCTTGCTACAGAAATTTCTAGCCCAGTGTAAAAAAATTACAGCCCAGCCCAGTTAAATTGGGCTTTAAAAATATCATGTAAGTATGAATTTCAAAATAAAAAATGTAAAAATTTATTTCAAAAAACAATGCATGAAATAAAATGTCATGCTCGAGTGTTTTAAAGATACACATGATATTTTTTTCTGAGCATAGTAGAGAATAAAAAAAAAGAGATATAACTGAACTTAATTTTTGTAATTTATCATGTAAAATTTAAGTCTGAATATAACATTCGTAATGTAAACTACTCGTAATTTTTCGAAATAAAATATCGAGAAGATAGAAAATTGATAATTCTATTTGATAGAATCATTACTCCAAGATTCAAAAATGTTTTATTTGTTTTAACTATTTTTAAATAAACATGTCAAAAATATCATGCATCATTATTATCGTTATTATTTTTTCAGAAATTGAGTAACTTCCAACTCTTGAATTCCAGCACAACCAAAAAACTTCCCCCGTCAAAATATTGAAGGCGTTGGTGAGCCATTTTTCTTATTCCATAGATTCGTTGGTAATTTCAACATATCTCCCAATTGTTGTCTTATATTTTCCTCTACTAAAAACGAGTTTGGATATAGAAATTGTAGTTTATAAAAAAAACACTTAGATAAGTTCAATTGTTTTTATCAAAAAAACGCTTTTGGCTTTTAGATAAATGTTGAAATATACTTTTGTTTTATTTTAAAATATACGCAGAAATAAAAAATCTAGAAGTTATATCTTCAGAAAAAATCTTTTTTTTTTTTTTTTAAAAAAAGGAAGGTTTGTCTTAGCACAAGTACAAACGATATCTTTGCTAAAAAAAATATAGATAACAAATCTTATTTATACTGTTATACGAAGACATAACAGTATAAAATATGCTAGAATTTAAAAGAGATGATACATAGTAAAGCCCAAATATGACAAAATATATATAACGATTTAAAAATTCTTATTCACGTTAGACTAAAAAATTAAAAATTATGCAATCAAATTGCAACATAAAAAAGATATATGAAACGAACCGATCAACTTGTAACGTGAAACGCAGCAAGGTTGCAACTAGGCATTTGGATAAACAATTAAAGATGTATAATTAATAATAATAATAATAATAATAATAATAATAATAATAATAAACCTCGAGCTTTTAAAAATTCTATAATTTTAGGCGGTCAAACTCAAAAGTGAATGCCAGTGTTGATCTTGAGAAGTGGGCATAGCCGGAAAATTTTAAAAATATATTCACAACATTTTAGTCAAAGTTGTGGTTGATTAAATTAATTCATATGTACTGTAAAAAAAGAATTATGGATGCTTCAACGACAAGATAGTGCTCGCCCCGTGGCATGATGGCGACTCTTGTAATAATTTCAATCGTGCATTTAAAAGTTTCTATCGTACGAGGGATTTATATATAAGATATATAAAATATTATATAGATTTATCATAATATTGAAAAATATTTATGATGTTATATCATTCTAAATACATGGACTACTATAAGACACGTGCCAAATATTTATTAATTAGGCAATTAGACATTTAAACAATTGAAATTGAAACTGAGGCAAAGACTCGAGAATTAATATCAGCCCTTTCAATTCTATTGGTGTTTTAATTTCTTTGTCAGTGATTATTTTGTAACACGGACTCACGAATTTTCAATTATTTTCATATTTACAATAATAAATAATATTTTTATATTAAAAAATAGTCGTTTTTTATGAGTAAATCTTACAGAATTTATAAAATTGATCGGTGAAATCGTTTTACAATTTTGTTTTATGTTTTTTATTATATTATTTAATTCGATTATTATTTAAATACTAGAATAACTTGTGCTGCCACACCTTGTAGACGTGATGATGTATATATATAAAGGAGTCAACGAAGCCACTTGCACATTTCTCGCTTCGCTCGCCACCCAATTGTACTCGCAATTCCCCAAATATGTACATGATGTTGGCCTATTATATCCTCCATATATATCACCATGTTCATCTTCATCTGCCTCGTTCTCAAAAGACTTTCGAAGAAGATGGCAATAGAAGATAATTTTTGCAGTGTTATTATATTTATAATTATAAGTTCTGTTTTTGTGATTATTTTCCTTGCCAAACTTAACAAGAAAAATTGTGAAACAAGAGGGAACAGGTTCCCTCCGGGAAGCAGAGGTTGGCCGATTTTGGGGGACAGCCTCAGCTGGTACAATGCTGTCGCAAGCTCTCATCCTCCTCGCTTCGTCGAGCAACAGGTTCAAAGGTATGTATTGTCGCACAGAACAACGTACAGAAGTCGTCGCGAGTATGTATATATGTGTGTGTATATATATATATATGTGTGTATATATATATATATGTACTAATATATTAGCATATATATTCTCCGTACTATGTTCTCATTAATATTTTTCATGCCATTTATCGTGTATAACATCTAATATGATAGGTATGGGAAGACGTTCTCATGCAACCTTTTTGGTAAAAGGGCAGTGGTATCTGCTGATCCGGGGTTCAACCGATTCGTGATGCAGAATGAAGGGAAACTATTCGAGTCGAGCTACCCGAAATCTTTCAGAGATTTGGTGGGCAAGGATGGGGTGATCAATGCAAAGGGAGAGCAGCAGAGGAAACTTCATAGCATAGCCTCCAATATGATGCGCTTAGACAAGCCCAAGTTCCATTTCTTGCATGATATACAGATGGTTATGAAGCAATGCCTCGGAGACCTACATGAAAATCAAGATGTTTTTCTCCAAGATTTCTGCAGGAAGGTAAATTTTACTTATAAATTCAAGATTACTTGTTGCAATCATCTATTTATTTTGATTATTACACTTGTTCAGAACTGGATAAGTCGAATTGGAGACTGGTTTTCTTGAAATGTTTTTATCTTTAGTAGATCGGCATTTGTAAATACATGTAAAATAAATTTGCTCTTGTGTTAATTAGTTATGTTTTAGGGAATGATTTCATGATCGGTCTCGGTTGATTAAAAATTTCTATATATATACATACATATATATGTCTGGTTATCTTTTAGATAGCCATAAATTTGACGGTTAATCAGCTCCTGGGCGTGACCTCCGAATCAGAAGTGAATGAGATTGCTCAGTTGTTCTCTGATTTCGCCGATGGCTGCCTTTCCGTACCAATCAATTTCCCAGGCTTTGCGTATTACAAAGCTATGAAGGTCCTTACGTCAAACTTCACTTTCACATTAAAAAAAAAAATTCAAAATTTAGTTATGATGACCTTTTCAATATTTGTTACTGTAGTTTTAGATATATTGTTTTTGACAGGCGAGGGGAAGTATAATAGACAAAATCAATAGGACCATAGAGATTCATCGAGGGAATTCTTCTTCTAGTCCGGCGCTCGGATATGGTGTGCTGGGGAGGTTGCTAGAGGAAGAAAGCTTGGCCGATGATGCTGTTGCGGACTTCATTATCAACCTTCTCTTCGCGGGTAATGAGACGACTGCGAAAACCATGCTCTTTGCTGTTTGTTTCCTCACTCAATGCCCCAAAGCCATGAAGCAACTGCTAGTACGTGCATGTGGTCGCTGATTAATCAATCTTTAAATCTCGGTGCAAGAGTTTTTGTTAATTTCTAATATGTTTCTTTCCCCATTAATTGTAAGGATAGGATGAGCAGCAGAGCCTGAGAATTCAAAGGGATGGAGAGATGCTTACTTGGCAAGATTACAAAGCTATGCCATTCACTCAATGCGTGAGTCTTGTTTGTATTTAATCCATTTGTTTGCTTATTATGCACCTTGTCGCTCGTTGGGCTCAAGCATGGAACATATACAGGTAATCGATGAAACTCTTCGACTGGGCGGCATTGCGATTTGGTTGATGAGAGAAGCCAAAATCGATGTTGAATACCAAGGTATATATATGTGTGCTGATGACAAATGAATGCTAGTTAATTTATCCATCACCATGCATTTTGCTACTTGCAGAGTACATTATTCCTAAAGGGTGCTTTGTAGTTCCATTCCTTTCCGCTGTGCACTTGAATGAAAGCGTGTACGAGGATTGTCTCACGTTCAACCCGTGGAGATGGATGGCTCCAGAAAATCAGGTTTTCTCGATCAAAAGTCGTGATGATCATAAAATATTCTTCGACGAAAACGAAAAGATGGATTGATCATGTGCAATTTGATTGTTTGTAGGAGAAGCGAAACTGGAGGAGTAGTCCATATTTTACTCCATTTGGTGGAGGGGCTCGGTTCTGTCCAGGGGCAGAGTTAGCCCGCCTTCAAATAGCGCTCTTCCTCCATTACTTTGTCACCACATTTAGGTATAAATAAATCATCTGTATGATGATTAATGAGTCAAAATTTTGATGAATATTATTCATATTGATTCAGGTGGAAACAGTTGAAACAAGACAGGATGTCTTATTTTCCATCGGCTCGAATGGTGAATGGCTTCCAAATTCGACTGACTGAGATTTGAGCTAGCTGGAATTAAACCCACTTGATGTATAAAATTATTATTGTTTCCATGTCTTGCGATCTGTAAATTATTTTTGCCATGAATTAACATACATCTATGTATCTATATATCTATATATATATATATATATATTAATCTATTCTTCATTAAAAGTAGCCATCTTGGATCTGTTAACCTTCTTTCATTAAATGGCATCAGTCTTCTTTTGATAGGAAAGATCTAATAATAATTAATAAATATGTATCTCACGTTGAATCCTTTTCATTGAATTCCGAATTTCGTATGTATGTCTCCCAAAATAAACATTTTTTTTCAAAATCTTAAGTTTTTTCTCTTTTTTCGGTTGATTTAGTTTGTATATTTTCTTGGTTTTACTAATACACCTATGTTTGAGACGATATAATATATTTTTTGAGAATTTTTTCAAAAAATGATGTATTTAAGAGGTTGGAAATTGAAAGATATATATTCTTTATTTTATAGTAGCTCCAAAGCAAGTCCACTTGCAACATAATATGTTTTTATTCGTTCATATTCTTCTTGTACATGCATATCTGGAGAGAGTGTCAAAAACTAAATATATTATGCAGTATATACTGTAAGAACACAATAGATTTAAAAAAAAAAAAAAAACCACACACACACACACAACGAGTTTATGTAATTCCTAGAAGAATATTTCAAAAGGGACAATGTTTTTAAAGAATATTATAAGAAAATAAAAAACCAAACATACCCGAACAATTCCCAAGAAATCTGAAGTGAAAGACCCATTTTGGCTAGTTTCGCTTGCACCGAAACGAAACAACCATCTGTACTTTCCCTTGAGGGAAACAAAATAGAAAATAGAACGTAAAGGGAGAGCTACCACCCACTCTACAATATTTTCCCAAGTACGTTATTTCTTTGTGGAATTCAACACAAATTTCAATTATATTTTTGGGCCTTTTGAGAGTCGTACATCATAAATGCCAAACCACATGCACTTTTTCATTTACCCATAATACATTCAACACTAGTTACATTACACCTAGTATTTTAAATAATAATAATTTCAGTCAAAATACACATAAAACTCACACATGCACTGATATCATCGCTACAATTTCACATATTCTAAGTCTGGTGTTGTACGTGGGTTAGCTCTTAGGCACTTCTTTTTCTGATTTGATCGAAGTTAAGATCGATATGGGTCATTTTGATATAATGCAACAGGATCTTCGCGAACATAATTTCCTAGAGCTTGAGCAAATCTAGCTCATGGAGTCCTTGTTCATACTAATAAGCATGATGCACACATTAACTACACATGCATATATCGGAGTGTTTATTATACTCAGCAATATATTATATATAGATGGAAACCATACATGGAAATGAAGAAGGAGTTTGCCATTTATTTGTCTGTCTTACAATCTTACACGAATCGCAGTGTTTGAAATCAACCAAAAAGCAAATATACATATACATAAAATAAACTAAGAATACCACTCGCTCTCGAATCTAAATAATTAAACACACTGGACATCGAATTTTTCGACATCCCACCATCACCAACAGAAAACCCCAAAAAAAAAAAAAAATCACAAAGCAATCATCGAATTCCCAACATCTAAAAACTCTGCAGACGAGATTTGGGATTCTCTGTTTCTTGTTTGTCTAATTCAAGAAACGCAACACACATGGAGCTACCGAAGATAATGTCTTAGAGATACAGATTGTGGTACATATATTGATCACAATATGAGGCACTCGGACCAAACAACACAAGCAAGCTTATTCATGAGGTCTTTAATGGTGGATTAACGTTTATTGAGCAGGTTAGAACACTGTGATTCAATTGACATTATCGTCTTCCCTTGTTTGTTCAGAGGATTGTGAGGCCGGACCGGATAAAGAAGCTAGCAAGTTGAGATGGTGTCCCTGCACTTGAGCTATTGGGAAATAATTACCAACCCTTGCAGCGGATGCTTCCCCGAGCCCCGGAGGTTGCTGCTGCTGTAAGAACCTCAAAGAAGCTGTGGAATGTAGTTGCTGCTGCTGCTGCTGGTGGTGGTGGTGGTGCGGGGAATTGCTAGCGGCGGCCGCGGCAAACAATTCAGCTGGAGGAGCGGCAGCAAAGCTCCAAACTTGACCGAAGTCGGGCCTGGCGGGTAGAGCCCAGAATCCTCCCGCAGGCACACTGGGACAGACGGCGGCGGAAGCGGATTCTTCCTTCGTGAGATGGTTGTGTTGGTGGTCGTCATCAACGTCGGGACGGAGGCGCTTTCCGAGGATGAAAGGGGTCGGTGTGAGGACCTGCTGCGAATGGCCGTGTTTGAGTTCTAGGGCGGAGGACGAAGAAGGAGAAAGAGTGGAGAACGTAGCCGGGGTAGTCCCTGTGCCCGTGGCAGCGATAATGGAAGGCTCCGCCTGGCGGAGGAGCCATTCAATGGTCTGCCCGTCGGACTTGTGGCCGAGCTCCCGAGTGAGCTGAAACACCCTGGCGGCGCAGATGATAGGCATGCGGATGCGACGGCCGCGCCCGTCCACTTTGCTGTGTCTGTCTTTGGCGGGTGGCTTCTTCTTGACCGTCAAAGCGGCTGCGTTGGTGGCGGCGCTGCTAGTGGGGTGGTGGTGGCGCTGAGAAGGATCTAGAATGGCTAGTGTTCCACCACCAGTGTTGCCCTCAGCTGCGGATATTGTTGACATAGCCGTATAATCCAGCAGCAGAGAGCTCCCGTGGTGCTTCAATGGCAGCTCCAGATGAAAAATTTACGGGAGGTGGAATTTAGGAGCGAAATAGCAGCAGAGATTGAACTAGTGTCGGAGGAGAGGGGAGAGATGAATAATGATTGAGGGACAGTAGCTGGTGGAGACAAGAAGAGGGGCACATGGGATGTGGGCTCCACTCTCCTACGTACTCTTTAAAAATACGTCTCCCTTCGCCTCCAGTTTTACATTTCCAACCCCTAAAATCTATTTCCTTACAAAAAGGCCCTATTCAACTTTTCGCTTTCACTCCACTTTTCATCATAAAATCAATCACATCGTAAGATTATTAATACTTTTCGATACGTTTTTTTAAAAAATATATAATTCAAATTAGTAATATTTTTTAAAAAAAGTACTGATTAAATTCCGATTTTCGATCAATCAATTCAATCATCCGAAATTATCTTTTGATCGAACATATGATGTCATCAGGGTAATGATCTTTTTAATGTATTTATTCCACATCAGCAATTTTTTAGTACATAAATTGATTTCTTTAAGTAGTCAAGAATTGAAGAAAACAAAGCTACAAACATAGAGCAGTTGTCACTGGTAGCTCAATTTCTCCAACTCATTCAAATATGTAAATGTCACTCTATATTATATTTAAAAAAGAAGCCTTTTTCAAAATTCCACTTAATAAATTATTTTGTTTTTTCCAAGCTGTATAATACTAGCTAAGCTGACCTATCAGAATCAAGAAACTCTGCGAGCAATATTTATTCTACAAGTATAATTCAAAACCCGTGCTTCAAATTAAACCCTCATGTACAGGAGGAAGACTGTGGTGGCGTCCGCTTTCCGGGGTAGAAGTTGGAATACTTGCCAACTATTTCAAATAGCCTATTTCGTTGAACTTGGTAGTAATAATAATACAATAAAGAAGACCGAGGTATCGGAAGATGTGATGCAACGTCCTTTATTTCTTGATCAAGAAGTTCCAGTATGTTACCTGCTCGTATTCACAACACATTTACGAGCAGCTCGGGTAGACGAATGTTTCTTCTTTGTTTCCATCTTAGCATCATCATCCGCGGTCTTGAGATCCACGACTTCTCCCCGGAAGAGCGGGATGCATTGATTCAACTGTGAGATAATGTGCATGCGTGTACTTCAATCTGCATTGGAATTGAACCGGAACTCCATGTAATAAGAACAGTAGCAGATGGGCCGGAGTCGGATACTCCGGCTGGCATGTCACGCATTTGGTTCTTGAAGGGATAAACTTGATAGGTTCCCTTCATCCCACTACGTTGTTACAGAATTTGACGTTCTCGACCAAACTCAGCTTCAGAAACAATAACCTGAATGGCCTCTTCCAAGTCTCACAAATCTAGTGCGTCTGGAGCAAGTTTTTCAATCGAGAAATCGGTTTTCGGGATCTATACCGTCCGGTTATCCGGATTTAATAGGATTGGAGCTTCGAGAAAAACGACCTTTCGGGTTTGATTCCTCCTTTTGATCAGCAATCTTTAGCGGCTTTCAATGTCTCCCACAATTGTCTACAAGTAAAGGTCCCTGAAACTCCTGTTCTGCAGATTTACGAAGAGTTTATTCGATAATAATGGGGGGTTGTGTGGGGGAGGAATGATAATTGGATTGAACCCTTGTCCTAATCCTATTCCTTTTGCTCCCAAGCCTATTCCTGAGGCTCCATGGCCTCCATCGGAAGGCAAACATGGCAGTCGCCACCTTAAATTATGGAGCATTGTGGTGATTGCAGTGGCGGCAGCATTTATTCCTTTATGCATGTGTCTGATTTTCATATGTTATTGCAGCAGGAATGCTGCATGAGCAGGAACAAAACACGAAATTGTTTGTTTCAATTTTCACTGATGAAATTTTCACATGCGTTATATCTATCTGTGTACGTATGTGCGCGTCATGTATTTTTTCAATTTTATCAAAAAAATACAAGTACCTAGTTCATAAATAATTACACAGTTTTCTGGTCACGTAAAAGGGTAATGTAGCAATTTCACCGTTCTAAAAGGGTAAAAAAAACAGAGAGACATTAATCGGAGATATTTGTATATATATAAGCTACGTGGGTAGGAAGCAGCCTTGCTGGGATCGATGTATTGGTAGCTATCATCTTAGTTTTCGAGAATTTTCTTTTAGATTCGGATTTGGTGGTCGAATAATGGTTTTTAAAGTAACCATGATTGATTGGTAAGGATAATAGTATTATGATAGTTGAAAAACATGAAAGTCAAAACACGATAATGATTTTAATTCAGAAGAGAAACGCCATAATACATAGAAACCGCTGCAAAAAGAATGGACACGATAGATTTTCATTGAAGAAAAAGAAATACAAACGATGTAATTCGAAAAATAGCATTACCTAATTCAATATTCCGATTAATATTAATTTGTATATGCATACAACCTGTAGATATTGGAGAGCTACAACGGAGGAAGGCTTTGGCCGTAGTTCACAGATGAACCAGAAAGCACATACATGGAATTATATTTCTTTCATAAACCCCTACTGTTTGACTTGGATGATCTGTTACGCGGTGCGCTCAAGTAATCAGAAGACAAGGAAATCTGGGCACCACTGACAAGGTTATTCCTCTAATGTGGCTTGGTCGTGGCTGTGAAGAGAGTCAAAGAAATGGGTACATTGAGCAAGAAAGAATTTGCGCAGCAGCTGCATTTCTTGGGAAATGTGAAGCACGAAAACCTGGTCGAGATTATTGCGTCTCAGCTGCTGGAAAGAGGAGAGATTGATTGATTGTTAGTTAGTTCCTGACGGTAACTTGTTCTGCCTTTTACGCGGTTAGTACTAATCATGATGGTATTGGTGTCAACTTGTTCACCATACAAGATTCGCATGAATGGCGTTGGTGGTCAGACCATCATTTTTTTTATTACAGCATTGGTGAACACATGTCTCTCCCTCTGTTAGATTTATGTCAATTCCCTCAAGTGGTGGTTAATTGTTGGTACCGACAAATTGTTGGTACGGTTGTGTCGGTTATACCAGTGTTTAGTTTTACTGTTTTATTTTTTAACAAATATTGTTTACACTTTTTTTAATTAAAGAAACATACTATAGAAACACATATACAAAAATAAACTGTTACGAACACGTAACACGTGCGTTTACTATGATTGTGAAGTCCAGAGATACTAAAAATTTACGAAGTATAGCACATGTCTAGACAAGTGAACACTTGTGATGTTCACTATATATAATTTTATTAAGAGTTGCTAAAAAAGCGAGTCAATTATTCTGATTAATTTATTCATCTACTTTTAGAGTGCTCCAGCTCTTTCATTAACTAACTAATTCAAGATTACTCATGTATAAAATTTTAATTGATTTTAAGATCTGCAAAATACTAAACTTAGGGGCGACCAGAGTATACGCAGAGTCAGTCAGTAAACTTAAAACCAGGGCAGTCTACTTGCCACAAAGAACTTGAATCCAAACAAATTAAGTGCAAGTACAAACAACAGTTTTCTCACTCTTCAGCAGCACTTGCAGCACTCAAGTCCACATTAAGATCAAGAACCTGCAACAGGAGATGAAAGAGATCAATTACCATTTTTCGAGTTTCATATGGCAAGCTGATGTCTTAAAATGATAACAGGAAAATATCCTTCCACTCCAAGTTATTCAATTTTACATCTAGTTCCATTAATCGGTTTAAATCTCCCAAAAGTACAACATAGATAATACATATTTTAATACAAGGTTCCCATCTTTACAACATCAATTTCACCCAACAACATAAGTGTTTAGACATTCCAGTAGCCTAAGCATATGACTGATTAAGCAAATCTATGGACTATGATGCGATATCATTTTTGTCAGAAGAAACTTTCCCCATCGCTCATCCCAGAAAGGAGACAACTGTTGAGCAGAATGAATCTATGAAGTAATGTCATAATGATAAAAAAAATTTAACATTTTGAACGGGTTCCACCAGACACGCTAACATTGCATCAAGAGGATGATAAAATGATTCTAATGCTTTTTAATCATACACAGGGAGTGGATATTCATAGATTTAATGTAATGTGATATCCTAGAAGAGAATTGGCATCATGCACCAGCTTCAGTATACTAGCGCAGCATCGTTTCTACTAGAGCATTAATATAAAGTATAAACTTCTTTACGAGGGAGTAAAATTTTCTACGAGGCTGTGTTTGTAAATTAAAATTTGCACTGAAAAAGTAACATTAGAGTTAAATACTGAACTAAAGAATTTAAGTCTCACCTTTCCAGTGATCAAGGTATACATATTCAGGACATCCACCACCGTGGACTCAAAATGAGTTGTGGCATCATAACTCTGTCACAGAGTTGAATGAGTATATAAACAAGAAAAATATTTTATCAAGCATTTGAACAGGAACAAAATTTGCTAGAAACTTACTGTAGATATAAAACAATTATCCAGAGAAGGCTCGTTGACTGGTTCATATCTGTCATAGGTGTCAAAGAAAATCTCATCCACGGGTCCAAGAAGATCAATACCAGGCTTCAGTTCAGTCTCAGGGTGATCGGTTTCTGCTTCTGTTGACACAATCGCGATATATTTCCCTTTTGGAGCAACATTGTGAGAGTAAGAGCAACAAAACAAATACCTGTAGAACAAAAAAGTAACATCTTATCGTAAATGATAATATAACCCAAGCATAGGAAATTAATAACCAATGTAAAACATTAAAACCGAAAACTGGTCAGAAGTAAAACAGCTAGGCTGCAAATTATCCCAAAGTGTCGGGTTTCTTTTCAAAAATGGGTCAAGAATACAAGCAGAAAACACAGGAATCAAAATTCCAAAAAATACAAAATAGGAAAGTTGGATTTAAGTCATAAAAAATTAGCACACTTGAGCAACCATTAAATATTACAAATGGCATTAGCTTTCAAAAAGTTATCTTTTCGGTGACCCAGCAAATTATAGGAGATACATTGCAGACAGTCATTGCAGACAGTAGCTTCCCAAGTTCATCAACCATACTTCTTTGCTAGAAGTTTATAACTCCTACTTCAATGGTCAAATAATTGCAATGCTCTAGACCAACT
The DNA here is from genome assembly GCF_025594145.1 of Primulina tabacum. Taxonomy (NCBI): domain Eukaryota; kingdom Viridiplantae; phylum Streptophyta; class Magnoliopsida; order Lamiales; family Gesneriaceae; genus Primulina; species Primulina tabacum. The sequence continues at coordinate 40,401,322 of NC_134558.1, forward strand.
AGTTCTCTTTAAGTCTTTAATGGGAACAAATCAAACGTTGTTCAATAAATTACCAACCCATACAACATTTTCATTGTGGTGCCTAATAGAAACATTGAGCAGAAAAAAGAAATGCATATCGCACCCATCCCTTAATAACTACTTCACTCGTTACTAAAGCACAAGGTGCACAAGTGACCTGTAGTCTAGGCGTTTACACTTAGGTACAATATTTTAAAATATAAATTAGTGAAGATGATTATATCATCCAACTTTTGATTGTACTTTCAAACAATTGAACAACAAGAGAGACAAGTATCAATTAGTAAATTCATATCAAATATTATCATGTCACGTTTATAACTTAAATTTATACAAAATATTGCGAAAAATGTCTTTACCCTTTTAAGAGATTTCAGAAAGAGGTCGGAACTAGGTACAGGTTGGGCTTCGCCAAACCCCTCCGCCTTTGGACACTTTAATAACTATGAGACCGACAATCAGGTTTTGTGAATGACAGTTAATTAAAAATGCATTATTTCAGCAAAAAATACAGACATCTTTTGCAATCTTGAGGATTCCCTCCAAATGGATCACTACTTCAATTCCTTACCATTAGCTAAGACCACAATAACATATCAAACACATACAACAACAGTAAGACACTGTGACAACTGATTTATTACTCGCATTACACATGAAAAATTACTCCAGACCTTCGCCCTCGAGACCAAGAAAAGTCTTCGTGTCAGCAACTTCCACGGACCTAATTCACAAAGAACTGAGGGCCAATCCACCCGCCCACCCACAAACAAACACACACACACCAGAACTCCATTCTTCTTATAATGAAAATTCCGCAAATTCTGTCTAAGAGTGCCTTAACATGATGTGATTATTGGTACAATCAATCAAAAATGACAACAGAAAATACTCAGCTCACAAAATCATCACATTTCCCACAATAAGAAACATATTACATAACCTCACAGGTACAATTACTCTAGAAAAAGCAAAACAGTAATATGTACAAGTGAGTAAAGTTACTTACATATCTGATCTCCGGCCCAACTGCTTCTGAGGGAGAATAACCTGCGACGAATGAGAATCATTGGTATTTGGGATGGGGTGACTCATGATAGCTATAGCTCTGGCAACTTTTCCAACCTTCCTCACCTGTAAAAGCCTCATTGTATTATTTATCATAATGGTACATGTAGAAAATAATGTTTGAAACAAGATTTGGCTTTCCTAACCTATGACTACATGTTTAATGGTACATTGTATTTTTAATTGCAAACTGAAACGAGTGATTATTTAGGAGGAAAAATAAAGAAAAATTTTTAACTGTTAAAATAAGCAGAATATTACTTTTTAGATAAGTTTAATCATAATGAAATAAAAATACATAAAATATATTTAATAAATTAAATGGTTAGATCTAAAATAATGAATATTAATTAAGAAATATATAAAAAATAAGTTCAATAACATCATAAAAAAATTTATAATTAGTGGTAAACATTATAAATTTTTTTTTGATAAGAAATGATATTATTGATGAATAAAAATAATCACAAAAAACGAAGCAGAGGTCCACAAACATAGTAAGAACCATATTCAAAAAAAAGTAACATAATAATGTACCTCAATTCCTATACAAATATGAGATCAAGAATGATTTGAACACCAGCATGAAACCCATAATTTAATCTTGTCCCAACAATCCTCAATCGAGTCTTCTTGATCTTCAAAGATACACCTATTCCTCTCCATCCACAAGGGCCAACTCAAATAGTAAACCACCATATACCAAAAAAGTATGCCCCTACTCCGCAAATCCCGTCCGAGATCCGTCTCAAATAAATCTCATATTGATCTTGGAGATACCCAAATCAGGTCGAATTCCGCCAAAGATCTAAACCAAATACAATGTGAAAAAAGACAATGGATGATCAAATGGTCCCAAGTCTCCACCACTTGCCGACATTATACACACCAATTTGAACAGAAAACAAGAAGTAACATTTTTTGCAACATGTCAGCGATGGTAATTTTCCAAGCACTGCAATCCACAAGAATACTTGCACCATGGGATAGACGCTTTCCAAATAGCTTGATAAAGAGAAAAAGAAGGATGAGTCGAATCTAAAAAGAAAGACTCGAAGAAACATTTTACTAAAAACTACCATGAAGAATCCCAAACCCACTCCCTCTTGTCTTCTGCAGCTTCGATCAATTTGACCCTATCTAAATACTCGATCAAAGAACCTAACTCAAATGTCTCTTCATCCTTGAGATCCCGCCTAAAATAAAAATGTCAAGATAGAGTAGAAGAGTTGGATGAAGAATTGAATTGTGCAAAGTAAGAAATATGATGATTCTAGACCATCAAAATCTGGAATAAAGACGGGTAAAGATCCTGAAAATAAAAAAAAAACCCACCATGTATCTTCACAAAACCTAATTTTATCTACCCTTGACCACTGATCTCACTGACTCAAGAAAAGTCAGATAGAATCTGGAGATAAATTTTCATGAACTTCTGAAGATAAGACCCCGTCCGTCCCGTTAATTTGTGTCTCATATTTGCCAATCACAATCTTTTTTCACGACGACTCCCCTTCACTAGAAAATCTCCACCACCATGTCCCTAATAACATAGTTGTAAAAAGTGTGAACCTGGTAACCACCCAGGCGCTGACCTTGCAGGAGGCGAGCCCAGGCGCGCGGCTTTCCTGAGACGACAACAAGCACGCTTCTATATTACACTGGATCAGTTTCTCTATTTTTAACAAAAATTGGCTTCAAAGCTTAGAGCCCAAAGCTGGTTTAGGGAAAAAAAAGCCCAAAGCTGGTTTAGGGAAAAAAAAGCCAAAGCTGGTTTAGGGAAAAAAAAGCCAGAGCATAAGCCCTGAAAAATAAGAAGCAAGACCGACAATCAAAGCCCTGATATCTTATATTCTGTTTTGAAAAAAAAAACAAAAAAAAAACAATTGAAGCCCCTACTAGATATGTTTCGCCGGGACCGACAATCAAAGCCCTGATGTCTTATATTATGTTTTGGAAAAAAAAAACAATCGAAGCCCCTACTAGACATGTTTCGCCGGGCAGAACACCGATTCCGGAACGGGAACGGTCACTGACGTTCCAAAATTCCAGGACAAATCCGTGATTGCTTTGTAGCACTGTTCTTCGACGTTATAGCAGGGCTTTAACGGTGGACGGAACGGTAGCGGTCGGAGCGGAACATGTTCTCTCAACATGTTGGGTATGATCCAACTAGATATCAATAAGATGGATATGGATATCAGGGTAATTATAAATCTAGACACGATTCTTTTAATAGATCATTTGATTTTTCAACATCTGGTACACATGGAATTAGACATCCTGAATTTGATTATAGGTCGTCTCAATATATTGGTGATAGATACAATGAATCTTCATCACCCATATGGCGTGGTGTCGAACTTCATGGTCCCGAGTATAGATCTTCAAGTACAGCTGATAATTCTAGTGGGTATCGTGAATTCGGATACTATAATCGTCGTGACAAAACACTATTACAAAATCAATCATCTCATTCTAATGATCTTTCGTCATCTCAATCTAAGCAATATCCCTATGGACAATTACGTCAATATCCAAATGTTCGAAATCAATTTAATCAACGGGATACTCATGGAGAATATAACAATGATTTTGCTCCTCCACGTCACTCCTCATGGTATTAACTTTGGTAAGTAATAATTTTTAATGTGTATTTCTTATTGTGCTATTATTGTAAAATAATTTTGTATTGATATATTAATTTGTAATAACTTTATATATTTCACGTTATAGTATAATGTAATTTATATTTCAAATTTTTTACTAATTTTTTGAATTTATTAAATTTTTTTATACAACCGTTCCGCGACATAACATTGGAACTGGAATGATAGTTGTCGTTCCAAGCACCGCAATCGTTCCGGCGAACCATGCTACAAGATGAATCTCAATATGTTCTCTGTCTCAAATAATTGATCCATCAACCCTTACTGATTTATTGATGATAGTTTTGCTCCTTCGCGTATTGAGTAGCGAGTGAAAAAAATTTGTACTGCAATCCCATTCTCTGACCCATTTAACCTTAGCCTTTTGACTGATCATTTGATTTCTTTAACAGATTAAGCCTTCTAAGGCGCATCTAGCTTCTCTTCTCTCATTCGCCAGAGTGATTGATCCCTGGCCTTCACTCACCGATACGTCCACCTCACAGATCTTCTTTTCCATCTCCACACCCTGCACTTATAAATTCCCAAAGACCTCTTCATTCCACTTCTTAATATTCGTCTATAAAACCTTAAGCTTCCACGGTAAACATTAATTGACGGGAAGCTTAATTTTGACAATAAAGAATTACTAAATTATTTTAAAATAATTAAATAAGTAAAACATGTGTATGAAATAAAGAAACATGTAGGGAGCAATTTGATAAAACAAAAAATAGAGACAACCAAAAACAAAATGGAGTCCTTATTTATGTTTTGAAAGTTATTCTATTATATCTATTGTTCATTCATAAACATAAGCTTTCAAACAAGACTTTTTACCTATTTATAATTTCTAGAGGAGTGAAAGACATAACCCGCTTGCTTTTAGGACTCCCAAATGATTGCTTTCTAGGAAAAACTATTTTTGGGCGTTAAAAAGTGTATCGAGGGCACACTGAGATTATATAAATAACAGAGCACTTCAAAAGGGTAAAATGTTAGAAAATTACATGCAGAGGTTCAGAACAAGATCACTACAAATTGAAACTGATACACTTTGAATTAAGAAAGAGGATTACCTTATTAGGAAGGTAGGAAGGATCGCATACAACCTTCTTGCACTGGGCCGTCTCCCCTTCGGATGTAACACCAATCACCTGGCCTTCATCATTAAACTCTACCTGACATTTGACCAATTCCAAGTCAGCAGTCACAGCATTAAATCACCCTAAACAACCAAAAACCAACAAAACCAAGAAGAAATGTAGCAAGCAATAACTAAAGTTATAACAATTGGAGCGACAATATCATGCTCAGTGATAAGCAGGATAAAGCAGGATACTAATAAAAAAGTATACTGTAACTGAAATTATGAAAACATATGACTACCAATTATAACAAATAATAAAAGAAACAAAAGAATGACCAATTGGAAAAAATGTGAAAAAGAAAAAAGAAACTACTGTAACACATTTTATGACAACCACGAGTTCTAGAAAACCCCGTTAGAATGGTACGTTAAACGGAATTTCTCACCAAAAGAAGTTATATACTCAACTGTCAAACACCAAAAGTCTTGTTCTATGAGGTATGCCATCAAAATATTCCATAGATAAATTACAAGTTTAAGTTCAGTGTAGTTTAGGTTCCATCCCCTTTTGGAGAGTTACCTTCTTCCAATAATTCTAACCCAAAACAACAAATTCATATTAGTATGCTTCCAAGTCAAAGTTTTCACCCAGAAATGTCTTCGTTTTGAAGATTTTCTATCAATATAACAATGGTGGGAAAGATAATTGCATGCCAGCAGAAATTGGTAGTTAGAGAGCAAAATTACAAGTCGGATAATCTTTAGTGAAACAATCGAAGAACCTAATTTCAATATCATTTTCTTTCAACATTTCCATATCTGTAGTCTGTACACAATAGATTCCTTTGTATGCTGACTTTGTTGGAGAGGGGTAATAGGCTGGTGCCACAACGAGTGGAGTGAACAAGAGAGAAATACATGAAGTAAATTACCTTGCACTCGGGCTTATTCAGCATATAGGTCCCACCATATACAGCACTAAGGCGAGCAAATGCCTGGAAATATTAAGTAGCAGAGAAAGAAGCTAGCATGAGACAGAATATCTGAGAGAAGAAAACAAGATCAAGGCAGAATGCAAAAGGGAATAATATTTTCTTAGGATAAAAGACAAAGTGATGATCTCATGCATCCAACCCCAATTACACTTTTAATATTAAAAAAAGATTGGTTCAGAATAAAGAGGTAAACCTGGGGTAGCTCTCCTAGGCCATATAATGGATAGATGTACGGTGATCCTCCCGCAAAGCGGGCCAAAGACTCCTCATAAAGCTTTAACACAAAGAGATATTTCAGAAAGGGACTCAAGAGCACAAGAAAAAGAAAGTGGAACTGAGAACTTTCTTGAGGTCCAAGCGAGAATTACCTTCATCCTTTTCACAGTATCCAAAGCTGGCTCATCCAAGTAACGATCATCTCTGTGAAGAGCCAACGCGTGACCGATGACATCCACAGTGTTGTCATCAAGACCATACTTGCTGTCGGAGGGGTACAATATTCATCTCAGAACAAGTTGAAGGTATTACAAGTTTTAAAGAACTGAGTATATTATTCATTGGAAACCAGAATGGTTAAATAAACATAATGGATTGAAGAAATATGTATGGATTTTTTTTATTGCTTTTGCTGTCAAATTGCCAATCATACCCCTACATACATGGTTACCAGATACCCATGGAGAAGCACATTATAGTACTTATATGCTGACTGTAAAGAAAAAGGATTCTTTTTGTACCCCCAATAACTTGCATGTATATAGTCTCAAAAAATGAAAATATGCAGTTCAAGAATAGGCTAAAATATATTTTTCTTTATCAAGACAAACTGATAAAGATATTAATCATGCTACAAAGACAGGTTCTGCATAATGCTTAAAGGACAAATCCCCGTAGAAAGATTAACATTTGAGGAAAAAGATCCCACCAAATACAAGATATAAAAAAATTTGTGGAAATACACTCAACATCAATGAGATAACAGTGGAAAAACTCTAATATTTGAATCTTGACAAATTCAAATACATTGCAAAAGAGTCCTCAGAGTAAACTTAACCTCATTTATTGCTTTGGGTAAGCTAAAATAATCACTAATGCACAACACTGTAAAGTACACATCTCGATCCACCTCATCTTTGTTAACCCTTTGATACTAAACTTATTGATACTCCCACTGCAATTTAAAAAAAAAATTTAAAGTGCACAAATTACATGAGCCAACCTAGTGAGCTCAAAAGATGAAAGTATCTTGCCAGACTCCACGCAGGTCCATAGGGAATCTTATCACACACCACACAAAAGGATCCTTGAAATATAAGGATGGACTAAGACTGCACGCGCGCGCGCACCCACGTATATATATGTTTGTCTTCAGATAAAAGTTCCTAGAGTGATAACAAATAATGCATATGTAAAGTCATTGGTCATACGCAATAAACTCCCTGGTTGGAACTCTAGTCAAATCAATCCCTTCATGTGTTTTAGGATCATCTTCCTTGTAACATTGGGCATAGATGAACAGTTTTCGAGCACGTCGTTTCTCAAAGATGCCCATAAGTGGCGATTTGAGGGCCTCCACGTCAGTTGCAGGCACCTTGTGAATCTGTTACATTTTATTTACAGCAAAATCCAGCCAGAATCAACAATTCTAGATAATCTAAACAACATAAACTTGTGACAAATAACTAAGCAAAGAAAAAAGCCTATGTTTTTACCTTCCCCTTATTGTACACAAAACTGCCATCAACAGCTTTGAAATACAAGTATTTAGTAACATCAGTATGAATTAAGACCCGCACAAGTGCACCGTTTGCCATAATGTACTGAGAAAATGAATGAGTCTTAGTGGCATCATCGCTAGAAAGCTAAAGGAACAAAATCTTCAAAATGACGTCAAACAAGACACAAATAATAAAAACCTTAGGGACCATGTCAACATTATAATCTCTGCTAGGACCCAGGTGAGCTGGTGGCTTATCACTCCCTCTAAACCTCTTCCATAGCTGCATAAAAAAGCCAATAATAATAATAACTGAAAATGAGAATTCCATTCAAATTCTTGAATGCATAATGGAGATGTTTGTTGGCATCGGTTCTCTAGCCAAAACAAAATATAATAATACCTGAATGAGATTGAGAGAGCTTGATTCTCCACCATAATAATCGTTCCGATCCATATGTAGAACCTAATTTGAAAGGCATAACAATGTCAAGCCCAATAAGAGTGAAATAAAATTTCAAAGGCACTGTGGTAATGATGAATAATTGGCGAGAAATCTACGAAACTTAAATCTGCATTACATATAGATTTAATAAGTAGTTATGAATACATAAGTATGCAATTTATGCATGTCAATGTCTATTAATGCTATCTATAACATATTACTAAATTTTTTTTTACCTTTTTATTCTTTTACTTGTATACAAAAAATGCACAATATATTTGGACCCTGGCAACTTTTGAAACTAGATAAGTTTTACAAAGAGAAAATTTTAAAATAAATCATGCATGGCATCAGTTAAGCAACGTGGAAAATACACCAATTATTATGTCTTCGCCATTCTAGAGCCAAATAAGTTTTTGACATAATCATGAGCTACCCCATCAATATATTTGGTAACACCTATTTGATATTAACAGGAGCGTATAGTATACTATTCTTTGTTCCTTCAGGCTCATGTGAAGTAAGGTATTGACCCCTAAATTGCATCAGTTTACACCCTGATATTCTTCAAAACAGTTTACATATAGATAATCTGCCTATCCGCCAAGGCAAAATAAGCACTCACCAAGCACAGTTGGGGTTTCCATTTTCATGGTGTTCTAGCTAATATCATTGGGTTTTTATGGATTAATGCTCCCTTTTGTCATTAAACTAAGAATTTGGTTAAGTTGTTCAACATAGATTTCGAACTTCCAGCACATGTGACAAGAATATAGGGTGAAAGTGAAAGCGACAGTTTCTGTACCATATATGGTGGCATGAAGGGAAGAAGCTTCCAAATAAAGCACTCACTAAGCAAATTCTCAGATACCACTCACATACTATGTCAATCCAAATCCGAACGTGATTAACAAATCCCCCCTCATTTTCTAGAGCCTATCAGATTTGTGCCATCAATGTCAAAATTATCGCACCTGCTAGCTATTCCTTGGAGTTTGAGTCCACTTATTCTATCAGGAAATTTTTGCAACTGTTTGCATGAAAATATCAACTTAGTGCGCATTTGAAGGAATATAACCAAAGTATAAATGCATTAAAAAAATTCAACCAAACGACTGCCAATAACGTGACCGAGTAAATATATAGGAAATGGATTTGACTCCTGGCGGCATCGTGTGGTTCATGCCAATTATTTCCGCAAAAATTTTAATCGAATGCATGTAAATATGTAATAGGCCAAAAATTGGCAGCATTCATAATCAGCCAGATCATTTGAAATTAACCCTAGATCCATTTCCCAAATTTCCCATAAAAAAATCACTCATCAGAACAAAAATCAGATAAATCTGAATAAATACGATTCGTACGTATGATGGGGGGGGGGGGGGGGGGGGGGTTGGCAAAAAAAATGGATAAAATGGAGCTTCAATTAAATCAGAAATAATAATTACAATAAATGAAACCTTAACACCATCGACGGACAAGAGACCGCTGAGAATGCATTCCTTGAGACCCGTCCCCAACACAATCACATCGTACTCTTCATCCATCTTAGTTGATTTCTCAACGAAATCCAATAATCTCAATCAGCCGTCAAAAAAATCAGCCAGAAAGACGATCGATCGCCGATAAAAGTGAAAACTAGGGATTTTTGTCAGTCGAAGGAATGGAGAAATTGTTGCGTGCGTGGATGGATCTAGACGTAGGCCGTAGGGCATATGACTAGCAGTATGGCGAGTTTTGAAAGTGCTCTGCCTATTTGATATATATATATATATACATTATTTATCACTTTTTTTAAAAAAATAAAAATAAAATTAACGTGGTATTTCACTTATTTATACGATATTATTAAATTTTAGATATTAAATTTTAGATATTAAACTATCTGTTGAAAATAATATTTGAATGTTGAAAAATAATAGTTGAATATTTGATTGTTGAAAATAAGAGTTGTAAAATTAGAAATTTGTGTGTGATGATGTAGGTAATGATGTATTTTATTTTTGGATTATTTGTAAAGATTTCTATAAATAGATCTCTCATTTGTGAAGAAATTCACAATTGAGTAGAGAGAAAAATATTATAAAGTGTGTTGTTTGGTAAATTTTGAGAGTTTGAGATTTTTACTTTTTACCATAAATTTTTACTTTTTCACAACACGTTATCAGCACGAAGCTCTAAAAGTCCTCCATACTTTTCCAAGCTCCAAACAGAAGAAAAAGGTAGCAAAAGTAATAATATTTATTTTACTGTTATTTATTTATTGTGTATATATTTAATATATAATATAATGTTATTATTAGAAATAATAAAAAAAATTTCAAAAACTTGTTATAAATCCTGGGATGATGTTAAGACGACATCCCACACTCCCGGTAAGGGATACGACAAGTATAAAAGCCTATAAGATTTTTAAACAAAATAACTTATGACACATCATTATAATAATGTGATATGATATACATAATTATTTAAACATGACTAATATTATATACACCATATTATTACCATAAAATTATACAAATATATACATTTATTTTTTTTGTGCACCAACGGTCATAAACGGTAACAAAACGGCTAGTTTTTGCCCTATAAATATGATCTCACAAACTATTTCAATCACTCCAATTTTCTCCTATTCTCTAAAAATTATTCTTCATCAAATTTTTCGAAGAAAAAAGAAGATGACTTTCTCAAGGTTATTTTTAATTATTTTGGTTATCATACTCACGAGTCTTTTATTTATCGGAGAATATCCTCCTCGTGTGTTTTCTTTATTTTTACAAATGCTTGTACTTGTTGTTTATCCATTACTTTGTATTGCAATATTCATTAACTAATAAAATGCATCGTAATTTTTTAGTACCACCATGTCAAATTTGACAAAGCTCGAATTTGTTGCGCTCGACATCACGGGAAAAAATTATATGCCATGGACTCTCGATGTAGAAATGCATCTTGAGTCATTGGGTCTAAGCGAGACCATTAAAAAAAATGGTATATCTTCATCACAAGAAAAAGCAAAAGCTATAATATTTTTGCGTCGACGTCTCGATGAAGGTTTAAAATGTGAATATCTCATCGAAAAAGATCTCATGACTCTGTGAAAAAGATTGAAAGAAAGATTTGAACATATAAGGGAAGTTATACTTCCGACCGCCCGTGATGAATGGAATATGTTAAGATTCCAAGATTTTAAGAAAGTCAGTGATTATAATTCAGCGATGTATCGAATAATCTCGCAGCTAAAATTTTGTGGACATGAGGTTACAGAATCGAAAATGCTTGAAAAAACATTTTCCACGTTTCACGCATCAAACATAACTTTACAGCAACAATATAGAGTGCGTGGATTTGCGAGATATTCTGAACTCATCGCCTGTCTTCTTGTGGCGGAAAAGAACAATGAGCTATTAATGAGAAATCATCAATCCCGACCCATTGGATCAACAGCATTTCCAAAAGTAAATGCTGTGAGTAAAAATGAATTTAAACCTGAAAATCAAAATCAAATTCAAAGACAAGGTTTTGGTCGAGGTCGAGGACGTGGTCGTGGTCGTGGTCGTGGACGTGGAATTGGCCGTGGTCGTGGTCGAGGCCGTGGTTTTGAAAACAATAGAGATAGTTATTTTTATAATTCATCTCAAAAGAGCGTCACGAACCACCCACAGAAAAGACATCATGAGAACATGAGTGTTAATGAAAATCACTCGAAAAGATTTGAAAGTTCTTATTTCAGATGCGGCACTCGAGGACATTGGTCTCGTATTTGTCGAGCCTCTGAGCACCTTTGCAAGCTCTATAAAGAATAGATAAAGGGGAAAGAAAAAAAGACCATCTTCACTGAACGCAGTGACCGTTTGAGTGATTCAACTCATTTTGATGCTGCTGATTTTATGAATGATTTCTCTGGAAATGATCAATATGTTGGTGTGATAGAAATGAACAATATTGATGCTACTGATTTTCTCAATGATTTCTCTGAGAATGAACAATATAATGGTAGAATATAAATGTACAATAATTTATTTTTCATGTATTCATATAATAATGTTTTATTGTACAATTATGATATGTGTTATATTTACATATATATTGTCAGTAATCTTATTTCATTGCATATTTTTTTTGAAGTTCAAATATGGAAAATGCTATGAGCAAAGCTGAAGTTTGCATACCCGATAGTGGTACAACGCACACTATCCTCCGAGATAAAAGATATTTCTTGGAACTAAAACCAACAAAAACAACGGTGAATACAATATCAGGTCCTGTAGACTTGATTGAAGGATGTGGTAAAGCACAATTTTTGTTACCTAATAGTACAAAATTTTTGATCAATGATGCTTTATATTCACCACAATCGAAAAGAAATTTGTTGAGTTTTAATGATATATATTCCCATGGGTATGATACTCAAAAAATTAATGAAGGGAATGAGAAATATATGTGTCTTATCACATATAAATCAGGAAAGAAATATGTGATTGAAAAACTACCAATGCTCCCTACTGTATTGCATTATACACATATAAGTCCCATTGAATCAAACATGGTAGTAGATAATTCTTCAATATTAACCAATTGGCATGATCGATTAGGACATCCTGGTTCAACAATGATGCGAAGAATCATAGAAAATACACATGGTCATCCACTGAAAGACCAGAAGATCTTTCAGAATAATAAGTTTCAATGTAAAGCATGTTCTCTTGGAAAACTTATTATAAGACCATCACCAGTCAAAATCCAAACTGAATCACCAATGTTTCTTGAACGTATTCAGGGTGATATTTGTGGACCAATTCATCCACCATGTGGACCATTCAGATACTTTATGGTATTGATTGATGCCTCCAGCAAATGATCACGTGTATGTTTATTGTCAACTCGAAATGTTGCATTTGCAAGATTACTTGCTCAAATAATAAAATTGAGGAATCAATTTCCCGATTATACAATCAAGCAAATTAGACTTGATAATGCTGGTGAATTTACTTCCCAAACTTTCAATGATTATTGTATGTCTGTGGAATCATTGTTGAGCATCATGTTGCTCATGTACATACACATAATTGATTGGCTGAATCATTGATTAAACGTCTGCAAATGATTGCTAGACCAATGATTATGAAAACAAAGCTCCCTATTTCTATATGGGGACATGCAATTTTACATGCTGCTTCATTAATTCGCATCAGACCAAGTGCATATCATAAATACTCCCCATTGCAGCTTGCATTTGGTAAAGAACCAGACATTTCTCATCTGAGAATTTTTGGATGTATGATGTATGTGCCTATTACACCACCGCAACGAAAGAAAATGGGACCTCAAAGAAAGGTTGGAATTTATATCGGTTATGATAGTCCATCAATCATTCGATATCTTGAACCTCAGACAGGCGACGTGTTCACAGCACGTTTTGCTGATTGTCATTTTAATGAGGAAATCTTCCCAATGTTAGGGGGAGAACAGAAACATACCGAAAAAGAAATTACATGGTATGTATCATCATTGTTACATATGGATCCAAGAACAAAAAATGTGAAAAAGATGTACAGCAAATTGTGCACTTGCAAAGAATAGCAAATCAAATACCAGATGCATTTGCAGACACAAAAGGGTAACTAAATCATATATACATGCTGCAAATGCCCCTGCTCGAATTGAAATTCCGAAGAAACAAATTGAAGATACTCATGATGTCATTAAACGCCTGAAGCGTGGAAGGCCAGTCGGTTCCAAGGATAAAATTCCTCGAAAAAGAAAATTAATAGAGAAACACGATGATCACAAAATAAAGAATTATGTTCCTGAAGAAACACACAATGATCAAAAAATAGAGAATGGTGTTCCTGAAGAAACATATGATGATGAAAATATTCTGTCAGAACCACAAACTGACGAGAATCATGAAATCTCTATCAATTATATTAATACTGGAAAAATATGGAACCGAAAAGATATAGAAGAAATTGATGATATATTTTCTTATAATGTGGCAATCGACATCATAAATAATAATGAAGATCATGAACCAAAATCTTTTGGTGAATGTAAAAATCGGCAGGATTGGATAAAATGGAAAGAAGCCATCCAGGTTGAATTGGATTCGCTAAATAAACGTAATGTTTTTGGACCTATAGTCCTTACACCTGAAGGTGTAAAACCTGTTGGATACAAATGAGTTTTATTCGAAAGCGAAATGAGAAAAATGAAATAGTAAGATATAAAGCTCGACTTGTTGCGCAAGGTTTTTCTCGAAGGCCTGGAATTGATTATGAAGAAACGTATTCTCCCGTGATGGATGCAATTATGTTTCCGTATTTGATTAGCTTGGCGGTATCTGAAAATTTAGAAATGCGTCTTATGGATGTTGTTACAGCTTACTTATATGGATCACTTGATAGTAATATATATATGAAAATCCATGAAGGATTTAAGATGCCTGAAGTACAAAGTTCAAAACCCAGAGAATGTTATTCTGTGAAATTACAAAGATCATTATATGGGTTAAAGCAATCCGGTCGAATGTGGTATAATCGACTAAGTGATCACTTGATGAAAAAGGGATATGTAAATAATTCAATATGCCCTTGTGTTTTCATTAAGAAAACAACATCCGGATGCGTAATTATTGCTGTATATGTTGATGATTTAAACATCATTGGAACGAATAAGGAAATTCAAGAAGTTGTGTCATACTTGAAGGAAGAATTTGAAATGAAGGATCTTGGAAAAACCAAGTATTCTGTGGGTTTACAAATTGAACAAAAAGAATGTGGAATGTTTGTTCACCAGACAAATTATACAGAAAAGATCCTTAAACGTTTTAATATGGATAAATCAAATCCTTTAAGTACTCCAATGGTTGTTAGATCATTAAACATAGAAAAGGATCCATTCCGTCCATGTGAAGATGATGAAGATATTCTTGGTCCAGAAGTACCATATCTAAGTGCTATCGGTGCCCTTATGTATCTTACAAATTGTACAAGGCCTGATATATCTTTTGCCGTAAATTTGTTGGCAAGATTTAGCACATATCCAACAAAGAGACACTGGAACGGAATTAAACATATATTTCGTTATCTACGAGGAACGACAGACTTGGGACTTTTGTATTCATAAGATGCTAATCCAAGTATAATTGGTTATGCCGATGCTGGATACTTATCTGATCCACACAAGGCACGTTCCCAAACTGGATATGTATTTACTCGTGGAGGCACTGCAATTTCTTGGCGTTCACGGAAACAAACGCTCGTAACAACTTCATCAAACCATGCCGACATTATTGCACTACATTAAGCAAGCCGTGAATATGTGTGGTTAAAATCAATGACCCAACATATCCAAATCTCATGCGAATTATCATTCGACGAGAAGCATGTGATACTATATGAAGATAATGCTGCATGTGTTGCTCAAATGAAAGAGGGATACATAAAAAGCGACAGAACTAAACATATTACTCATAAGTTCTTCGCATTCACCAAAGAGCTAGAGAAGAATAAATGTATTGATGTTCGTCACATTCAATCAAGTGAAAACTCATCAGATCTCTTCACAAAGGCACTTCCTACATCAATATTCAGAAAGCACATATATAATATTGGGATACGCAATCTACGAAATTTGTGAAGAATTCGTGTCAACATGAGGGGGAGCTTACGTGACTGCACTCTTTTTCCCTTACTATGGTTTTTATCCAATGAGTTTTTCCTAGTAATGTTTTTAACGAGGCATTACAAAAACACGTAATGAAGACATCATCGTATCATGATCATCATCACAAGGGGGAGTGTTGAAAATAATATTTGAATGTTGAAAAAGTAATAGTTGAATATTTGAATGTTGAAAATAAGAGTTGTAAAATTAGAAATTTGTGTGTGATGATGTAGGTAATGATGTATTTTATTTTTGGATTATTTGTAAAGATTTCCTATAAATAGATATCTCATTTGTGAAGAAATTCACAATTGAGTAGAGAGAAAAATATTATAAAGTGTGTAGTTTGGTAAATTTTGAGAGTTTGAGATTTTTACTTTTTACCATAAATTTTTACTTTTTCACAACACTAACTAGTTTTTAATATCATGATGTGTTTTAATAATCATATATATTAATAAATTGTTAAAACTTTAATACAACGATGGATAGAGTCTTTGTTTTGTAAACATCAAGTTATATGTTTATTCATACATGGATCTTTTTTTTCTTATCTATTTTTTAATTTATGTATCAAAATTATAGTGTAGTCACTCACTATTTCTTATAATTACATTTTATTTTCATTTAAATATAAATCAAATGAATTATAAAATATATTATACAATCATGCAACGCTTGTATCAGTGTCCTATAACACTTCCGACCATTTTCAACCATTGACATTTATCAAGCTTTTGTGTTTGACACGGATTAGATCCGATACTCAATTATAATTTATTCACATCTAAAAAATGTCAAAAATATCTGCAAGAGGCGTTGATTTTTTTATACTGGCATTGATTTAAACCTGTGTAAAAATTTTAAAAATATATAATTGTTCACCCACTTTACTATGATATTGTGATAAATAAAAAAATATTTGTTTTTTTAGTAAAAATATATTAATTTTCTTAAAATGATATAATCTATGGTGATACCCCATGGATGAGCCCATTACCCCTGGCTCATCCCTAGCCCAAATGGAAGACAGGCCCATCAAGGGCTCAGGTATTCTCTTATAAATACCAGGTTTGATTGTTAATTCATTAATTCATTATATCGTTTTCGGCAGCACCCTTAGCTGCTCCCCCCATATATCCTCAGTCTTTGACTTGAGCGTCGGAGGGGCTACGCCAGGACACCCTCCTGGCCCCCTCCTAACGATCTTATTTGTGATTTCAGGCTCAGGATAATTTCAGAACCTGCGTCTGGACTAGTGACACTTGCTGGAATCGAACCCTAAATTTCCCGTGAGTATCACTTGGCGTCGTCTGTGGGAACACTTGAGTTGAGACGTAGAGATGGTAGGCAAGAAAGGAAGTAGAAGAGTTACCTCGGCATCATCGCGTCCTCAGAGGGGACCCGAACAATCTCATGTTGAGACAAGACAAGAACAACTGCGTCTTGAGACGAGACAAGAACAATCTCGTCAAGAGACAAGAACCGAGCAGTCCCTTCACGAGACAAGGGTCGAGCAACCCCGTCCCAATGAGAATGTGGGGAACTTGACCCTGGAGCAGTTGTGCCACTTTATCACTCGGACAGTGGATGAGGCTATGAAGAGGAACCAAGAATCTATGTTTGCTGAAGAGGCAAGCCACTCGCCAAGAGCAAGAGGAACATGTTGAGGGCCACCAAAGCAGGGTTGAAGAGACACAGCCCCACCAAAGTAGGGAAGTTAGTGAGATAGAAGAGATATGGAAGGAAATACAGATGTTGAGGCAGCAGTTGGGAAGCAGAGCGCCGACATCCAAGAGAGGAAGTCTCTTTTCACTAGCCATTTTAGAAGAAGGACTTCCTCCAAATTTTCGACAGTCGAATGTGGGAGAGTACGATGGACATACTGACCCCGAAAAACACTTGGGGAGATTTGAAAATGCGGCCCTATTACATCAATATTCAGACGGGGTCAGGTGCAGGGTGTTTCTGGACACTGCTGGTGAGGTCAGCTCAGCAATGGTTTAACACCTTGCAACCCAACTCTATACGATCTTTTGAGGATTTTTCAACTGCTTTCTTGCACAGATTCGCTAGCAGCAAAAAACACCAAAAAAACTATTTGAGCCTGTTTGTGGTGAAACAACAAGAAGATGAAACTTTGCGAGAGTTTGTTCAGCGTTTCAACAACGCAGCGTTAGAGATACCAGCGGCCACTCCTGACATCATGATAAATGCCTTCACACAAGGACTGAGGGGAGGGGAGTTTTTCAAGTCGCTGGTCAAGAAGCCTCCGTTGAGCTATGATGATCTGTTGGCTCGAGCTGAGAAATATGTAAACTTGGAAAGATGCCCAACGGTACAGAAGGATGGAGAGTCGGCCCGGAGGAAGTAGAGTTGAGGGAGCGGAGAAAGGAGGAAAGGAAGAGGGGTGCGGGGGAAAGAGAGGAAGACAGAGCTAGTAGTAGAAGACAATTCTCATCCCATGTTCCCCTAGATAGGAGTCGGGACGAGGTGATGGAGGTGAGGGAGCCCGCGGGGAGGTGGGAGAAGTCGCGAAGGGTTGGGTGCAGTGCTAGATTGCCTTCACAGGATAGACGAGAAGGATCCTCATTCAGGAGTCGACAAAGGTCTCGCTCTCCCCCTAGGCGTGGTCAAGGCCCTCCATGGATAAATCAGAGGATGGGTGAGCAGAGAGGGGAAGGTCGATGTCAAGGTGTCCCTCAGGAGCTCGTGGAACCGAGGAGGGGAATGAATGAGGATAACCACCCTACGAGAGGAATGATTCATATGATCTCAGGGGGGTGCTACTGATGGAGACTCTGGGCGAGCTCAGAAAGCACATGGGAGAAGGTTGGAGAACTTTGAGATATCTAGGGGTGCAGACTTACCACAAGACCCCGTCATCAGCTTTGGGCCGGAAGACCTCCGAGGCAGTTGTACCTCCACATAACGATGCCCTGGTGGTAACGACCACCATTGCCAATTATGATGTGGCGAGAATATTTATTGATAATGGAAGCCCCATGAACGTCTTGTTCAAGAGCACGTTGGATCAAATGAAGATGGGAGGATTTGAGTTTGAGCCGGTATCCACCCTGCTGTATGAGTTTGCAGAACATGTCATCTTGCCTTTGGGTCAGATTGTTCTTCCCCTATCCTTGGGGACTGATCCTCGGCGGGTAACAAAGATGATAACCTTCACTGTAGTAGATACCCCGTCAGCGTATAGTGGAATTCTAGGACGACCAGCCCTGAAGGATTTTAGAGCACTAGCTTCCAGTTATCATCAGAAGCTTAAGTTTCCTGTGGGAAAAGGAGTTGGAGTCCTGTGCGGGGACCAAAAATTCGCATGTCGTTGTTATGAAAGAATCGTGAAAGAAGAAGAAAAGAGAGGTCACGAGCATTCGCATGGAAGCTTGAGCTCACTCTTGCAGTTGTAGAGTCATTCGGAGAAGCTTCTAAATGGGTAACTTTGTCATGTGGAGGTACAAGGGGAGCTGCGAGGAAAGTTGGAGAATGCGCTGGGTAAGGCTCTAAAGAGTTGATATTTAATAAAGCCAAATTCTTATATTAAGTTCGTGGTTGTTCTTGTATTATGAGGATTATATGAATTTTGTTTTACCTACTTAGGCTGCGCCTAGTAGAGGAGAAGAGTGGGGGGGAGAAAAGTTAAATTTTTCCTGCTAAGGCATCGCCTAGCAGAGGAGTAGAGGGTGAGGTGGAGAATATTTATTTTCCTGGTAAGGCATCGCCTAGCAGAGTTGGGGAGAAGAAAAATTTTATTTTCCTGCTAAGGTGTCGCCTAGCAGAGGAGTTTGAGGGTGAGGGTGGAGAATATTTATTTTCCTGCTAAGGCATCGCCTAGCAGAGGAGTTAGAGGGTGGGCGCGTTGAATTTTATTTTCCTGCTAAGGCATCGCTTAGTAGAGGAGTTAGAGGGTGGAGGTGTTAATTTTATTTTCCTGCTAAGGCATCGCCTAGCAGAGGAGTTAGAGGGTGGAGGTGTTGATTTTATTTTCCTGCTAAGACATCGCCTAGCAGAGGAGTTAGAGGGTGGACGCGTTGAATTTTATTTTCATGCTAAGACATCGCCTAGCAGAGGAGTTAGAGGGTGGAGGTGTTGAATTTTATTTTCATGCTATGAACTATTTTAGCAGAGGAGTCAAGGGCACGGGGAAGTGGAAACTATTTCCCTTCAAAAGCTTAGTAGAGGACCTTGAAGATGGGGGCGACGAGGGCATACTGTGTTAGAAAAATTTATTTCGCTTGTCGTTAACGAACAATGTTTGCCGCTGCTAAAGTTACGGGGATCGACCTGCCCGGTCAGGTCGTGGGGGTGTGGGGGCAACGCCCCCATAAATTTTTTTTTCAGAAATCACACAACCATTCGCAAGGCAATGTGTCAAAATTCTCAACGTACTGGACAAGCGCTCGGGCGAACGTGCGGCGCGAGGCGATGGGCTGGTGCGGGGCGAGCTCGGGCGAGGGGCGAGCACGGGAGCTCGGCAGAGGGCGAGCGTGCAGCGTGGCAGAAGGCGAGGCGCGCCAAGCGAGCGTGTATGCGCAGCGATGGGGCGAGCTTGGCAGGGCGCTCGGCAGAGGGCGAGCATGCTGCGCGGCAGAAGGCGAGGCGCGCCGGACGAGCGTGTATGCGCAGCGATGGGGCGAGCTCGGCAGGGCGCTCGGCAGAGGGCGAGCGTGCAGCGCGGCAGATGGCGAGACGTTCGGCGAGGGGCGAGCTGCCCGCTGTGGGCGAGCGTGTATGCGTTGCGTTGGGGCGAGCTCGGCAGGGCGCTCGGCAGAGGGCGAGCGTGCGGTGCGGCAGATGGCGAGGCGCGCTGGGCGAGCGTAGCTGGTGCTGGGTGAGCGTGACGCTCGATGAGGGCGTGGCGCGGCGCGAGGCGATGGGCTCGGCCGGCGAGCCTTGGTGCTCGGACGATGGTGAGGCGCGCGCAGGGCAGGGGTGTGGCGTGACGCTGCGATGTGGTGGGGAACGCGTGAGGGTCGCGGATGGTGGTGCGGTGATGGTGGAGTGGTGCTAGGGTTGGCGCGCAGGTAGAGCGTAGACGGGAAAGAGCTTGTGAATAAATTGACGCGGTGCTAGGATTACGATTTGATTTGTTTCCAAATTTTTGGGGACTGACGAACGGCTGGAAGATAATGCAAAACTCGCATCTGGTAACCCGAGGACAGTACGACTTCGAACCTGCGATTCAGTTCGACTCGGGAGGGGGAGACTGGTGATACCCCATGGATGAGCCCATTACCCCTGGCCCATCCCTAGCCCAAATGGAAGACATGCCCATCAAGGGCTCATGTATTCTCTTATAAATACCAGGTTTGATTGTTAATTCATTAATTCATTATATCGTTTTCAGCAGCACCCTTAGCTGCTCCCCCCATATATCCTCAGTCTTTGACTTGAGCGTCGGAGGGGCTACGCCAGGACACCCTCCTGGCCCCCTCCTAACGATCTTATTTGTGATTTCAGGCTCAGGATAATTTCAGAACCCGCGTCTGGAAATGGAAGACAGGCCCATCAAGGGCTCAGGTATTCTCTTATAAATACCAGGTTTGATTGTTAATTCATTATATCGTTTTCAGCAGCGCCCTTAGCTGCTCTCCCCCATATATCCTCAGTCTCTGACTTGAGCGTCGGAGGGGCTACACCAGGACACCCTCCTGGCCCCCTCCTAACGGTCTTATTTGTGATTTCAGGCCCAGAGTAATTTTGAAGCCCGTGCCTGGATTAGTGACGCTTGCGTGGATCGGACCCTAAATTTCCCGTGAGTATCAATCTAAAAAAAAAATAACAAGGTATATTATTCATTAGTGAATACTCTTTTTATTGAGAGAGTTCACATGACTTGTAATTTTTTAAAAATAAATAAATTACCATTTACTTATAATTTTTTTGAAATTTTACTTTTCAATTTCTGTTGTTTTCGAGTGAGTTGGTTTCTATATGACTTCTATTTTAAAATTTTAAGATACATAAATTTTATGTTTTATATTATATTTATATGCATCATTTGTTTTTTTATACGAATAGAAAATATCGTGGAAATTGAATTGAAATAATTTTAGTTAAAAAATACATCTCTCAAAGCAAATAATAAAACAGTGACTAAAACTTTTAAATAATTTTTTAAATATTTTGTAATATCACTCGATGGGATATCTTTTGGGTGGAATCTAAAACATTTATTACTTTTATTAAGTTTTCTCATAATAGAGTCAAAAGTCTCAGCGTCGTAATATGTTGTTTTTAATATGTCGTATTTTGCGAGATGAATCTCTTATTTGGGTCATCTATGAAAAAATATTATTTTTTATGCTAAGAGTATTTTTTTTATTGTGAATATCGGTAGGGTTGACCCGTATCACATATAAAGACTCGTAAAACCGTCTTACAAAAGATCTACTATAATATCAATCATCCGAAGAACTAGAAAGAGTCTTCTAATTCTCTTGTCACAGTCTGGACACAACTGGAAAATTAAAACCCACAATTCAGATCCCCAACATATGGTCAAGGAAAAAATTGCTTCAACTTAACTGTATAAGCTTAAAGAAGAATTTCCAAGAAAACAAATAGATCCTCATTTTGTACTGATGATCCCGGTATATCCAACCAGATATGTTGGTCCCATGTGTGAAATTTGAGATAATAAAACCCGAAAATAAATAATAAACTGGACACCGAGATTTACGTGGAAAACCCCTAAAAATTATTAGGGTAAAAACCACGGGCAATATGAAAAGAATCTCACTATAATATTTTGTGGTGTACAACTCACTCACTGTGTTTTCAAAGAGATCGCACACTCTCTTAATACAGGAGAACAAAACAACTCACAAATATTATAGAACTAAGCACTCAAATGCTTATAAGATGAGAGAAAACTCGAAGAATGGATGATTGTCAGTGTGAAATCGCGTTTAAAACGCGTACCTATTCCGTTTCAAATTTTGCTGCCAGCCTTGTTGAATGCTAGTACAGAAAATGCATTTTACAACAAATGCATGTGCATTAAATGCTATGCTCCTGCGGATAAGATAATCACATCAAAATATAATATCAAAAGACAAGATTTAAGAAAAGTTACCAATGTATTTAATTTTATATATATTTAAAAGAAAGTTAAAACATTCAGCTTATACTCTAGAGATGATCTCTCTTTCTCGTGACCATTTTCTTTAGTGATTAAAGTTTTCAGTTGATTAGTACCGGTTGGTTATTCTGGCTTCTGTTGAAACTCAGCAATTTAAATTTTGGTTGATTCAGTGATTGATTAATTTAATGACATTAGAACTTATTTTCTTGCTCCCTCCCTCCCTTCAATTAAGATAAGAGGACAAATTACGTATCACTAAGTAACTTTTTTTATCGTTAAATAAACTTTATAGAATTTGCATAGACATCCCCCGATTTCCAAGCCACTTTTGTATCCAACCCAATGTTGCCACTATCTTTAACAATATCATCGAACTATTATTGAGTTGCACCACGGTGGGCTTTCTCGACCGCTTGAGTGCAATCCAATCGAATCCAATCCAATCCAATCCTGAACCTTGTTCCGAATCGCATTACTAGAGGGGGGCAAAAAAATAATAAATTATCTAAATTCTTCGTACCCACATCACGTAAACCACGATCCCTCGTAGAGACATATACAATCAGTCGTGCCCAAGATCAGAGAATAACTACATGATTCGGTAATATGCGAAGCCTGCGGAGCACCAAAGCCAACGACACTTCAGCTTTTATGGGATGCAAAAAACAGGATCTTGGTTTGTGTCCGTGTTATTAGAATTTATTGATTAGTCAGTCATGATTTATGAGAGAAATATCTTACATTAGTTAAAAATAAAAATTTAAAATAATTTATAAGTTTCAAAAGAGGTGAGTCCAGAATAAGAACATCACGTTTTGAAATAAGGATAATCATGATACTCTTTTTTTTTATGTTTTTTTGACTAAAATTTAGAATGATTACAAGTAATGTTAATGGAATTCTTTATCAATTTGAGATAATAATCTATACAATCTATACTATTTTATTAAATTTGAAACACTTAGAATAACTAACTTTGGTGTCATGGTCTATTTTAATAATTAGATATATTAATAAAATGTTAAAATTTTATTGTAAGTTATATGTAATTCAGCGGATAGAGTCATTGTTTTTGGGGTTTAGGTTATAGGTTCAATTCTTAACGATGTAATTTTTTTATTCTTTTATTTTTCAATTTATTTTTTAATTTATATATCAAAATTACAGTGTAGTCTTTCACTATTTCTTATAATTATATTTTGATCCTCATTTAAATATAAATCAAATGAATTATAAAAAATATTATACAAGCATACAACGCGTGTGTCGGAACACTAGTACAAATTATTTGTTACCAGAGTCGATCATATCACGAGCCAATTATATAATCACGCTTGTATGGGCATGAGCCCAAGTGAGACATATTATTTGTATGTTTATTACCGCATTTTATTATATATACTAGTTATTTTGTGCACGCGATGCGTGTGTGTACAGTCTTTTTAGTATTATCGATGGGCTTAAGTGAAATTTGATAAATTGTGGAGGGACTAAATTGATTTTTGAATTGTTGAAATAAAAAAAATAAAATAAAAGTGTGTTGAAATTTAAAAACAAAAGTGTAATATTAGTATCATATAAGGGTAAAGTTGGAAGAAAAATTTGGTGTCCCCTATGTGGTTACTATCATGTCCTCACACTTAATAAAATAGAATAAAATAGAGTAGAATAGAGTAGATATAGTAGATAGAGTAGATATATATATACACACACAAACTTTTTTGGGGTTATTTGGAACAATATATCTACATCTATACCATATAAATGTTGAGGTATTTAGAAATTCGACTTTGTGACATAAATTAATATTTATGAAAATATCTTATTTATTTAAATAAATAATGTTTTTTTTATATAATTGATCATTAAAAAATTTAAAAGTCATTTGTCATCTCTACAAATCACACATTTAACATAAGTATACTATTATTTTTTTTATCTAAATAATAATTTATATGTCAATAATAATTAAAAATTGAATCGTGATCCATGTACGCGTGTGCATAAATATATGTGAACTTTTGATAGCTAAAAATCAATATCGATATATAAGAAAAGATCCGAGAGCATCATTCTCCACAAATAGAAAAGAAAAGGCAACCACTCGCACACAGACCCTAATAATTAATCAGGTAGGTCTCTCTCTCTCTCTCTCTGCATTCCATTTTTTTAAATGAAAAACTGTTATTTATGTGAAATTTTATTCCGGGTTTTGTATATCTATTGAATTATGAGTTTTTTGATTGAGGATTTTTTTATCGATTGAGATGATAAACTGATTGCAGGGTTTTTGTTGATGGTGGGCCGATTGCAGGTTTGTAATTATTCGAGATTTTTGATTCAAAACAGAGCAACGCTGAAATTAGCCACCATTGAAACTTCTGATGACGATGAAGTTCTGATCTCTGAATTGTATTGTAATTAACTGTTTTTTTTTTTTAAATAAATAAATTCATACGTGTTTGAGTTTTGTAAAATTGGCTGAAATCGTCATGGAAGAAAATTAAGAATCTTGGATTTCGGCCAATATTTTCTGAGGTATCTGTTTGTCTGAGTGGGTTTGATAAAGTTAGAATGTCTGGGACTGAGGTTTCCCCTGTTACCTTGACAATGGAAGCAAAAACGGTTTTTGCAGTGGGTAGAGAAAGTGACATCGGAAGTGAAATAGGCAGCCGATCCTTGGATATAGAGGGTGAAGTAAATATCGAAGAACGCCAGTGTTTCGAGAATGACTTGATGGAAATGGATATTGAAACTGCTGATGCTGAAAAGTCAAGTCAGAGTGACGAGGATGAATGTGGTAATGATATTGTCGATTTTAGCTCAGAGAAAAGTGGGGGAGGCAGCCACAACAATGTAGTTTTCTCAAGAGAAGCGCCACTCGTAATGAAGGAAGATTTGAGTACAAGTGCTTGTACTTTCGGTGCTGAGAAACTTAAATCCAGGCTAATTGCTTCTGAATGCGAGCACGGGAAAAATGAGAGAAAACTCAGTCACGTAGATAGAATTGAGCTAGGCCGGTTGTTTCAGGGGGCTGTGAGTGCTCATGATTGGGAGCTTGCTGAAAGTCTGATCTTTCTGGCAGATTTTCAGACACTTAATGATGCACTGTGCATTTCTTTGGATTCAATCTGGTTCTTGAGCACACACCAAGAAGTGGATGGAATTAGTGGATTAATCAAGAAGATCATTGCTAATGGGGCTTATGATTTCACTCGAGCTGTTCTTAGGACTTCATTTCTTGCTTCCTGTGTATCTGCTTGTCAGAGTCGCACAATGAGCCTGGCAGACACTGTTAATGTGATGGCACAGAGGTTCTGATCTACTACTTTTGCGTGCTCAACAAGATGACTTGTTTTTTCCCTTGTCAAACTAGTGAAATACTGTTCTTTTCACAGCTGGAGGGTTTCTTTTGTTTTTCTTTCATGCTATATTAGGTGACTTTGTTGAATTCTCCCTGGATTTTCTCTATCTCACAATTGGAAAGTTAAAATTAAAGGCGGAATATCTAAAAGAATTTTGCATTTGGGAGTGATTACAGAGATCTTCCCAAGCGAAATTCCCTTGAGAGAAACTCTTTTAAAGTGCCCCCATTTGTTTTCAATTTAAATTAAGATTTCTTTTACTCAATGCGAGTTCGGATCGAGGAAAGCATGAAATATGGCCCTCCATAGTAAAACGATGAAAACCAATTGGCAGGGACCTCTCTCTCGATGTTGATCTCTCTAGTGTGCTAGTAACTTAATCGTGTCATATGGATTTTAACTTTCTCTTGGGAAACAAACGGTGATGAGAGGGGAACAATTGTTACTTTTGTTAGCATTGGGTATCACTGAGATTGAAATCTGCAATTTGAAATGTGTGTTTGAAGAATCAATTGAGCTTTTGTAGTACAATTGATGAAAGCAAAATATGAATGTTATTATATTTCATTTTCTTTGCATTCCCTGTAATTTTCAACATGTTCGTAGACATGTTTTGAGAGTTTTAACGTCCTGTCCTACTAGATTGCATGAAAGGCTTCAGGAATGCAATGGAGATGAAGTTTTGAAGGCTGAAGCTGGTGCTAAGGTTCGAAAATTTACTGAGTGGGCTCTTAAATGTATAAGCTTCCATGCGCGTTGCCAGGGTAATAGGGACAGGGTGGGTAATCCCTCTGTTGTTGGAATCCAGCTCCAGTTGTCTGCTTTTAAGACTTTTCTAGATATTACTGGAAACTATCTCACCGGAAAAGATTTTACAGAGGCATTTGATGCAGCTTGCTTCCCACTTACACTCTTTTCTGGTTCATTTGATCCTGGTTGGTCATCGGGTTTATCAGCAACAGCAATCCAAGGATTGTTGGGCATGCTGGTTGAGGGGGGTGCAGACAATGTTAATCAATGTTTTCTGGAGGCCTCACGATTTGGAAGCACAGAGCTTGTTCGCATTTTATTGCAGGTAATCACATTTTATTGCTGTTAAGCAATGATTTTGTGAACTATTATAATATTTGATTCATTTTGTGGACATGCCATTGGCTGTTTCACTAGTGCCACGTTACAAATTTTTTGGTCAATTTGGAGCTCTGCTTGATGACTGCCCTATCCCTTTCAATAAATTCTGCTTATTTGACTTCCGTTTCCACCTTTTTTCCTTTCTCCATTTCATTATTGCTGTTACTTTAACCATTAACATTTGCAAGTCCTGGAATCAGTAGCTCGTATGACACCTTTTTTAAGCTTGTATTTAAAGTCCTTTAGCATCTTTTATCCTTTCAGTGATGCTTCTTTTCACCCCAACCCCCTCAATCATACACATACCCTGTATCCGTTATCTAGTACCTGTTCCTACGTTCTGTTTGTCAACTATTGTCCTTGGTTTGTTGCAAACGTTGTGAAGCTGGCTGGATAGATCTGTAAAACTAATTTCATTGATCAAAAGCAACGTACTAACATATTGGTCATACCCAGGATATAAGTAATAAATATCCCTAAATAAATGCAACTTAATTTTGACAACGTGAGAATCCATATGTGGCATTAAACAATTAAAAAAAACATTATGTTCCTAGCAGGCCAAATACAATAAACAATACAAGATCAGTGTGAAACTTACTCTGGCTTTGAATTTCCGGGATGGATTGCATCACGACACTTGCTAGGAAGGAAGAGACATTTAGTGTTAGGCAATGCTTTACACTATCCTGCTTTACTTTCGTGTGATTCTTTAAAGTAAATGATGGGTTCATACTACACATCATTGTTTAAGGTGTCATCCTGGCCATTACATATTGATGATATCTATGAATTTTAAGCTCGTAAACATTATGTGGAAAAACCAATGGCTTAGGTTAGAATTTAGATGCCATCAGACACCCGAACAATTAGCAAAATAAAAAGGACCTTTCTCTGAAGGAATTGGGCTTTGTTTGGTTATGCTTCCTGCTTTATCGGAAGTCTGAAGTTTGTTTCTTGGTGGACGTGTTTTAAATTTTATATTTCTCTGACAGTCTGCCTTTCACAGTAGAATAAAATAGTGTTGATTCAATGTTATCTGTTGTATTTGTTTCCATGGACAGTAGTGACAATCCTGAATGTTTTTCAAATACTGTCCTTTTTCACTTGATAATTGTGTTTTCTCATGCTCTTGCATTCTGATACTGGTGTTGACTTAACTCTCTTCGCACATTCATGCCTATGATTGACTAATCCCATGATTTATATTCTTCTGGAAAATTGCAGTTGTAAGTTTTGAACTGGATAGTTTGGTTTAACAAACTATGTTAATGTGTTTTGGTTCACTTTGGGTGCTAGATTGCTCAAAGAAACAGCTTAGATGTGGATGTTGATCTGGCATTGGGTTTCGCTTCACATTATGGTAAAATCAGTACAATGGAGTGTCTGGTGGATGAGGGTAATGCTGTGGCTTTCTTGGGTCCTCTGATGCGAGCTGCTGAGAGGGGTTGCATACCAGTTGTCGAGTGGTTTGTTCAAAGGGGTTGCCGAGACATGGAACTGTGCCTCGCCCTCACAGCTGCGACATCAAGCAGTCAAGTTGAGGCCGCTGCATATCTTTTACCCCACGTTCCCCAGCACATTCTTGCTGCCCTCAGCATTGAAATTCTGAAGGCGGCAGGCGAAAGAAGTGGTGGGTCTCTCGACGGGGTAGCATTTCTCCTCCATTCTGACTTTTTACGGGATCCTGCTGCTACTTATGCTGTCGCTGACACAATCGCTAGATCTGAAGATGAGACTGTTGCCCCAGAGCTCCGTGATTTTCTTCAAGAGTACTGGTCAGAGGCAGCTTTCTTGGATGGACTGAGACAAGGAGAAGTACATTTTTCAAACTTGGTTCAAATTTTGAAATGGGGCGAATCTCCAATATGTTTAAGTGATCTGCCTGGCCCCTTGAGGGTGGCGATAGCATACCTGCCTTTGTACAGGGAGTGCATTAAGGCCGGAGGCCATCTATTATCACAGAAGCATCGCGGGCAGTTGGTGGAAGCTGCAAGAAGGCTTGGAGGGGTGGTATTAGACGAGCCTGGCCAAAGGACAGAGTTACTGGCAATATTAGAGCATCATCTTCCTCCATTTTTGCTCCACCTAGCTGCAAGTCGTGTGGCTCCTTAAGAATACAAGGACTCCTTATCTTGTGAAAATCTCTCTCCGTCTCCCTCTACTCATTTTTTCTTCTCATGTAATAATATCCGAAATTAACCGTGTTGAATGAAGATGGCAACCAACTTGAATATTAGTGAAAACTTTCTGCAGCAGAAACTATATGGAAATGGTTAGGGATGTGTCGTGGAGCAGGCGGTATATATCTTGATCCAATGTTGCTGGTGATTACTTTATTTTATTTCTGCGATGTTTTCTCTAGAGGTGGTAAAATCGGATTGGTTTGATAAAAGCTCGAACAACCAAGTGCTACCTATAAGTTTTGAAAACTACAAACAAGACCAAATCATTGATAGTTAAAAACCAATTCAAAGTTAACCAAACTTTGGTTTCAGTTTGGTATGGATAATCAATTTTAATTTTTGTAAAATATACGTATAATTTAAATTTTCAACTAGCTATTATAAAAAAATAAATATCAATATTCATGATTATATTAAACAAATTCACATCATAATATGATTATAACATTATGAATCTTGGAGTTCTTAATCTAAACTTTGAACAAAACAAATTTTTTGGTTTGACTAACTTTAAAATAATTCAAATCCTGATTGACTAAAAACAAATACAAACCATCTAATTGTTTAATTTGATTTCTGCTCATCCCTAGTTTTCTCCATGCCATAAATATTTTTGAACTACATATTTTCCTTGAATAGAAGCATCGGAGGGTTTGTCATACAACTAGGTTTTGGCAAATTTCGTGTCGGGTTATTAGATATGCGTCATAAACCAGGAACTACAGAAAAATCGAACAGATCAAATTATTAGTGAAGGGCTGAATCAGTTGTTTAACTCTATAGATGCTGATACCCATAAACCAAACCAATGGGAAATTTAACTTTTGTTCGGTTAATTTGGACCTACGCTTGTCAATCAAAGCAAAGAACATAATCAGCACACATTAATAAATCATTATCAAAAGCATTTCAAGAAACTGTGGTCGTCATAATGCATACAAGTGAGGCATATATTGAAAAGAAAGTAACCAAATTCATCCTCTCGAAACTCAACCATTCAGTCTAGGATGATAAAGCCACCAGCACCAGTGAGGGTTATCCTCATTCCTGCAAAACAAAAAAAAATCAATACATTAGAGTATGAAAGGAAGAAATAATGTTTCCGAGAGTGTGCCCATGAAAATAAAGATAGTGCAATCTCAGATCATGCTGCAACTACACGGGAAAAGAAGAAAAAGGAAAACCTACTCATGAACAAAACAAGAGGATAACTGAAAAGTATACCATCTAGAACAGAGACTTTTGGTAACCATGGTAGTAATTTGAAACGTGAGTTGGGAAGGGAGAGGAGCGGAAGGCTTGAATGCCCGTGCCACACTCAAAACGTCTCAAAATAAGCGCAGAAAACGGAGAATGGTCATAATTTAAGACTTCTAAATATCAAAAGTTCGCCTCAGAATCAAATGATTTTCCTTCATGATCTGTCTACTACCTCACAAACTAATCGGTAATACCACAGAATGTTGGAGAGTAAGAGTAGGCCGACACTATAAAAGATTATCCATTCTTTAGGTTCTTTCGCATATGTTGAAGTACAAGGAGCTCAACCTTTCAGTTCACTGCAGGTTAGATACATGTAAAGAATGCCAAGGCAGTAATGGACTTCAAACGTGAATGATATTTATTACCAAATGAGAAAATGAAAGAGACTCACGCAGCACAACTAGGTACTGCTCTTACTATACCTCATCATCATCATCATCATCATCACCCCCATCTTCCTTATTCTTCTTAAGACGAGTGGTACCACCCTCCCTTGAAATTGGTAACTTCATTGGCCCAAAAGGAGTGTCCGCGTTGATACTTCCTTTCATGGAATATCCAGTTCCTTTTCCCCGAATCATGTCCCAAACGGCAGAACCGCAATCCTTTGGCCTAAAAGTAATGGGAATATCGATGAACGTGATTCCATTCTTTTCGATATTAGCAGATTTTGCGAGGTCAGCACTTGCGATGCTCACATCACATAGCCAAAACTCGTAGTCGAGATCATTAAGCCCCAAGTCGAAATCGTTCTTATTTTCCAACTTCAAATGAAGAGTTGCAACGGTTTCTTCAAAAGAAAACTTCTCAAAATGGATCTTCTCAATATCAATATCTGGTTTATAGGGTATTGGGATCTCTCCAGTCTTCTCTAGCGGCAATGTAAGCCTTCCAAAAACCGGCACATCCACTATGAGGTCAACCTTAATTCGATAAGGAATGATACTTCCCGGCTTTATATCATTGTAAGTGCTTTTGATATCACCATATACTAAACAAACAGGTATCTTAACTGTTTCTGAACCATGTGCATGTATTGTTCCAGCATCTGGAATCAAACCGGAAATCAATTTCCTCCCATCACTCTCGATCAAGTAGTTTATGTCGATGAGAGGGATTGGGATGGGATTAGGATTCTTCACGAGGAGATCGACGACTAAATCTGCCTTTTCAAGATTGATGTGAGGTATATGAATGGCAGTAACATCAGCCGTTGGCTTCCCAAATCCTATAGTTTCCTCAATTTTCTCACCAATATCATGGATGAAATCCTTAACCTTGTCGATAAATCCACCTTTCTCTTCGTCTTTCTTGTCTCCCCTCTCAACAATCTCAGGTTCATCACAAGACGCCATATCTAATCAAGAAACTTTATTTTTAAAAAAAATAAATAAAACGATATTAAAAAAAAACAATCTTGAAAGTGTAGAGCCACAAACTGGTAAGCTGATCTCTCGATAATAGTGATTTAAAAGATCAGGATTTCAGTTCTAAAGAAACAAGATGCATCACAAAGTAGCAGATCATTCCACCTCACTTTCAGAAAATTATACAGAGCAAATGAAAGTTGTAAAGCAAGTAAGCAACAACATCAAGATGAAAGCGCACACAAATTTGAAAAGGTTAGATCTTTTCTCAACTGTCATTTTAATACATAACTTTCGATCTCGATAAAAGCCCATATTTATCGGCGTTCTTTTTCATTTGATCAAGATTTGTGTACAAAAAGCTCAGAAACTCCACATATCTGGAGAGTTAATCCTGAGATCTAGAACCCAAAATCAAAATAAACATAAACGCAAAAATAGATCAGGAACAAATTCTGAAAAATCTAGAGAAAGGAACACAGGGTTCCCAGGTTCCCAGATTTGGTGATCGACTCAGCAAGATAAAGAGAAATCTAGTAACCATGAAATGATACGCATTTTTCCACATTCTAAAGATATATTCAGCACGAATCGCGAAAAGATAAATGTTTAACCTGCAACAAGAGTTGGAAACAAGCGAAGTCGACAGCAAACGAGACAGATGAACCCGAAGATTTTCTTGAATTTGTCAAGCAAATACAAGTACTATGAATCGTAACAAGAAAGTGGTGTTATTTATATTTATTTATATATTTCTAATCTAAAAGTCTCATACGAGTGAGCGACCCTTCTAAAATTCAACACGATTAACTATTTGCTTAAATTAATTAATTTACATGCGTTTCAAAAATAAAAAAATTGAAATAAAATCTGTAAACAACCACGATTATCGTGAGTTGCCGACATTGTGAAAATCAGGATGGATAAGATGTGTCCCACGTGACAACATTGTCTGGTCATGGATAAACAATTGATTATCCAAAAAGCAAACCTAAAAAAAATCAAACCGTTTTTATTATATATATCATCAGTACACCCATGTATATTTTTTGTGAATAATTATTATTGAAATTAAATTAATATTACGAACAATATATATGTTTGAAAATTATTTTGTTATAATTCTGTAAAATTATTGTGTAGATAATCTGCTATTTTTTTTAAATAAAAATATGATGTGATTTGTTTTTGAGTGATGATAATATTGTCTGTTGAAAAATATTTTGTTTTATGAGATAAAAGTAATATTGGTTTTTACAAATGACATGGCGTGAGCTGAGTTGATCCGATCCACATTTATAAAGAAAAATAATATTTTTTATCAATCAACTTATATAAGTTAGGGAAGTATATTGTGAATTTGAGATTAAAGACGAATGGAAATGCTAAGAATAAATGCATACCACAAAAAATAATTTATTTCGTAGGAGTAAGAGAACGTAAATAAAAGATCCACAATCTTGTTTTCATTATCAAATAAGAGTAAAAATAAACAAAATTCACTCCCAATGTTCAAACCAGGTAAGGGATAATTTAGTTTCTAAGAGATACAAACTCATGCGCAACTGCAGGTATGGACAGATACTTTCGGTTGTTCCGAAAGGCAAAGCACAATGCGGCAAAGCCTCGGATGGCAGGCTATGTTCGTGTCAAAATTTGAGATGATGCTCGAATAAAGATGCCATCTCAATCTGCCAATCGAAACCACTCAACAATCAAGAATCGATAACCAACATATTTGGATAACTTTTGAAAAAATTCCAAGTAAAATCAAATTTCTTGACAGATCATGCTACATGCTGTAAGCTTCATGAAACCTAGTGAAGAAGTAGTACAGGACATGAAGCCTGCGGTTCTTTATGTCAAACTTTTTTACTCTTGGCTATC
Source organism: Primulina tabacum (assembly GCF_025594145.1). NCBI lineage: Eukaryota > Viridiplantae > Streptophyta > Magnoliopsida > Lamiales > Gesneriaceae > Primulina > Primulina tabacum. The sequence continues at coordinate 40,435,281 of NC_134558.1, forward strand.
AAGTTCATTTCAATGACGATACAAACTGTTCAGTTTTGAATTGATTTGATGTGAAAATGGGGCTAGTCAAGGTAGTAATACTGGGCTGAGTCATCCACAAGATAATACAATTGAGGAAATCAACTGATTCAGAAAGTGAAAAGTTGAACAGGAATGTTACTTTGTGGTAAACTTACAGCTGTTAAAGCTGCTTCAGCACCTTTATTTCCCGATTTACCACCGGCGCGGTTTAATGCCTGAAAAATAATTATAATGCAATTTTTTTTGGAATAAGATTTTTTCCCGTATTTCACATATGCATAGATCCCACAGACATGAAAATATTCTCTCTGCCAATTTACCTGCTCCATGCTCTCACACGTCAAAACACCAAATATGCAAGGCACGCCTGCAAGTCAATAGAATACAGATACACATCAATCAATCAAGACTACAACAATCATTAGACACATGATAATACGCTTTGCATGGAAGTCCATTCAACAACAGTTCGGCCCGAATGATAAATCGAAAAATAAAAAAATTTCCAAAACCGCAATGTCCTATCCAAGAACTCTCTTGTTGTTGCAGCTTGGAATTGGGATAAATGGAATCAATGAAGTAAAGGATGGCAAAAAATTGTCTCAGGGCATAGGGACTAGGAAAAAAGATGAGGCATCATAAATCATTGCGCATTGTTTTTTCTTCTTTTTCTTTTCTTAAAGGTTAATTCTTATTAAAATGAAGAGCTCATCAAGACAGGAACAAAAAAAGGCTGAGGCAAGAAAAGCAAGGATAAAATAAGTTACGAACAAACATCTATAAACCCATGCTAGATTTATGGTATCCGACAAACCAATCAGCTCTTTCGCCCTTGGGACACAGGATCATTCCAACCCCGAGAAAGGACTAGAGGAATTTATTTGTAATACTTTTACATTTTCAGATTCCAGATGGACTGACTATTACTCATTCAATACATCTATATCAAACTTCAGCTGCTTCTTAAACAATAAATCCAAAATTTACAGGAAAATCATTGCCAAGAATGTTAAACAATGACAAAGCAACACCATTGAAGGAATTTATCTCAATAATACCTTATTGTACATAAAAATGACCGATAAATAATTTTTTGCGTCGTCATTTTTATTTAAGAAATCAGCAGGCCATGCGAAAGTAAAACATACTCTTGAACAGATGTCTAGAAAATATTTGCGGCTAAAAAGAAGGAATGCCATATTGGTAGTACATTGCATATAAATCCAACAAGCAAAACAGAACCGTAATTGAAACCCAAACGGTAAACTCAAAATGCCTGGAAATGGGGGGTGAACTTCAAATGCACCAACTTTTTATTTTATTCTGCCATGCACAAGTCACCTGAATTTAGACCAGCTGATAATACTCCAGAAGCAGTAGAATTAGCCACAGCGTCATAGTGGGAGGTATCACCTCTAATCTACTGGTCAAAAAGGATACAAAAGAGAAGCCAATCACTTACAAAAGGCAACAATAGATACATCAAACAATAACAAGAATAAAAACACATAGATAGTAGGAATATATGAGCAAACAAAAAGGACATCACAATTGGCGGAGCAGGAGGTGAGAGGGAACCATGAAACTTAGAACCTACGACAAGAAAGCTTACCACAGCTCCAATACACACGATTGCTTGGTATTTTTGTGATTTTCCAAGTTTCTCAGCAACCACGCCAATTTCAAAACTACCAGGAACCCAAACAACCTAAGGTAAGATGGAAAAACAATGCAGTTTTTCAGCTTTACGTACACGAAAGCAAATCGTATAAAGGATGCAACTTTTTCCTCAGAAGATTTTCCACATAATTAGATAATACTACAGCACAAAGACTAAATCAAAGTCACTCTAGCAGGATTTATTGCTACCAGTAGCATGCAATAATGTTTTTGCTTCTAGATTGGTGCTGTATTTTGCACGTCTCCACTAATATTTTACCAGCATAACAGAATCATGATAGGAAACAAATATACAATTTACACTTTATCGCACAGCTGTTGTCCCCCAGCTTTCTTTAAGTCGGTTTTCGTGAACTTCTCTGATCTCAAATCAAAGCCTACTTGAATTTGTTCATTAATTGAGAAGAAACGCAAATCAGGTCTTCAGTATTGGGATAAAGTCGTCGATTTACGAAAACAATTACTACCATAATACTGAACTAGTGAGAAAGGGACACTAGCACTGCTTGATAAAAATGATAATAAGGCAGTGTTTGCAAATACTTAAAAAAGTGACTGTTGATTTTTCCTTTACAAATTTGCAAAACTTTGTAAAGGAAAAATCCATAACCACTTTTTAAAGCATTTACAAACACTACCTATGCATTGGATGACAAAGATGTATGGCGATCAAATATTAATATGCAGAAAGTTTTTAAACTCTAAAATTTTTTAATATTTTAAATTGATCTATCCGGACTAATATCATATTATTTCAAAATTATAGAAAATTTACATATAAATTTTTTAAAAAAAATTGGGCCACCCCGGGCTTTGAGCTATGTAGCTCCGCCCCTGGTGTATATATAGCCACTTTGAAGTTCCATGCATCTATGTAGTGTTCATGTACTACGATCTAATTGGTAAATGAATAGCAGTCAGATCAGTTATCACTAACATCAATATCTTCTTCTTTAACCGAATATTGCCCAAAAGTTTTCAAGGCTCCCTCTAAAAGAGGCTTGGTGACGATCTCGTTGAACCGCGCCACCACCTTCACACCAAATAAATCAGATTCAAAAGCTAAACACCAATTATGATAGAAACGTAAATAACCCTAGAAAAAAACATAGAACTAGTGAACAAAATTTACACACGATAGCAAAACGGAGACCCTCGGCAGAGGTAAGTGATCCAGTCAACTGCCGAACAGCCAATGTATGCAAAATGTAATCTTTCTTCCTCGGCTTCTCGATAGGGAATTCAAAACCTGCAAACGATGCTCATACAATCAACAACAAAAAAAGAAATACATTTGCGCACAAAACAGAGTCCCGGGTAAAAATAAACACCAACCACCACGCGACTAACTCAGCTTCACAGAATTAATACTTTCCTACCAAACTTTTCCATCGATTTCAAAAAACAAACAAATGAATCTAAATTTTAAAATGAAAATTAACCAGAACTGAGCGCAATCGGAGCACATAAAGAACCAAAACAAAATAAAAATTACCAACCTAGGCGAAGGGAATAAGCAGCAGGCGCAGCAGTAAAACTTGTGAGCTTATTATAGTAGCAGCAGTAGGGGGAACAAAGGGCGAGAGATTTCTGAAGATCTGTGAAATTGATGCGAGAAGTAGGTGGAAGAAGATAACCAAACGATGCCATTCTTCATCAAAATGCAGCAAATAGATGGATTCCTTGGTTTCTCCTACTGTCAGTGTGTGGGTTAGTTCTTAATTCTTAGGAACCGGGTCGAAAAGTTGATTTGGGCTTTGATGAACATTGGGCTCAATAATGTTCAATTCCGGCCATGACCCTCGTGATTATGGGCTCTGTCGATAAATCAAGCACCCAAAATGGGCCTTGACTAGCCCAAAATAGACTTCGTTTCGAAACTTTGAAATTACTTTACTTTTATTTCGTCAACTATTTTATTTTAATAACAATAATATTGTAACGTGATCATGACATGGAACTATTTATTTATTTAATTTTTGCTGTTATACATGATCTTGAAAAATAAAGTGTGCTTCTTCTAAAAAAAATTGTATCATTATATCTACATAAATTAACAAATAAAAATAAATTCACTCGTTAAATGAATTTGAAATTCATGAATTCAAATAATTTCAATAAAAGCAGGTCGTTATATTAATTGGTCAAAAATCTTATATATATTTTCGTTGTAGATATGAACACGGTTGATTCATATCACATGTATGACGGCGGAACCTTAATTTCACTGGGTGCATATAACCGATCAACCAATAAATCACCCAATTAATTAATTTCAATGAAATTTATGCTTCAAAATTTATTAAATATTTCGAAAACCAGGTTGGTCACTGTTTGTAGGTCTCGTTTTCAAAATTATATTGATATGACCTGACAAATTTATTATATTTCAGTAGGATGTGCTCGTACCTTCCTCAATAAAAAAATATAATAAATCAAATTTCATTTCAAATTTGCACTCATATTCTAAGCGGGGATTTGAAAATTGAAATTGATGTGTTTTGCATGCAATTTAAATAAAATAAAGATAATTTGAATTTGTGATTAATTTTATAAGAATGAGATGAAAACCTTTTTAATAAGATTTTTTTGGGTGTTTAGTTTCAATGAATTAAAAAATAAGGATCATTTAAATGTTGTGAATTATATGATTTTTTTTTGAAAAATTATATTTTTGGTCTTGAATGTACGCATGTTTCTTCATATTTTTGGTAATTTTATTTAATTTTCAATTAGAGTATTGACGTGGAGAACTCTGTATTGATGTCACATCGACGTAATATTGAAAAAATTATTTTAAAAAACTAACACTAAAACTTGATACCAACGAGAACTAAAATTGTAAATAAATACATTACCAAAATACGAATTTTCTTTATAATTTCTATATCTTCTCTGCGTATAAAAACATGAATTGGAATGAGTGATGACTTGTACAAATAAAGTAGATGGCAAAATGTCAAAATTTTCAAAAAAAGTAGTTGATAATAGATATTGATGCAAAATAGTATATATTAATATATATTATTGCGTATAAATAATTTTGAACTTGCACTACTTCGTTAAATGCCACAAAAATTTCAAAGTTTGGTTTATTAATTGAATAATATATTTGACAAACCACCTACAAGTTTGTTATCACATTCCATTCAAAAATCAACGCTATCAAGAGTTAATGAAAGAAATAAGTCTTACGTACCATTAATTTTGTTTAAAGTATTGTTTTTGACAATTTTGTGAATGGTAACATTCTAAAAAAGAGTAGATTTCTTGTGAGACGGTCTCACGAATCTTTATCTGTGAGACGGGTCAACCCTACCAATATTCAAAACAAAAAGTAATAATTTTTCATGAATGACCCAAATAAGAGACTCGTCTCACAAAATACGACCTGTAAGACCGTCTCATACAAGTTTTTGTCTCTAAAAAATAACAAAACCATTTTTTTTAAATTTACTAAAAATAGAGATATTGACCATCGGTGCTTATTCACAATTTCTTTCGATTTTTTTTTTTTAAATTTAACTAATATAAGCCAATTCTGATCAACTTTCATTTTAAAAAATACTTTCAAAAACTCTAGTTAACAACATCTAGATTTTAAATTATACACCTTCTTACCATATATTCAAATTCAATAATAACCAAGATTTCTACGTAAATAATACGACGTCCTATGGCTACATACTTCCATTCCAAACCAAACGACATATATGTATCTCGACCAATATATCGATCACCATGTCCTTATCTTGCGACGTGAAAGCAGATTTAAAAAATATCTACAAAAAAAAAGGCAAAAGAAGAGAAAGAGGGCAAAGAGGATTAATGGAACAACTCCTAGGATTACAACTTCTTGAATTAATGCGGTAATAATTCGTATAAAAAGAGATTATACTAAGAACGAAAATAAAATTAACATGCCCTAAGAAAACAAATAAACACGTATAATAAATCATGAAATTTTCAATAATTTCCTTATTTTTCAAATCCTAGAGAAAAATGTTTGCCCGATTTAATATATAGTTTAATTTATGTATGATAATTGTAAATTTGTTTTACTAAAATTAAAGGTTTATGGTCACTAGTGCACTTTAAATAGTCCACTTGATATTTAATAAATGGTATTAAAAACTAATTAATGGAGATAGAAACAGATGAATTGTAACACTACTCGTGAATGATTAGCAACATACAGCGAATCATGCATGATATCAGTTTAGATTTCTTTGAAAATTGTTAGTATGATCAACTATATATTAATTATAGGTTATAAATAATACCGTTCGATAATTTCGCACTAACAATTTTATCCACGATCCTAGCACATAATCGTAACTAAAAATTAATATTTTATTTTGATAATTTTTAAAATTGAAATGATAGGATAGAAAAAAATATAGAAAGAGGAACACGAAATATGAAGCTGACTCAGTGATTAAATGATATTTTTAGAATTATTGATAAATTTTCACCAACATATTAAAAATAGTTACTCTCAGGTTTAACTTTAATTAACTCGTGAAAATAAAACACGAGTCAAGTTCAACGAATTTTCATTTAAAAAAGATGGTCCATTTATAATCTAACATATGATTTCGACTTATGAACATGATATTTTAATATATACTATATTCTCTGATATTGTTAAAAGTAAAAATTTACAATAAAATGTAAAAATCTCAAACTCACAAAATATATAAAACTACACACTTTTGAAAAAAATTATGTACTCAATTTTTCTTCACAAATTGAGAGACTTGTTTATAGAATTTCTTTGGAAATAATCTAAAAATAAATATATCATTATATACATCATCACACATTAATTTTCAATATTTACAATTCTTATTTTCAACACTCCCTCTTATGATGATGATCATGATACAATGATTGTCTTCATCACGTATTTTTATATTGCATCGTTAAAAGCCTCACTAGGAAAAACCTATTGGGATAAAACCCATAGTAAGGGAAAAATAGTGCAGTCACGTAAACTCCCCTTCATGTTAACACGAACGATTATTCACAAATTTCGTAGATTGCGCATCTCAGTATTATATATATGTTTTCTGAATATTGTCGTAGGAAGCGAGTGCCTTTGTGAAGAGATCTGATGAGTTTTCACTTGACTGAATGTGACAAATATCAATATCTTTATTCTTCTCAAGCTCTTGGGTGAATGCGAAAAACTTAAGGGGAAGTTTAGTTTTGTCACTTTTTATGTATCCTTCTTTCATCTGAGTAACACATGCAGCATTATCTTCATATAGTGTCACATGCTTCTTGTCGAGTGATAATCCGCATGAGATTTGGATATGTTCGGTCATTGATTTTAACCACACATATTCACGACTTGCTTCATGTCGTGCAATAATCTCGGTGTGATTTGATGAAGTTGTTACGATTGTATGTTTCTGTGAACGCCAATAAATTGTAGTGCTTCCACAAGTAAATACATATCTGGTTTGGGAACGTGCTTTGTGTTGATCAGATAAATACCCAGCATCGACATAACCAATATTTATGCTTTGATTGGCATTTTTGAATGCAAAAGTTTCAAGTCCGTCGTTCCTCGTAGATAACAGAATATATGTTTAATTCCGTTCCATTGTTTCTTTATTGTAAATTGTATTTTTTTATTTGGGTGAGATCTTTGCAATTTCATGGATTTCTACGAAATAAATTTGTGGTTCTAAATTTACAGTAAAAAGTAAAAATCTCAAAATATTTTAAACTACACATTTTATAAAATTTTATCTACTCAATTGTGTTTTTCTTCACAAATTGAGAGATTATTTATAAAATTTCTTTGAAAATAATTCAAAAATAAATACATCATTACATACATATCACACACCAATTTTTCAATATTTTCAACACTTAATATCTTATTTTCAACAGATACCATATAATATAAATAAATATAAAGTTGTCTAGCTTGGGAGCTAGCCATATATGGGTAACGAACTAATAAGCGATCTTAAAAAAATATTGGTTAATCCGGAGAATTATTCAGCAAAAAAAAAAAAACGCGAAACTAGCAAGTCAACGACATTCAAAATTTTACTATATTAGTAAAATTCACCAACTTCGTTCATATTTCGAGATAAAAATAATATTTTTGACATAAAAAGTAATATATTTTCATGGATCTGGTCGGGTAAGAAATCTTATCACAAAATTGACTCGTGAAATGGTCTCATAAAATTTTTATTTTTATTTTATTAAATAAATATGAGTACAATATTAATTTTACTGCATAATAAAATAATTAAAATACTCATGTATGCCAACTGTTTCCGCCGCACTATGTTAATGAATACTAGTGCACCGACAGTACGTCTTGTATAATATTTTTTATAATTCATTTATTTTATATTTAAATGAGAATCAAAACGTAATTATAAGAAATAGTGAGAGAGTATATTGTAATTTCGATACATGAATAAAAAAATAAATAGAAAAAAGAAAGAGAAAAAAAAAAAAACCAAAGTAATAATTGAACCTAGATGCTTAAGAAACAAAAGCTCTATCTGCTAAACTAAATGTGACTTATATTAAAATTTGAATACTTTATTAATATATATAAATATTAAAACAGACGATGACATCAAAAATTAATTATTCTAAATGTCTCACACTTAATAATATGGTACAGATATCCTCAACATTTCTGCCTATAAATTGGAACACGGCGCCGAGGCAAAATCACTCACAAAATAACACACCTGCTCAATTCTAGCTAATTGATATTGGATTGTTAGTTATTTTCCTGCCAACAAAAAAATATAAAGCATGTCACGAATCCAGAGCCAGTTCTTTTGCTGTCCAAACAAATTTCCTACCATAAACAATGAAAAAATCAAGCTTTCTTTTTTATGTAGTACACGAGACAATAATTTGAAAATAAATGCCTTCGATATACCATGTCGAATCCTCCGCCACCCTCTCGAATCGGAGCTTCCATTGATGGAAGAGTACGGCAAGAACCAGGGCGGAGTAGGGATCGATAAGTTTTTCCAAGGGAAAAACATATTTATCACCGGTGCGACAGGTCTCGTTGGAAAAGGTACGAGTCCTACTTGCATTTTTCCCTCGTTATTTACAACATTTTATAACGATGCATGTAAGATTAAAAATTCATATAATTTTTAATAAATAGATCATTATTTTTCCCCGTAAACGTAAATTTTATCTCCATTTCTAGTCAATTATCCTCTCCCGTATGAATATAATATATCTTTGATCTCGAACTCGATCGATAGTTCTGGTGGAGAAGATATTAAGATCGACACCAGTGGGAAAGATTTATGCATTAGTCAAGGCAAAGAATAAGGAAGATGCATTAGACAGATTGACAAAAGAGGTATTTTTGTAAGTCTTGCTCGCAATTAATATATTAAATTTTGATCATATGTATACTAATTATACAAAATGTATATATACGTAGATTATAAACTCCGAGCTATTCAAATGTCTGCAAGAAAAACATGGGAAATCATATGTTTCGTTTGTAAGGGACAAGTTGATTCCCATCGTCGGAGATATCACCAAACCCAACCTCGGAATGGATAATGATTCCGCAAATGCGATTACAAAGGAAGTAAATGTGATTATACAATCTGCAGCTAGCACAACTCTGAATGACAGGTCATGATTTAAAAATTTGTCATGTGTTTGTGTGTGTATTCTGCATGTCTTGTAACAGTAATTAAATTTTTTTTTTCAGGTATGACTTGTTAATTGATTTGAATGCCAATGCACCTCGAAGATTGATGAGGTTTGCCAAATCGTGCAAGAATCTCAACCTTTTTGTCCATTTATCCACTGGTACGTACTTATGTTATATATACTGATACACATGAAATTAACACATGACATGTCGAAATTAGTTCCCGTTTTAATGGCATATATAATGCCGCGTTTAATTGATCTGTAGCGTATGTCAATGGAAAAAGGGAGGGGATGATCTTGGAAAAGCCATTGACGATGGGAGAAAATGTGAGAAATAAGGAGGATGATCAGAATGAGAATGGTTCGTGTTCGTTTCCTCGGTTAGATTTAGGCGACGAGTCATGGCTGTCGAGGAGATCGTGCACCAGTTCCTCTGATCAAGATCTAACTATCGATGCTACCAAATATTTGAAAAAGTTGGGACAAGAAAGGTTATTTACTTGTTTATATTATGATCATCTGATTTTTACATCCAACTTTTTTATTTTAGATTTTCTGTCTACGGTTATTTTCCATCTCATGTTTCATACTTTCAATTATATATATATATATATATATATATATATATACTTGAATGTTATTTTTTTACTACTTGATCATAAACATGGTTTTAATTAAGTATACTCCAGCATGTGTTTTACAACGAATTAGATAGAGTATGAGAATTCCCATAAAAAATTTGCGAGTTTTATTAGGTTACGATGCAAATAAATATTGTAATGACATTTAATACATGCATCATTAAAGAATTGGAAAAGAAAGCCAAATTACGATAAAATTTGATTTTTTTTTCCCTCAATTTAACAGATCAGAATTTTACGGATGGTATAATGCTTATCATTTGACAAAAGCCATGGGGGAGATGGCTATCCATGAAATCAAAGGAGAGGTACCTGTGCTCGTTATTAGACCCTCTGTTATTGAAAGTTGTTACCAAGGTCCTTTTCCTGGATGGATACAAGGAAATAGGTTCGTTTCGACTCGCTCCGCCTCGCCTCAACTTATTTTCCTTTTATGTATAAATTATAATGCTGCTTGACCATACCAATAAAAGATTTTTTATCTTATAATTGTGCTTGAACCGATGGTTGGTAGGATGTATGATCCCGTGATCCTTTCTTTTGGAAAAGGCCAACTTCCAGCTTATTTGGCTGATCCCCAAGTTAGCATGGACATTGTAAGTACAATCAAACTGTTCCCCTTTTTGGTCTTTTTTAACTTGTACTCGTTATTATTTTGCATGTTACAAGTGTAATGACAGGGAACTATGCAGTATATTGAATAATATAATTATATATAAGGTTGTACTAACTAATACTTCATTTGAATTTGAAATCTAATCTGATCGATTATTTTAAATTTCTGTGCGTAGATACCGGTGGATATGGTGGCGAATACCATCGTTGCAGCTATTGCAAAGCATGGGCTTTTATCAAAACCGGGACTGAATGTGTACCATGTGGCATCCGCTGCTAGAAACCCGTTGCCATTTTGCGACTTTTTCGACATGATTTACGAATACTTTGCTTCGACACCGCTACCGAATTCGAAACGTGAGAGCTATGTGATGAAGAAAATGAAATATTTCGACAATTTCAATGACTTCTCTGAACACACCCGACGCGAAATACGGGAGCGTTACAGGTCGACAAACGGTGCGGTTGGGACGGATGAAAAAGTAGTAATAAAACAATGCAAAGCGAAGGTTGCATATGCCGAACAACTTTGCAAGATGTATGAGTTTGTAGGATTCATTAAAGGAAGGTATGATCGATCAATGGTAATTTTATACCATCTGTATATGGTTTCTGTCTTAGAGTTGGTCGGCTGAAAAATAAGTCGTCGTTTTATTTAATGCTTTGATTGTGGTTGTGCGCAGGTTCCATACGGGAAATACTCAGAGATTATTACAAGAAATGTCCGAAGAAGAGCTAATAAGCTTTGAAATAGATGTGACAAAAATAGATTGGACAAAGTATTTTCAAGAAATTCACATTCCCGGTTTGAGAAAATATGTACTTGATCACAAAAATATATGTTTATAAATAATTTTTATATTTTATCTTCCGTTGATTAGTCCTAATCATATTCTGCCGATAGATAATTGTAATTATGGAAATCGAGGTTTGTAATTTTTTTTATATATGTACAATGTAAAGTGTCCCCATCTCCATTAATGATCACAGTACTTAAATAGTGTAATGAATTTTTTACTTGAGTAAAATTTATTGATAAGTGAAGTTCAAATATAAAAAAAATAGAGTGTGAGTAACGAGACCCATTTAAATAACCAAATTATAAATTTTAGACTCATGCACTTGCAAATAAATATCACAGCTCTCGAATTGTAATTAAATGTATGTTTAAGTTCTCAATTTGATATGATACACAATATATATAGTTTTGATATGTTGCCCATCTATCGTGTCTATCCACCCTACCAACCGCTGATGTGACAATCACGATTGAATACGATGAAGAAGGAGCAACTAGCAAATAGATCGATATTTTGTATACTTATTGATGAATTTCGTTTCAAGATCGATTGCGTGTCTTGAATGGCTAAGACACAAATTATTTTTTTTGCCCTTTTTTTGAAGCTTATAGGCCACAGAATTTGATGACCCCGTCTGGTGGAATTGAAAAGTAAGTGATGTACATGATTGATCGGAACAAGATAGAAAGTTAGATAGCAATATCCATCCTTGACCAAATCCCTGATATAATATTTATATTTACAAAACAAAACAACACAAATCACAGAACGACAGTACGTATTATACTGAACAAAACATAAAAATCGAAATATTTGACATCTTAATTAAAGTTTTGGAAACATTAATAAATAAGTTGATGAGACGTTCAAATACCATTTATACATGAAAACATTCTTTGGCTTCTAAACCTGACGAGTTGCTTAGGCTTATCACAGCCACGATCAAGATATTCGAGTTCATGAGATGCAGAAGCACTACTCTTAACATGATGATCCACATGGACTGAGTTATACCGCCGGTGGTGAGCACCACGCGAACCCGGTACTTTCGCTGGCTCGGGTCGCAATATCATCGCATCACGAGGACGATAAGCATCCTCTGAGTGGTAGAAATCAGATATGTTATAAGACTCTGCTGCCCCGGAAGAGAGACACTCGTATCTTCGTCGAATTTTATTCTTCCCTAAAGTTTTATACACCAACGGAAGAAAGCCCTCCATGAAGTAGTTTTTGGTGATGGTATTCTTTATATATATATATATATATATATATATATATTTATATATTTGTTGAATTGATCTTTTGTAGGTATGGGAGTTGAGGGCAAGTAAAATGATAATTGTTTGTAGACTTTGGGTTCGGTGACTATTTTATTATTAGTTGATATTTGGGAAGACTTTTTCTATCTAAATAATAATGCAAAATTTGGAAGCAAATTACGCGTTAATTTCTTGTTTTATTTAATCGAAAAAACATACCAAATTGAGCGATTTTGATGCTTTCTTTGAGAAATTGGAGTATATTTTATTCTCTAAGTGGTATGCATATGTATATCTAATATATAAGCCCATTTCTTTTATTATATTATAATATATTTTCATGTCTAATGTTTTATATACTGATCAACTTGAGAAGGAAATAAAATAGTTGAGTAGGTCTTTTGTGAGACGATCTCACGAATCTTATTTGTGAAACAGATCAACCCTACCAATATTCACAATAAAAAGTAATATTCTTAGCATAAAAAGTAATACTTTTTCATAGATGACCCAAATAAGGTATCCGTCTCGCAAAATATGATTCGTGAGACAGTCTCACACAAGATTTTTGCCAAACTAGTTTCAACTTAAAAAATCCTACGATTAACTTGCTTGGCCGTTTTTCTACGTTGTAATATGAATAGGAAAATAATTTTTTGGTCAATTAATTTTTTCTTATTTTAGGTTTTAGTGCATTAGTTTTGATTTTTTTTGTTCCAATCCTATTTTATCAAATTCTGACATCATATATGAAAATAATGATTTCATAAGTCATCAATTAGATAAAAAATAACCAATTTTTTTTAAAAAATAATATAATAAAAACAAACTCAAAAACACAAAATTAGACAAGTTATTGAACCCTAATATAAAAGCTATATTAACAACAATATTAAAGCTTTGTTTGACAAGTACTTATAGAACATTTTTATAAAAACAAATATGTCTTTGTAAACTATTTCATAAAAACATTTTTACAGTTAAAAATAATATGTTTTGATTTTCATCATTGTCTTTATTTCTAAAAACATAAAAAAAATCTCTCAATTATTTTTCAAAAACTATAATTAAAAAACAATTTTTTAAAAAATATTTAACAAAAATCTGATCCAAAAACATATTTTAATTTTTTTTACTTATAAAACATTAAAAATATTTGTCAACTTCAATTTTAATTTGGTCAAAAAAGAAGTTGGGGCTGGGGCTAGTGGAAGTCTTGCCGGTCTTTTTCAAGGAATACCTTTTCTTCACTCTGCTTATTTAATTATATTATATTATATTATATTTTATTTTATATATATGTATATTTTTTTTAGCAGCCTCACCAAGAGTACCAAATATTAGGTTGTTACGAGAAAGATAACTACTGAATTAATATATTATATTCCAACAAAAGTTTGATGTTTTTTCTTACAAAATAATTGATAATTTTCAAATTATGTTTCATTGATGGAACAAAAAGGTTGCAGAATTACCATTCCTAAGTCAAAGATACGAAATGAAATGCTAATCAAGGTTATATTTACAATGAAAAATAATATTTTTGACATAAAAAATAATTTTTTTCATTGATTAGGTCGGGTAAAAGACTCGTCTCACAAAATTGATGTATGAGACAATTTTATAAAAGTTTGCGTTAATTCTTAAGTGTGTGGAATATAAGATAGATATTAAACACGCCACACAGATTCATGTCTCTGTCTCTCTTGTTCACCCACCCCACTTTTAATTTGGCCTCTCAACATTCACTGTGTAGATATATGTATATTCAGAAAAAAACATAATTTTTTTTTCAAACATGTAGAAGACATATATTTGAAATAAGCATTTCTTTAAAAAGATGCCAATAATATATAAGATGATGTATGCATGACTAGGAAATTAATTTTATCCTTCCCTGCAGCTTTGACTGATAATTAATTATTTATTTATATTCATTACCTTATCCTATATATATATATATATATATATATATGTATAGTTTTTATTAAGATCCAGTCAACATCAAATTAACTCAGTCAAGACATTAAATAAAACAAATAAAATATTATAAAGTATTTTTAGACTATTTCAATTATCAAGAAACGCATGCATGTTAGCTATATATTGTTTAAAATAATATATTAAATGTTGAAAAATAATATTTAAAATGTGTGTATTGAATATTTGAATGTTGAATATTTGAATGTTGAAAATAAGAGGTTGTAAATATTAAAAATTAGTGTGTGATGATGTAGGTGATGATGTATTTTATTTTTGGATTATTTGTAAAGATTTCCTATAAAAGATCTCTCATTTGTGAAGAAATTCACAATTGAGTAGAGAGAAAAATATTATAAAGTGTGTAGTTTGGTAAATTTTGAGAGTTTGAGATTTTTACTTTTTACCATAAATTTTTACTTTTCACAACACGTTATCAGCACGAAACTCTAAAAGTCCTCCATACTTTTCTAAGCTCCAAACAGAAGAAAAAGGTAACATAAGTAATAATATTTATTTTACTGTTATTTATTTATTGTGTATATATTTAATATATAATATAATGTTATTATTAGAAATAATAAAAATAAATTTTTCAAAAACTTGTTATAAATCCTGGGAGGACGTTAAGACGACATCCCACACTCCCGGTAAGGGATACGACAAGTATAAAAGCCTATAAGATTTTTAAACAAAATAACTTATGATACATCATTATAATAATGTGATATGATATACATAATTATTTAAACATGACTAATATTATATACACCATATTATTACCATAAAATTATACAAATACATACATTTATTTTTTTGTACACCAACGGTCATAAACGGTAACAAAACGGCTAGTTTTTGCCCTATAAATATGATCTCACAAACTCTTTCAATCACTCCAACTTTCTTCTATTCTCTAAAAATTATTCTTCATCAAATTTTTCGAAGAAAAAAGAAGATGGCTTTCTCAAGGTTATTTTTAATTATTTTGGTTATCATACTCACGAGTCTTTTATTTATCGGAGAATATCCTCCTCGTGTGTTTTCTTTATTTTTACAAATGCTTGTACTTGTTGTTTATCCATTACTTTGTATTGTAATATTAATTAACTAATAAAATGCATCGTAATTTTTTAGTACCACCATGTCAAATTTGACAAAGCTCGAATTTGTTGCGCTCGACATCACGGGAAAAAATTATATGCCATGGACTCTCGATGTAGAAATGCATCTTGAGTCATTGGGTTTAAGCGAGACCATTAAAGAAAATGGTATATCTTCATCACAAGAAAAAGCAAAAGCTATAATATTTTTGCGTCGACATCTCGATGAAGGTTTAAAATGTGAATATCTCATCGAAAAAGATCCCATGGCTCTGTGGAAAGGATTGAAAGAAAGATTTGAACATATAAGGGAAGTTATACTTCCGACCGCCCGTGATGAATGGAATATGTTAAGATTCCAAAATTTTAAGAAAGTCAGTGATTATAATTCAGCGATGTATCGAATAATCTCGCAGCTAAAATTTTGTGGACATGAGGTTACAGAATCGGAAATGCTTGAAAAAACATTTTCCACGTTTCACGCATCAAATATAACTTTACAGCAACAATATAGAGTGCGTGGATTTGCGAGATATTCTGAACTCATCGCCTGTCTTCTTGTGGCGGAAAAGAACAATGAGCTATTAATGAGAAATCATCAGTCCCGACCCACTGGATCAACAGCATTTCCAGAAGTAAATGCTGTGAGTAAAAATGAATTTAAACCTGGAAACCAAAATCAAATTCAAAGACAAGGTTTTGGTCGAGGTCGAGGTCAAGGACGTGGTCGTGGTCGTAGACGTGGAATTGGCCGTGGTCGTGGTCGAGGCTGTGGTTTTGAAAACAATAGAGATAATTATTTTTATAACTCATCTCAAAAGGGCGTCACGAACCACCCACAGAAAAAGCATCATGAGAACATGAGTGTTAATGAAAATCACTCGAAAAGATTTGAAAGTTCTTGTTTCAGATGCGGCACTCCAGGACATTGGTCTCGTATTTGTCGAAGCCCCTGAGCACCTTTGCAAGCTCTATAAAGAATCGATAAAGGGGAAAGAAAAAGAGACCAACTTCACTGAACGCAGTGACCGTTTGAGTGATTCAACTCATTTTGATGCTGCTGATTTTATGAATGATTTCTCTGGAAATGATCAATATGTTGGTGTGATAGAAATGAACAATATTGATGCTACTGATTTTCTCAATGATTTCTCTGAGAATGAACAATATAATGGTAGAATATAAATGTACAATAATTTATTTTTCATGTATTCATATAATAATGTTTTATTGTACAATTATGATATGTGTTATATTTACATATGTATTGTCAGTAATCTTATTTCATTGCATATTTTTTTTGAAGTTCAAATATGGAAAATGCTATGAGCAAAGCTGAAGTTTGCATACCCGATAATGGTACAACACACACTATCCTCCGAGATAAAAGATATTTCTTGGAACTAAAACCAACAAAAACAACGGTGAATACAATATCAGGTCCTGTAGACTTGATTGAAGGATGTGGTAAATCACAATTTTTGTTACCTAATGGTACAAAATTTTTGATCAATGATGCTTTATATTCACCACAATCGAAAAAAAATTTGTTGAGTTTTAATGATATATATTCACATGGGTATGATACTCAAACAATGAATGAAGGGAATGAGAAATATATGTGTCTTATCACATATAAATCAGGAAAGAAATATGTGATTGAAAAACTACCAATGCTCCCTACTGGATTGCATTATACACATATAAGTCCCATTTAATCAAACATGGTAGTAGATAATTCTTCAATATTAACCAATTGGCATGATCGATTAGGATATCCTGGTTCAACAATGATGCGAAGAATCATAGAAAATACACATGGTCATCCACTGAAAGACCAGAATATCTTTCAGAATAATAAGTTTCAATGTAAAGCATGTTCTTTTGGAAAACTTATTATAAGACCCATCACCAGTCAAAATCCAAACTGAATCACCAATGTTTCTTGAACGTATTCAGGGTGATATTTGTGGACCAATTCATCCACCATGTGGACCATTCAGATACTTTATGGTATTGATTGATGCCTCCAGCAGATGATCACATGTATGTTTATTGTCAACTCGAAATGTTGCATTTGCAAGATTACTTGCTCAAATAATAAAATTGAGGAATCAATTTCCCGATTATACAATCAAGAAAATTAGACTTGATAATGCTGGTGAATTTACTTCCCAAACTTTCAATGATTATTGTATGTCTGTGGGAATCATTGTTGAGCATCCTGTTGCTCATGTAATACACAGAATGGATTGGCTGAATCATTGATTAAACGTCTGCAAATGATTGCTAGACCAATGATTATGAAAACAAAGCTCCCTATTTCTATATGGGGACATGCAATTTTACATGCTGCTTCATTAATTCGCATCAGACCAAGTGCATATAATAAATACTCCCCATTGCAGCTTGCATTTGGTAAAGAACCAGACATTTCTCATCTGAGAATTTTTGGATGTATGATGTATGTGCCTATTGCACCACCGCAACGAAAGAAAATGGGACCTCAAAGAAAGGTTGGAATTTATATCGGTTATGATAGTCCATCAATCATTCGATATCTTGAACCTCAGACAGGCGACGTGTTCACAGCACGTTTTGCTGATTGTCATTTTAATGAGGAAATCTTCCCAATGTTAGGGGGAGAACAGAAACATACCGAAAAAGAAATTACATGGTATGTATCATCATTGTTACATATGGATCCAAGAACAAAATAATGTGAAAAAGATGTACAGCAAATTGTGCACTTGCAAAGAATAGCAAATCAAATACCAGATGCATTTGCAGACACAAAAGGGGTAACTAAATCATATATACATGCTGCAAATGTCCATGCTCGAATTGAAATTCCGAAGAAACAAATTGAAGATACTCATGATGTCATTAAACGCCTGAAGCGTGGAAGACCAGTCGGTTCCAAGGATAAAAATCCTCGAAAAAGAAAATTCATAGAGAAACACGATGATCACAAAATAAAGAATGATGTTCCTGAATAAACACATAATGATCACAAAATAGAGAATGATGTTCCTGAAGAAACACATGATGATGAAAATGTTCTGTCAGAACCACAAACTGACGAGAATCATGAAATCTCTATCAATTATATTAATACTAGAAAAATATGGAATCGAAAAGATATAGAAGAAATTGATTATATATTTTCTTATAATGTGGCAATCGACATCATAAATTATAATGAAGATTATGAACCAAAATCTTTTGGTGAATGTAAAAATCGGCAGAATTGGATAAAATGGAAAGAAACCATCTAGGTTGAATTGGATTCGCTAAATAAACGTAATGTTTTTGGACCTATAGTCCTTACACCTGAAGGTGTAAAACCTGTTGGATACAAATGGGTTTTTATTCGAAAACGAAATGAGATAAATGAAATAGTAAGATATAAAGCTCGACTTGTTGCGCAAGGTTTTTCTCAAAGGCCTGGAATTGATTATGAAGAAACGTATTCTCCCGTGATGGATGCAATTACGTTTCGGTATTTGATTAGCTTGGCGGTATCTGAAAATTTAGAAATGCATCTTATGGATGTTGTTACAGCTTACTTATATGCATCACTTGATAGTAATATATATATGAAAATCCCTGAAGGATTTAAAATGCCTGAAGCACAAAGTTCAAAACCCAGAGAATGTTATTCTGTGAAATTACAAAGATCGTTATATGGTTTAAAGCAATCCGGCAAATGTGGTATAATCGGCTGAGTGATCACTTGATGAAAAATGGATATGTAAATAATTCAATATGCCCTTGTGTTTTCATTAAGAAAACAACATCCGGATGCGTAATTATTGCTGTATATGTTCATGATTTAAACATCATTGGAACGAATAAGGAAATTCAAGAAGTCGTGTCATACTTGAAGGAAGAATTTGAAATGAAGGATCTTGGAAAAACCAAGTATTGTCTGGGTTTACAAATTGAACAAAAAGAATGTGGAATGTTTGTTCACCAGACAAATTATACAGAAAAGATCCTTAAACGTTTTAATATGGATAAATCAAATCCTTTAAGTACTCCAATGGTTGTTAGATCATTAAACATAGAAAAGGATCCATTCCGTCCATGTGAAGATGATGAAGATATTCTTGGTCCAGAAGTACCATATCTAAGTGCTATCGGTTGGCAAGATTTAGCACATATCCAACAAAGAGACACTGGAACGGAATTAAACATATATTCCGTTATCTACGAGGAACGACAGACTTGGGACTTTTGTATTCAAAAGATGCTAATCCAAGTATAATTGGTTATGCCGATGCTGGATACTTATCTGATCCACACAAGGCACGTTCCCAAACTGGATATGTATTTACTCGTGGAGGCACTGCAATTTCTTGGCGTTCACAGAAACAAACGCTCGTAACAACTTCATCAAATCATGCCGAGATTATTGCACTACATGAAGCAAGCCGTGAATGTGTGTGGTTAAAATCAATGACCCAACATATCCAAATCTCATGCGGATTATCATTCGACGAAAAGCCTGTGATACTATATGAAGATAATGTTGCATGTGTTGCTCAAATGAAAGAGGTATACATCTTCTAAGTTCTTCGCATTCACCAAAGAGCTAGAGAAGAATAAATGTATTGATGTTCGTCACATTCAATCGAGTGAAAACTCATCAGATCTCTTCACAAAGGCACTTCCTACGTCAATATTCAGAAATCACGTATATAATATTGGGATGCGCAATCTACGAAATTTGTGAAGAATTGTTCGTGTCAACATGAGGGGGAGCTTACGTGACTGCACTCTTTTTCCCTTACTATGGTTTTTATCCCAATGGGTTTTTCCTAGTAAGGTTTTTAACGAGGCAGTACAAAAACACGTAATGAAGACATCTTCGTATCATGATCATCATCACAAGGGGGAGTGTTGAAAATAATATATTAAATGTTGAAAAATAATATTTAAAATGTGTGTATTGAATATTTGAATGTTGAATATTTGAATGTTGAAAATAAGAGTTGTAAATATTGAAAATTAGTGTGTGATGATGTAGGTAATGATGTATTTTATTTTTGGATTATTTGTAAAGATTTCCTATAAATAGATCTCTCATTTGTGAAGAAATTCACAATTGAGTAGAGAGAAAAATATTATAAAGTGTGTAGTTTGGTAAATTTTGAGAGTTTGAGATTTTTAAATTTTACCATAAATTTTTACTTTTCACAACATATATAATATAAATTGGTATATATTATTTATTCGACATCTTAATTTGAAATTAATCCATGTGGTTACCTAACAGAAGATAAACACGCAACGTTACTAATGTTGAATAATTTTAATTTTTAAATTCTTAATTAATTATTGTAATGGATTTCAACCAGTCACACTTTCCAAAAGTTTAATTATTAATTAAAATGTGTTAACCTTAACATGAACTCAATGAAATATATATGTAAATCACCATCCACAATTTAAAATAATTATTTTAACTTAATACGGTTGGGAGATTTTAAAAAATAAACAGTTGAAATTAATTTTTGGTTGGTGCAGCGTCACTGTTTTAGTCCTTGAGTATAGGGGTGGGTATAGTACGGTATACCGTACCGAACTACGGTACCGTATATCGTACCGAAAATATCGGTATGAAATTTTTCCATACGTTGGTATACTGAACTTAAATTTTAAAAATAATAATAATAAAAAATTATTTTCGGTATATACCGAAATACCGAAAAAAAAATATTTCATACAGATATCGATACCGAAAATTTCGGTACGGTCACGGTATACCGATTTTTTCGGTAAGTTCGGTATTTTTTTCGGTATTTCGGTATTTCGATATTTTTTTCCATCCCTATTTGAGCAGACATCACTTGTTGAGGTGTTCTCTTTTTATTCAATAAAATAAATTATTTTAAAGAGAGTAAATTTGTAGGGAAAATTATTATCTACTACTTCACTAATGAATAGTTTTTTGTTGATAGAAAAGTTCTGTGTATTAATTATTAATTTTTTAAAATCATTGTTTCCACTTTCATTTTTATTACGACTTTCAGTTGTTTTTGAAATTTTACATCTTGAGTTACCAAAACTTAAATTTTTATATTCAATATAAACAATAATAATGAATGGAATAAAACCGAGATTCGTGTATATATAATTTTATTATACTACACACTTATCTGCAGACTTGTTTGAGCACTAATGAGATGACAATCATCTGTGATAAAATATAGAAAGAAGATTTAATATGTGACTGATAAGTTTACCGGATGAGTGTAATATATATATAAAAATAAAGTTTAAGGTTGATTTTGTTCGTGTAAATTTGAAGTTTCGAAATTACCCTGAATAATATCGGTTTTCAATCAAGATTAAAGTTAAAAATTTACCTATTTAATGGGGTTTGAATTCGGATGAATTGGAAGCTGATTAAAAATAATATTCCCAGCAAGATACTCGAGAAAATTTGGTAAAATTATAATTACGTAGATCCATAATACATGATATTTCAAACTAATATCACAAATCTTGCTCATCGCCACTCTTGCAATCCGTGATTTCCGACAGATCACAAACTGTGATATATCTCTTACCCTTGTAGAATCCTATACATTACTATGAAAGTTACAATATCATAATGAATATTTCCATTTTATTCAACCCCCAAAACTAGGGATGTAAACGAATCAAATCGTTTGTGAGCTATTCGAAGCTCGATTCGATAAAAACTCGTTTAATGAGGCTCGTTAAGATAAACAAACCAAACTCAAACTTTACAGTATTCGACTCGTTAGCTCGTGAACATGTTCGTTGGTAAGTTCATGAGTAATCTTTTAGATGAAAAAATAATAGTTTTGATAATTTTGATTTATTGATTTTGCATATTGTTTATTAAATATATAAAAAAATCTATTAAATTTATTTATTAAAATAAATTTACAAATTTTAATAAGAATAATATATTTTTTTTAAATATATAATTTACTTTTTAATTAATTTAATGAAAATTTAAATGTATAATTTATATTTATTAAGCTTGTTTAGGCCGATAACGGCTTGAATAAACTCGTGAGCCATAAACATATATATTCGTTAAATAAAGCTCGATCTCGGCTCGATTATAAACAAACCAAGCTCAAACATTCAATAGTTCGGCTCGGCTCGACTCGACTACATCCCTACCCAAAACTAACAAAATCATCACTATGCACGTGTAACTGGTTCTAAACAGCATACATTCTCTTGTATCTCTCGCTGTATGTCTCTGGATCCGACACCATATTAGACATTGAAAAAGAACGTGACAGCGTCTCACCTCTCCTTATGGTTCTCATTCTCGAGTCTTCCAACCGGTGCTGAACCACACAATAGCACATTGAGCCAATTGTAGTCATCATTATAATGGAACCGAGCACGGTAGCATATATAGCAAGCCATTTCTCATGAGCTCCAACCACAATATACGTAAGCGAAATAAAAGCAATTGAAATAAAGAGACAAGCCAACCACATAAGCTTGTTTATAACGAACACGAGCTGCTTCTTGGCCTGGTGCTCGATCACAACCACAGATGTTTGAACCAGGACCACAGCCAGGGAGATGAACAAGGCAAAACTGTCGAAAAGAAAGAAGACTACAAAAGCTGCATTATTTGCTATGTTGGCCTCCCCTAAAGCGAATCCATTGGTTTTCTTCTCGACATATTGGCCAGGTACTGTGAAGATGGCGGCAAAAGCAACTGTAGCAATAAGGACAGCCACGACTGTTGCGGAATTTATGGCATTATTAAGACCCTCAAGGTGAAGCTTCTTAACTTTCTTGGCAATTTTTCGTACCCTGAAGCCTGTCTGGCGACTCTGCTGGAGTTGGGACTGGACATCATGTTTTATGTCACTCACAGTCTGCTTGAGTTGCTTTGCCGCACTTTGTGGTTTTCCATGATCTTTAGAATGCAGAGCTCCTGCTTCCTTTAAGATGGTAACTAGTTCGGGAGTTTCAAACTTGCTGGCAATATCCAGAGGCGTCTCTCCAGAACTATTAGTTGCATTTAAGTCAATACCCTCATTGACTATTAAACATCGTACTATCTGCAAGGCAAGGAAACAATATCTCTGCCTTAGCCACTGTGAGAATGTAAACAATGACACGGCAAGATTTTATGAACAAACCTGAATACGGCCTTTTCTTGTTCCAATATGGAGGGCAGTGTTGCCCTTGTTATCTTCCAACTTCAATACAGTCGGGTCTGGTTTTATAAGCTCCATAACAATATCTACGTTCTGCCCCTTAACAGCCATATGCAATGCTGTTTGGCCTTTTCTATCGGTTCTAAAACCAGTACTCCTATCTTTTTTCAAAAGGGATTTTACTACTTCCAAATGGCCCATCCTCGCTGCCGTGTGAAGCACAGTCTTCCCATTATTGCGAGCGATTTTCGCTAGGTTGGAATCAATATCCAGAAGGAGGTTTACCACGTGAACATGTCCCTGAGCAGCTGCTGTGTGTAATGCAGTAGAATTGGTAACATCTGTGGTCATGATTAGGCTGGGGAAAAAACGAAGCAGTTCCTTCAGCACATCTGCAATTTACCAAATACTGAGGAATATGAGCACTTGAAATCTCTTGGACAATTTTTTCCCCTTTTTGGGTTGTTTAGTTGCTTCTTTTTATTTCAAATTTTATTCCAATATACTAGCGCGAATTCATTGTACACAGAGTCAACTACTAGATAATCTGACATATGGGAAAGGGCAAGGATTTGAACACTTCTAACACTCCACCAAGATTGGAAAAACAAAATTCAGATGTAATTTATCTTTTAATTTGCGACTCTTATTTCCATTTTCTAAGCCCATCTTTGCTTAATATTACTCATAAGCATCAAGCATGCAGAGTCAACTCCACAAATCTAGAATATCTTTCACGTTTATCCACCTTGAATAACACTCTTCACATAGAAGGGTAAAAATCAGACTTGAACACTAAGAGTTCCCGTTATCTAGGAAAGGGTGTGAGGGAAGTCCCTACGAGTATAAGCATGCCTATGATGCTAGTTGCCAGCTTCCAACATGGATCATGTAATGGGGCTGGTAATTAAAACTCATCAATATTTCAAGAACCTTTCAAGACTGCAAGTATAGCATCACAAGTAGTAGAAAATCGTGTAGATGTCATCTATAACTTTTACACGGCATCTATAACTTTTACATGGTGCCTTATTATCAATCTAGAAGAAAAACTAGTGCAAACTCATTTACCAAATTGAACCCAAACCAAAAACATTTAGGAAATCATATGTACATGATACACCAAGAAAAACCCATTAGCAAAGAAAAGCCAAAAACCGCCAAAAACATTAAGAAAGCACAATCATCAACAATACTGCTTCCATAGCTAAAAGCCCTCCAGAAAGAATGGATAATTGATAAAACCGAGTAACGAATAAATCGATTAAAGACTTACCAAGATGACCCTGCTTGGCAGCCACATGGAAGGGATCATAGCCATTATTAGCCGCAATGGAGGCAACCTCTACATCCGAATAATTCAATAACTCCCCAACAACCGATACATGCCCGTTTTCTGCAGAAACATATAAAGAAGTCTCGCCTTCTAGGTTCTGAATTGACAGCAAATCTCTTACACCGTTATTAATATTATCAAATTTCTGAATTATTTCTTTCACTCTCCCTAAATTCCCCGACCGAGCGGCAAGATGAAGAGGGGAATCCCCTCGCTTCCCCGGGGAATCCTTGTTCTTTTTCCTCTCACCACCAAAACTCAGCTGCCTCTCCATTGCTAGCCTGAAGCTTTTCTGCTTCTCCATTAACCCTTTAAAGCTCTTCTGTTTCTCCACCACTATACCACGAAAACTCCTTTGTTTCTCCACGATAGGCTCCATATCTGTCGAAACTTCTGAGAAAACAGGCAAGAAAGTTTCCTGTAATGAATGTTCAAACTGTTTCACTCACTGTAACTTCATAAAATCAACCACATTTCTCCACGATCAAAAATAAATTTCACATAATTTAAATGATTAAGCACACCGTCTCAAGAATTTAAAGATGTCGCTTATAAAAAAAACCTGATAGAAAAATCAGACAAAAGAACAAAGTACCTGGGAATCTTGACAGTGATATAAAGCTAAAACTTCAACCTCAAAACTCTTGAAAAACCTCACAAGAACCCATCTAAAAACTTAAATCTATAAAAACCCAACCTAAAGTGGATGTAATAACTCAAACCGCTTCCAAAAATAACCAAGTTGCACAGAATATAGATCCCGAATTCTATCGATTTCGACGTAAAATCTGAAATTAAAAGAACTGATTCCAAGAGCCACCGTCATGATTAAAGATTGGAACTTTTTTCAAGCTATGGAGAACTACATAAAATCAGACAGAAATTATCCTCTCAAGATGTACACAATCAACATGAGTTGCTGCAGTTGTCCTGACTTTAAAGCACAACTTTTCTGGATATTAGTGGAGTTAGATCACATGTCCGAATTTTATTCTTATTTCTTATTTAAAAAAAAGTTTAAACAAGTAAATATCACTTAATTACTTCTTTTTTTCTTTTTTCACTTTTTGGTTGATGTTTCGATCTTCGCAAGACAACACTTGCATATTATATTATTTTCCTACTTTATATAATTAACTTATTATTATTACAACTAATCACCCAATTATCATAAAATGGTCATCCGATATTTTTATTACATGTATAAAAAAAATAATTCATTACATGGGGCGGAGTTTTTTGTCTTGTTGATTGTTTGAAATGAGCAAAATGTAATAATTAGTTAATAATATTTGATAAAGAGGATTGATCATATGCTAATATTTTTAATAAAATACACAATTCTCCTTTTTTTTTTGTGCTCTAACTGTTCGGCCATCAACATCACAGTGATTAATACAGATACAACATTACATTCAGATTTTATGGCAATGATGGGAACGACTCTAATTTTTGCGTCAATCTTGTCAACGGTCAATATTGGAAGGTTTACTAAAAAGAATGTAGTACGTCCTCTTTTCATGTTTCAAGTCAAAATCGAAATATATCGACTAGCAATTGTATATATTAAAATAAAATCAGAAGAAAATTCACATATAATTTCATTCAAGGGCGGCGATTGCTAATATATATAGCTGACACGCCACATGATCAAAGAAAATCGAGCTCGTGGGTTCTCCTTAGACCAAACAACTTGTGGGCTCGACTCGACCGGTAGTCGTCCCTGCCACATTAGAACACAGAGACTTTGGCGCATGACTCCGGTAACTCAGGCTAACGTTTTCCAATTTGATTTGGTCGCAGGGTCTGATCTTGCTGCAATCAAATTTCACAGCCACTTCAGTGGCTGATGTCCCGTGAATTTCCCGATAAGTAACATCTCTAATCTTCACACCTGACACCTATATGAAATAACATCATATGAATATATATCAAATGTGCTAATTAGTCATCTAATGGAAAAATAAAATAAAATTTTATGAATATTATTTTTACTGAAAATATAAGTTTTATAAATAAATAATAATAATAAAAAGAACCTGTCCAGGGCAATTTTTGCTGCCGGGGCAATAATTTTGGTCTATCACTATAGGGTTTTGCACATTGGTCATTATCGCATGCTGAAACACAACATTATAAACAAACCCTTTGCTTGGTCTTCCCCATGTCTTAATCCTCAGCCCATTTTGTGCATCTTTAAATGTAACTGTTTTAACTGACACATTTTGTACTCCAGCTTCATCAAAATCCTTGCCTAAGCTTCCAATGCTGAGTTCAAGTTTCGAGATGGGCAAAAAAAATCCAAAGACGTTGAAACCAGTTATGATATGTGAAATTCATCAGTACCCAAACGCAAATGCTGTATATTATATTAAGAGAAATTGTGCACATACCTGATGCCATGTCCGGGGCCACAGTCGACCTTTTCGATCAACAAATTTGTGGCTCCAGGACCGATCGAGACGCAATCATCTCCTGTACTGATTTTAGAGTTCAAAATGGTGACATCGTTGGATAATTGAACGTGAATCCCATCGGTGTTGGGGCTGTTTCGTGGAGCCAAAATGTTGACTCCTTGCAACTTCACGTTTTCGCATCCGTTTATCACGATATGAAACATTTGGCTATTAAGGGATTTCAGTCCAATAATTTCTACGTTTCTTGAATTCGATACTCCCAAAGACTGCGAGATAAAATGAAAATTTCAAGATTTTGTCCAAATTTAAACTTATAATTAGCGGGCAATAATTAATACTTACGTTACGTAATTTATTAAAATTTAAAATAAATTTAATGAGTAATTATTGTCTTTCAAATAACCGTGACCATACACTTTCTCACTAACCTGAAAGTAGTTAATCTCCTACAAATATGGCCACTTAACATCCCACGTGACCAAGAAATCATAACGTTCCATTTTGAATCCTCCAAGCTTTAATTCTAGCCTAGCTTGTTTGCACCACAATACTAAAAACAAATAATTTTTTTTTTTTGACAAAAAAACAAATACTTTTAAATATAAAAAATCCATGTTTTGAAACCATAATCAAGGGAAATCAGTATCTTGAGAAAATAAAACAAGAAAAAAATTTGTTACTACCCGTGTTTTGCAAAAATACTAGAATACAAAAACCACTTACAGTCGCACCACTTGGGCAATTGCTGCCATGCATCTTACAAGCCCACAAGCCGGCACCTTGGCCATCGAGTGTGCCGCCTCGAATAGAAACACCATCGACCCCCTCGAAAAGTAGCCAATTTCCGACATTCCCTATGACGTTGTAGTTGAGGGGGGCAACGAGGGTGCCGTCGACTCGAACGGTTATGGCCTTATTCTTGCAAGGACCACTAAAGTGTAAGTTCTTGAGCAAGAACCTTCCTGCTGGCACATAAATGGTGGAGGGATTTGTGGAGCCACAGGCCGAGGACCATGCCGTTGAGAATGCGGCAGTGGAGTCGGTCTTTGCATCTGGCTTCGCACCTAAATCCACGACATTTAATATGGTTGGGGTAGCAAATGATTTGTGGTATAAGATGAAGAAAAGTGCAAGAAGAAGAGTGTTGGCAATAGAGTTCATAAGATACATTTTGTACGGGAGTTTTTTCAGTGGGCTTTGAGAGAGGGGGGAGGTTTTGATTTTATTTTGGGAGTTGGGAGTTTTTGGGTAGTGGGGAGTTGCATATTTATAGCTTGATTTGGAGGTAAAAAGCTTGTGTTTTCAACGATAGTGGTTTCTTTTCCTTTCTTTTCTTCTTTTGAACAGAGAAAATAGAAAGGGAAAGTGTATTTTAATTAAAATATAAGTCAATCAAATAAGGAGGGAGCGATATGTATGTATATATATATATATATATATATATATATCAGGCGGAAATTAAGAAATTGGTTAACCTTTCTGGGTATTGCTCACATTCAACTGAAAACGTCTTCGCTTGGGACAGAAAATTTAGCAAACAGTAATTGGATGCTTCTTGGAGTGCGTGAACTGACAAAAATGATTCGATATATTATTTATTATCTTGATTAGATACTTTTATGTGTAAAAGATATTAGACGGATTAATATGTTATATACTGATTGGATATATGTTAGCAAAAAGTTTGGAATATTGTAAAATCAATTTTACAAGATTTTGTCCTTACGGTTGAATTCTAGCTAACATTATATAATGACAACATTCTCACGTTAGATTCAATGATCCAAAATGATTTTGGATATGTGAGATCCAAACTGTATGAGCAATAAGGTCTCTTCTATTGTAAATATAAGTAATTAGTTCGGTTTATGGACAGTTTTTGAAAAATATAGCCTAAATTTGTGTTGATTCACTGAATCATTATTTACTATATATACACTTTCTTATAGTAAGAGGAAAACTTAAAAATCGTGAGGGTTCAAGATCTTTCTATCCCCAAAAAATCCTATAATTGACTCTCAAATATTTATCCTATCCGCTGATCAGATAATCTGATACTAACCATATATATTATCATCATTTTTAAAATAAAAAATAAAAATCAGTCCTCATAAATCAGCATTAATCATTAAATGAAAACTATACATATATAAAGTATAACGAATCAAGTAGGGTACTTTTCAAAGTAAAGTCAAGTCAAAAATTTATCGCATATAAGGGAAATAAATAAAAACTTAAAAACTCCAAAAAGTCAAATATAATAAGACATCATTTTTAAAATGTGTTATTTTTCATTTTCTTGTTTTTTGCTGGGTTTTATTTAGCCAGTATTTGCAAAAGTTTATTTTAAATATTTTTAGAATTTTTCGTATAAATTTCAAATATTTCATTGGATCGAAACATGTATTTGTACATATTTTAGGTTTTACCGTTCCTTTTCTCTCACCATAATTCCTGCCGACAATTAGTGATAATGATTATGATGAATTATTATTACGTAGTGTAGAAAAATTAATACATAGTATAAATTAACTGTTTAATAAATGTAATTATATACAGAAATGAGGCCCTAAGATTCCTTAATAATCCATATACAAAAATGAGAATTAATTTTATGTACCACTTTCGTGCAACAATATGTGTACCATAAATAGAAATTTATCACCTATATTGGTTATGAAAAATTAAAAAAAAAGTTACAATTCATCGATTAAGAATGTTACAATACTATATGTTGCAGATGTCGTACACTGATAGATGAATGGCCACATAATTGATGCATGTTGTCATGACTAAAAAAATACACACAATTTGTGTCACGACGACGTCACGAAAATCCAAATTAAAGGAGTGGTGTTTGTAGCTATAGATAGCTGGCCAAAAGACCAGGTATTCGATCTTATATATTATAATTGTAGTGTTGTGCAGCCGCAAAATACATGTAAAAAGCACGTTAAAATGATACATACTGCACACATGTGCTTGCTAGTAAAGAAATATACTCACAAAAACGGGGAAGTTGCATGTGAATCACCACTTTAATAATTTTTATTTTCAATCATATGGAATCACGGTTAAATCCTTTTGGTGCATGCGCGATTGTCTGCTTTATTATTCCACAATTCATGCAACACGTTAGTTAGTGTACTTGTTTGCCATTAGCAAAATATGTTGGATCAAATTTATTTACCTGAGCTTATATGTGAATAATTATGAGTTGGTTAATAAGTTAATCCCCAAAATTAAAGTGGCTAGTTAAAATTTTGGCTATTGGGCATTAATGTATATGATAGGTTGTGAGTCTTTTATGTGTAAAAGTATAAGTGTAATTTATGTTTTTATGATGGTCTAAAACATAAATATCAGAAGATAATGCTAGACATGGTCATGCTCCCCAGATCGCATCACGTTCCTATTCTCTTTCTCATTAAGAACAAGGCCTTCCCCAACCAGAGTAAGGTAAGGGTGGGGTGCTACCGAAACTACTTATTGAGGCTCTCTAACTAAGGACGTAGCTAGAAGATCTACTACTAGTGCTTTAGCCAAAAGTCTTCCTTTGTCTCTGCAGGATCTATTGATAGATCACTGAGCATAAGAATAAGACTCGGAAGAGAAAATCAAATGATTCTCTCAAGGAAAGAGAGCGCGTAGATCTGAAAAATCAAGACAAGTTCTAAAGAATTCAGAATTATGTCTTCAGGTACACTTACGCTTAAGTTGTCAGTCAAATTCTTGATGATTTAGCATGATGTATTCTGCGATTTATGAATTTTTCCTCACTAAATATTCAAATACAATGATTTTGCTGAAGATCGATGATTAATCCGTTAAAGATTTCATATGAAACTAGTTCGAATATTAGATTCATTTTGGCTTCAATTTTTTTACAATACTATTTTATCCTTAGGGGTTGTTTTTTATGATTTATGAATTACCTTTTCTCACTACCTTTCTTTAGAATACAAAAAGAATTAAGTTTATCCAAATATTTAATAATTAACTCAAAAATCGAATTCGGAATTGGATATATGAGATTATGTACATCCAAATTACATCATCTTTTGTGAAAACAACGACTTTTCCTCTTCCATGTTTTAGGGGGATATTTTTACCTTTTGTCGTACGTATGGCATTTCGTTTCCATGCATGGTGGACAAAACATGCCGCACAAACGTCGATTCACTTCAAATATTCAAAGTTGAATCAGTGAAAAATTAGTTTTTGATGTAGTTTATTAGTAGATAATTGGCTAGGAAATTATTTTGGTGCTCACCAGCATGGGTGCTTCTGTTAACAAATTTTTTTCAAATAAATTTGATCCAAAAAAATTAATATTATTTAAAGACCAGCACGGCGCCGAGCCGGCCGGCGGCACGCGCGCATGTTTACACAGCCTATCGGCCTGGTACTCGATCCTTTTTTTCATTTACCACTCTTCATTCTTCATTTATCCAATAACTCGTTAATAAATTTCTCACGATTTGCACGTTATGCTCAAATTTTTCAAATTTTAATTTCGATTACTATCTTTATATAACTTCTGGTAGAGTACCTGAACAGTTTATATAAATGATGAAAGACACGGAGATGACATATAAAATACACACACACACATGTTAGTGTAAATGATGCCGATATGACATAGAACACGAGCACACGTATACATGCACATGTTATATATGTATGCATATATATAATGTAAGTTACATATGTATGTTAATCTAGACATAAAACTTCTCCCCTACAAGCAACTGGTTGGGTGTACAGCTCCCGTGGCCGTGCCCCGGGCATTGTTACAGGACGCAATGGCTGTTTTATCTCCGTGAGTAAGGTTGATTTCATCCAAAGTGATTCCTTTGCAGGGATATGTTTTACTGCAGTCAAATTTTATTGCCACTACCGTTGCCGATGTTCCATGAATATCTCGATACGTTACATCGCTTATCTTCACACCCGAGCTCTGAGGAAATTAGTCCCCGAGACAGACTATAAAAATTACACTCGACTTTTCGATATATGTGTGTGTGTGTGTGTGTTTGTGTGAGGCAGCATGCTAGACTTTTCGCTATAAATTGGGTGTGTGACATGTACCGTGAATTAACTCAAAGCTGATCGATTCAATTTTCGCGAAGAAGAATGATAAAATTTAGTTTTAGTTAAGATTTTGGATGATATATAATTTACCTGGTGGGGACAATTATGGTCGTTGGGGCAGTAATTTTGGTCAATAATAATGGGATTTTGGACATTAACCATCACAATATGCTGGAATAAGACATTACGAACGAAGCCATTGCTAGGCCTTGCCCATGTCTTCACCCTCACGCCATTTTCAGTTCCAGTCAATGTAACTGTTTTAACGGTCAGATTCTGTACTCCTGCCTCTTCCATATCCCACCCAAGACTTCCAATACTGCCCCCAAAAAAACTTAATAAATAATTTATTATTAATATCACAATATCGTGAAATTAAGTCGATGGTACCTTATCCCGTGTCCTGGGCCACATGCGATGTTCTCGACCCATATGTTCGAGTTTCCGGGGCCGATAGAGATGCAATCGTCTCCGGTGCTGATGTAAGAGTTGGCGATGGTGACTCCCCACGACTGTTTCACGTGAATACCATCGGTGTTGGGACTGTTTCCGGGGGCTAAAATTTTCATATTGACGAATTCGACATCGTGACATCCATCCAACAAGATGTGAAACATTTGGCTGTTCGTTGAGGATAATCCGTTCACAATTATTTTCTTCGACTTGTAGAACAACAATGACTGAGAATTTATTAGAATCAAATTACAATTAAGTATCAATCAAACTCTATTTGTAAACTCGTAATAATGATATTCGGGTATAAGAAATAATTTTTTTTATTGGAAATGTAATTAAAATGTACCCGAAACTGTCGATTTCACTCTTTTTTTTTTTTTATTTTGCGCAAACATCCTCTTCAGATTTCTATCATAATTTAGCGCATGTAATTAATTTAGCGCATGTAATTTCATACCAAACGTAATTTATTTTACAAATAAATTTTTATTTATGCATGACTAATACAATAACATATTCTAGCCAGAGGTGTTTAACACATGCAAATTAAACCTACTAAATTAAATTCCCACGTTAATTAATATCAACATACCGTAGCTCCTTGAGGACAACTCTTGCCAGAATTCTTGCAAGCCCACAACCTATTGCCTCGCCCATCTAGGGTTCCGCCGTATATCGAAACTCCGATAACGCTTTCAAACTTCACCCAGCTGTCGGTATCCCCGATAACATTATAATTTAAGGGAGCTACTAGAGTTCCATCTATGCGAATAGTTGTTGCATTGTTTTTACACGATGCCCCATCAAAACGAATATTTCCCGAAAGATATCGTCCCGGTGGCACGTAAATCATCACCGGTTGCCTGGTAGAACAGGCTGCACCCCATGCAGAAAGAAAAGCATTTGCGCAGTCGGTTTTGGCATCGGGTTTTGCACCGAAATTCACCACGTTGTAGATTTTGTTGGCTGCAGATGATGATGGTGAGAAGTGGAAGAAGGTTAAAATGAGAATTTGGATCATTTTTTTTTTTTTTTGCCTAAGCAAATATTTAGTAATGTGATTTTTGTGTTGTGTGTCATTGATGTCTTTATGAGGTATTTATAAGCCTTCATTTTCATGTAAATCGTGTATATATATATATATATATATATATATAACCATTTGAAATGATTTTTCCCATATAGCTAGGTCCGATTTTGGTCATTTATAATTACTTTGTCCTAATAATGTAGCTCTAGAAATTGAGAATTTAAACCAAAGAAAAGTAATTCGATTGACGTTTAGCATTTGTTCACTTACAATTAACATAGGAATAGGAAACCTGAGAATTGCTAGCGTACTGTACCTACCTCCTAGCTAGTTTCAAGATAATTTATTAAGTATATAATTGAAATATGGTTTTCACAACAAACAAAAACTGTTTTGGGGCTGCCGAGGTTGACGATTTTTCAGGGCCAATAATATGTTAGTTATTATTTGGTAATAACAGGGAAAGATAGATACATGAACAAATTAAATGCTTAATCTCGTACTATGATGGTGTTTGTAAGAACTTATTATATGCTAACAATTTAGAATCACTTAAAACAAACTCTTGCAAACACAACACGTAAATCAGATTAAACTTTTAAAAGTTTGAAACTTGATTTCGACTCTTGGTCACTTTTCAGAACCTTTATACATGTGTGTAGATACACTAATGTGCTGTAGACCAAATGGCGAAATAATCGAACAGTAAAAATATGGTGAGGTATGTAGATTTAATTCGTTTTACATTTTATCCAAAGTGAAAATCAATATCCGATTAATCAGGTAACGTGCTAATAGAATCATGCGCATAAGAAGTTAAAATAAAGATAGGCACAATATTAAGGCGAGAAAAGAATGCCCATAACGCACCTTGTTTGGCATCTTTTTAAAAAAAGGAAAATTTGTTTTCTCTAGTTTTTTATGTTATTTTTTTTCCATTTTAGATCTGCTAACTTATCAGAATTGTGTTTTAATAATGTATTTTCATTTATTTGGGTAATTTTGGTATGGTGTTTTGTAATTTCAGTAACTTTTTCTATAAAAATACTTACGTGACAACGACCACTTCAACACTACATCAGCCTCACGTATAAAAAAAAGAATATAATTGAAATTTGATAAATCGAGGATAAATATTGTGTTTTTACGTATTAATTTATATTTTAGAAAATTAAAAGTATGAGCCACAATCAAAGATAAATAGTTGTTACCACTAGGGGATCGGTAATTAGTTGAATGTCATGTTTACTGTGGATATATTTTTGGTTTGGACGAACCCACTTTTACCCTGTGTACACTGAACATAGTCCAATTTGTAATTAATCTAATCATTTCCCATACATTGCGTTTAATTTGACCCACATGTATATTGGTTTTTCGAATGTGTGCAATCAATTTAATCAACTTTATAACAAAATAAAGTTTGGCTCTGATTTGTTTTTTTAAATAGCCAAATCATACCTTTTTTTTCCAACTGGTGCAAAAAATTTTGAATTATTTGGTTGAGTAAATTAAATTATTTTATTTTATCTTTCTCAGAAAATAAATTCATTAATATGGTTTTTTTATTAACAAATGGTATGAAATAAATAGTTGAGAGTAAATTCCAAACTTCTTATTTAAATAGAAGAAATGTAGGCTAGCAAGCAGCAAAGGATGTAAACAACGTACGAGTAAAACCGGATTGATTCAGTTTCGGACAAAAACTCGAACCAACCCAATTTTATTGGTTTTTGTGAAGTTACAAACCAAACCATATCATTGATAAATTTTTAAAAAACAAATATTGTGTCTTTATTCGGTTTGGTTTGGTTTGGTTCTTGATTCGGATGATTAATTTAAATTTTTTTCAAAAAAGTATTTTAATTCTTTTAAAATATAATTTAAATTTTCTAAACGAGCTAATACAATCAGATAAATATCAATATGTCATTTAACATTTTATGGTATGATTATGTCACTACAAATATAGGATTAAAAATAGAAAAAAATAAGTAAATTCAATATACATACATGATTGATAATACTAAACTAGCCCATGATATGATATAAACAAAAAGTAAAATAATATATACATATAAGATTAAAAAATTTATATATTTCTGAAATCGGTTGGGGTTGGAATTTTTTAATCAAACTTTGAACCAACCATTTTTTTTTCTCGTTTTGATTAATTTTAAAATCAATTCAGATCAGCCATCCAAGCCAGGCTTGGACTACACCAGTTATGGGCCATATTTCAAGTTTCAGCCCACTTAATAAAGTGTGGTAAGAAAAATAATTCAAACCCAGTTTCTAATAAGATTGGGTTATTTATATTACAGTGCCTAGTTCTCGAATCTCGATCCAAGCTAGGCTCGGTAATATATTTTTGTATGTAATCAAAGTAATAATTTATATTAAAGATAAGAGCACAAATATTTATTATTTACTAAAGATAAATTTATTCGAGAAATTTAAATATACAACTATACACTACACTCAATAATTATGAACTATACAAGTATTTATAATTTTTTTATTCATTAAATTAAATAAATAAAAATAAAAAATTATTTGAAAGGAAATAAATTATCTTAAAATTCGCTACAATATATTTTTTTTTAAAAAATATCAACAACATTTTAATAATAATGTCTTACAATATTTAAAAAATGTCAGAAATAAATAGTTTAACGAAAATGTTTGTCAACATATTTACAAAAAATTATTCAAGATATAAAAAAATAAATTTATCTAATTAGTTTGAGTAAATATCATGTGATATGATATCACATATTTATATGCATAAGACGAGTCGACTTGATCTATAATTTGAATAAAAATAATAATTTGGGCATAGAAATTTTTTTTTTACTACTCGGGTCAGGTTCAAGATCTATACTATAAATTGACTCATGAACAGTCTCATAAAATTTGTTGAGAATTAAATTTAATATTTTCTTATATTTAATAAAGTAAAATATATACAAAATATTGTCTGTTTATATCAATATTTTAAAAAATTATTTGAGGAAATATTAAACATTTTATAGTAAAGAAAAAAATATGAAGTATATTTTTTTTAAAAAAGTGGAGTATAAATAATACAATCTTAAATGTTTGCATTGATAGTATCATTTTATTAAATTTCGGTTATGATTTTAAATTTTGTGTTACTTTTATATATTTAGTTCTCTATACTCTATAAAATAATAAATAAACCATAAAAAATTTGTATAATATTACATTTTCAAACTTTTTGTGAAGAATATCATCCCGATTTTTTTTAAATATCGACTGTTCATGCATTTAGTGTTATTTAACTTAATTAATTAAAACTTTACTGTAAATATTTTTTAAAATGTTCAAAAATAATTAAACTTTTTAAATCAAACTTTTTATCTAATAAATGTTTTTTCTATTATTTGAAAAGTATTTATTTATTATTTAAAATTTTGATATATAAATAATATATTATTTTTAAATATTTTTCTATTTTTTTATTAATAATAATTGTTCTACTCAACTAGTATATCGAGTGCAATGATAAATAATTTAATTTGATTTTAAATATAATTTCAAATTGTATAATATTTAAATATATTTATTATGTATAAAAAAATTATATAATATTTATTATATCAATAATTTGAAATAATGATTTAAAAGTTCATGGTTAGTAATTTTAATTCTTAGTTGAGATACTAATAACACTCGATAAAAATGGCGTGAATCTGAATGTGATTGAATTCCCTTGAAACTAGAATAATAATTACTCGTGAACTGAAATTTTGGAATATGTATCGATTGAACGGTGATGATGCGTTCCCGTTTCGAAGCTGAGGCTCTGCCAATTCATTAAAAAAAGAAAAGTTCATTAAATACATATGTCCTTCGGATTTCCAGATGCACTTCTCTTTATATATAAAGTCCTTCTGAAATCTGAATGGGTTTAACCAACATATATACAAACATACTCACAAACATGGCAGGTGGGATTAGACGTAATGTTTTCAAGAACAAGACGACCTCATTCAACCCTGTAGGGGAGGAAATCTCCTCACCAGAAAATCATAAAACTACTGTTCAGGATCTTTCTTTGATCTCAGTTTCCACTGATGAACGCAATGCGGTCCCTGTCGGATCCGCTCCTATTGTTTCTTCCTACAATGATCGAATTCGGCCTCTCCTCGATGCTATTGACAGGCTGCGGCACCTCAATATCATGCAAGAAGGCATCCAGCTACCCACTATTGTGGTTGTTGGGGACCAGTCTTCTGGCAAGTCCAGTGTTCTGGAGTCCCTTGCCGGCATCAGCCTCCCGAGAGGCCAAGGGATTTGCACAAGGGTTCCTCTTATAATGAGGCTGGAGAATCAACTCAATCCTCAACCCGAGATTTACTTGGAGTTTGATGGAAGAGTGGTTCCTACGGATGAAGAAAACATATCTCATGCTATTACGGCTGCTACCGATGAGATTGCGGGACATGGCAAGGGGATTTCCAATACTCCCTTGACTTTGATCGTTAAGAAGAACGGGGTCCCAGATCTGACAATGGTTGATTTGCCTGGCATAACTCGTGTGCCGGTTCATGGCCAGCCCGAAGACATCTATGAACAGATTTCCAAGATAATCATGGAGTTCATTGCACCAGAAGAGAGCGTGATTTTGAATGTTCTCTCAGCGAGTGTGGATTTCACAACCTGTGAGTCCATAAGGATGTCTCAAAAAGTGGACAAGAACGGAGAGAGGACTCTGGCTGTAGTCACCAAAGCTGACAAAGCTCCTGAAGGATTGCTGGAGAAAGTGACCGCTGACGATGTTAACATTGGACTCGGTTATGTGTGCGTAAGGAATCGTATTGGAGACGAGGCTTACGATGAGGCTCGAGCCAAAGAAGCCGAGCTTTTCGAGACTCACCCCCTTCTCTCCAAC
Source organism: Primulina tabacum (assembly GCF_025594145.1). NCBI lineage: Eukaryota > Viridiplantae > Streptophyta > Magnoliopsida > Lamiales > Gesneriaceae > Primulina > Primulina tabacum. Next base: position 40,474,479 of record NC_134558.1, read on the forward strand.
ATTAGCAAGGGTATGGTCGGAATTCCTGTTTTAGCCCAAAAACTTGTTCAAATTCAGGCATCCATCATTGTGAAATGTTTGCCGGATATCATCCGGAAGATCAATGACAAGCTGTCCACTAACATGGACGAGATTAACAAGTTGCCAAAAAGTTTGGCATCCCTCGCAGAAGCTATGACAGCCTTCATGCATGTTCTTGGCTGTGCTAAAGAATCTCTGAGGAAGATTATAATAAGAGGGGAATTTGATGAATATCCCGATGTGCAGGAGATGCATTGTACAGCAAGACTGGCCGAAATGTTAAATCAGTACTCGGAGCTGCTTAAATCCAACTCTAAAGAAAATGATCTTAAATTCAGTTTTTTGCTTGATGAGATTAGGGTACTGCAGGAAGCCAAAGCCATTGGGCTTCCAAATTTCCTCCCTAGATCCGCATTCCTCACTCAGCTCCAGAAAAAGGTGAAGATGATTTCTTACACACCCTTCGAATTTGTTGACAAGGTATGGAACTATATCGAAAATATAGTGGTCAGAAATTTGATGCACCATTCTGACAATTACCCACAACTTTTGTCCTCCATAAGAAGATCTGCACAGAATCTGGTTGCGAAGAAGAAGAAACTGTCCATCGACTGGGTGAATGATGTTGTAGAGATGGAAAAGCTGACTGATTATACAAGCAATCCGGAATATGTCGCTACTTGGAGTAAACTAATGTCCCATCAAGAGAAGCTGATGGAAATCGTGAGAGATCACTCGAAGCCCTCGGAAATGCATATCGATGGTTTGGGGGAGGTTGATGTTGCTCACCTGCGGAGCAACGTGGATATTGTTCAAGAAGCATTCGATTTGAAAATGAGGATGACCGCATATTGGAAAATCGTCCTGATGAGAATGGTGGATTGTATGGCACTGCATTTGCTGTTCAGCTTACAAAATCTTGTGAACAAGGATATGGAAACAGAGGTCATCAACGAACTTATAGGACCCCAAGGTAACGCATTGCAGCGGATGCTCTACGAGTCGCCTGCCGTGGCCGAGAAACGTTCGAGGTTGAAGAACAGCATTAAACTGCTCAATGACTCTAAGGATGTCGTGGGAAATCTCATGGACAGAATCTCTGGTGATTACGACTAGGCTTGGGTGAAATTCGTGTTCTTGAGTTTGTTTCTGTTGGTGTTTCTTTGGTTGTTATGCACTTTTTGAACTTCAGTCCCTTCTACTTTCTTTTCTAATGAATTGTCGGATGTCCCTACTAATGAATCACTAGTGTTTTTAAATATTACGATTTAATCAATTATCTTATTTTAATTTTAAGAAGTAAAAATATACCAATTCATTAATTAAAACGTTGAAATAGAAACGAGTTGCAGTTTTCTATATCATTGTTTTTAAATAAAACTCCAAATACTTCAAAATTATGAATAATTCCCAACAAGCAATTCAGAATTCCAAATACTGTATAACGAGATATATACAACTATTTTGACAACACAAAATATTCATGAAAAACTCAATACAAAATCTCGTTAAATATATAATAACAAAAATTCATAATATAATATGTTATATTTATTATACATTCAACATTAAATCCATTGAGTACTCCTTGCATGAGAAAAATCTCTCTCTTCCCACAGCCTTCACCGAGCTCCACCCTAACCCATTAACGATGTTGTCGAGAATTTCGTCGACCTTCAAGACTAGTGGTATTTCTTGAAAATGAAAAAAAATGTATGACTGGTGCTTGAGAAATAAACATATTCTTTATCCCTATTAAAGTCTCGAGTTTGAGATCAAGTTTCGATTCAAGAACAAGTTATTTATATGATTGGTCTCGTATATTTTTTTTCGGTCTCGGTCTTCTATATCATCGAATTTTTGTTTTAGTTCTATACATTTCGATTTTTGAGAATAATAGTAATTTTTAATGGGAGGACTAATTTAACACTATATACAACATCGTCACATTAATATCACAATAAGAAAAAAAAAGGACTAAAATTCCCAATAAAATAAAATAACATACTAGAAAACTGAAATTTGTCAGTAGAATTTACAAAGAGATAAATCATATTAAAAAATAAGCTTTCTAATATATAAATGTGTATTACGTGTGGGACAGTTGTGTGTATACATCCAAAACCGATGCTTTTTACGTAATCAATCAAATACGTCGTATCCTCACGATCACACACACTTGACACAATCATTTCCAAAGTATCCACAACCTCATTCACAGATTACAGTGAGATCGATCTACGTAAATGGCAGATGAAGTGGGGAACAAGCAGATTATATTAAAGCACTACATCAAAGGCTCCCCGAAAGAATCCGATATGTCACTGGAAAACTCAGTTATCAAGCTGAAGCTTCCCCCAGATTCTTCCGGCGCCGTTTTGGTGAAGAATCTTTATTTGTCTTGCGACCCTTACATGCGTAATCGAATGCAGGAATCCCAAGGAGGCTACGCTAGCTCCTTCACTCTAGGCTCTGTAATTTAGATCTCAATCTCGTTATGTACTTTTATTTGGCAAAGTGGGTGAATTAATTGGCAAAAAGTAGAAAGAAAATAGTTGTAGCATGACCATGCTAAGAAAATTGAAATGGAAGGTTCATGGATAATATAACTGATTATGGTCAATCATTTTAATTTTAATTTGTTTTTCATTTTCTTAAAATTGATAACAGCCTATTGCGGGATATGGAGTGTCCAAAGTAGTGGATTCTTCACATCCCAAGTACAAGAAGGATGACTTGGTCTGGGGAATCACTGGATGGGAGGAGTACTCCCTCATCGCTGATCCAAATTCACTGTTTAAAATTCAAGACACAGATGTGCCACTTTCCTACTATACGGGACTTCTTGGTATGTCAAACATATCATTAAGTTATTTATTCTTCAACTATCTTGGAAGGGTAATTACCGACATTTCTTGAAATGATATTGTACCCACGATATTTCGACGTCATAGCATCAACTTAAGCTTTTGAAACTGTGAAGCCATAATCTTTTAAGTTTGATGGACTGTGACTTGTGAGAAATTTATTTGTATGTTTGCCTTTTTTTTTGTTTCCTTTCTTAGTTGCTTTAATGGGCATCATCTTGCTCGATAGGTATGACTGGCATGACTGCTTACGCTGGTTTTTTCGAGGTTTGCTCTCCCAAGAAGGGAGAAACCGTGTTCATTTCAGCTGCATCTGGAGCTGTAGGGCAGCTTGTTGGCCAATTTGCAAAGTCAATGGGGTGCTACGTTGTTGGAAGTGCAGGAAGCAAAGACAAGGTCAGTCTTGTGATTTTGCATCAGCTCCAGAAAAAAAATATAAAAGTGACTCTTAGATTTGAGAAGCCCACTCACCTAATAAATTAGTATTGGGAGTGAAGTTCCGTGCTAGGCTTATGTCTTGACAGCTTGTATTTTTTTTTCTACTAATCCAAAATGGTTCAATGTCTAAAAATTTTGCTGAGGTAGGTAATGATATATAGCATTATTTACAAACAGAATTAGTCTGTGTAAACAATATTCACTTTCTGAATTAACTTCTCGTTTTCCTTTGTTGAAGGTTGATCTTTTGAAGAACAAATTTGGTTTTGATGATGCATTTAACTACAAAGAAGAACAAGACTTGAATGCTGCTTTGAAAAAGTGAGTGCTTTTTTTAACTTCTCTGTAACAGATCTTGCCATGATGGCATGCTCCGAGACAAGATGAATTTTGTGTATGTATTTGTTTTATAAATTCATCTCCATTTGAGAGCTTCTAATCGATAAATTCAGAAAGTTGATTTTTTTTAAAAAATATTGCATGACCCATGATTCAAAACAACTTATTCAGAAAGGTGGACGTGCATGATTTTTATGTGCTACGTACGGATTAAAAACATGCTTTTACCCCCTATATTTCAAACAACTTAATAGTTTTTTGTTTCGTCTTTCTTTGGCTTCGCGGCTGATTCCGTTCTTGTTTTAATTAGGTACTTCCCTGAAGGAATAGATATATACTTTGAAAATGTGGGAGGGAAGATGCTTGATGCAGTATTACTCAACATGCGAGTCCATGGCCGCATAGGCGCATGTGGGATGATCTCACAATACAATCTCGAGAAGCCTGAAGCCGTTTATAATTTGACGAGTTTGATAGGAAAACAACTCCATATGCAAGGATTTCTCGTTGGCAGTTACTACCACCTGTACCCGAAATTTCTTGATTTGGTTCTGCCTCATATAAAGGAGGGAAAGATCACGTATGTAGAAGACATAGCCGAAGGGCTTGATAGCGCACCAGGAGCTCTAATTGGACTCTTCTCAGGTCGTAATATCGGGAAGCAGCTCGTTGCTGTGTCTCATGAGTAGGGCGTTGCGTACATGTTATATATGTATTTGTGTATGCATGGGTTTGTGTGCTTGTTGGCCTGTGTGCGCGCAACTGCCTAGTTGTCCAATGTATTGATTGAAAGACGAAAATTTCTTGTTCTGTGTACGGATTTTGAGGTTTGACATATAAAATTCCGATCAAGTAATAAGTTTGGGTTTTTGTATGCTTACATCTAACAACCAAGTTACAAGGATAACATGTCTTTCCTCTTAAAGATCATTTTGTAACAAAAAGAAATGTTCCGAGTAAAATATAAACAAAACCTTTTCAGGCTTAAAAAGAAAATCCCTCGTATGATTCCATCCTCCAAAATTCCCTTCTCTTAGGCCTGGCAGTTTTGTAATCCACCTTTAGTAGGCTTTCCCCAGGGTGGTGAAACCGACACACGACCATGGCTCCTGCTCCTCCTCTTACTCCTTCCTTCACCACTAAAGATTTAAATTTTAGTTAATTTTAAATAAATAATATTAATTTTATTGCATTGGAAATGTAAAGGAGAGAATTTAAATTTTATAAACTCCAAGAGATTTAATTTTTTTGCAATTACGTTGGAAAGGTAGTGTTTTAAATTTTGTTTTCTTTAAACATAAATTTTAATTTAAATAAAATATAATATGGGGGATGTGGCAACGCTATACTCGTCCACACCGATAAAACCTCTCTTGTACCCTTCCCCAAGTATTCTTACTGACGAAACATCCGCTTATTATACGTATAAATATATCTGAGGCACGCTCCTCTTCCATTTCACGGATCAATTACTGCTTCTTTTGCATCTGTAAGTAATCTCGATTTATTTCCGTGCCGAAATCTCACAAACACAACAAGAACGGCGTTCTTTTCGTTTCTAGTCGATCTGTCTTCGCATTTTTGAATTTTTTTTTCCAGTTTTTCCGTGTAAGATCCGTCCAGAATGTTTTGATATTGTTTTTTCTTGCGCGAAAAATTTGTTTATCTGTGGTTGAAATTAATTGATTTTCTGTTTTTTCTTGCTTAACAAGTTGGTTTGTTTTGTGCTCGATTCTTTACCTTCAGCGAGTGACGTGAATGAAATGGAAATTTGTTTGACAAATCAGTGAAAGATTTGGGGCTTGTTTGGTTTTGTTTTTTAGAAAATGATCGGGGGAAGTTTTTTTGAGAAAATAACATAAAATATGTTTGATTTTTTTTTTTTTTTGGAAATGTTATAATCATTTTTTTGATAAAATTGTGGAAAATGTTGACGATATTTTGATCTATATTCTTAGATAACAATTGAGTATATTGGGAGGAGATTTAGAAGTCATTATTATATTGGAGATGTAAAAAGACTTTGGGTTTAGAGAATAAAAATAATTTGTTAATGTTTGTTGTTATCTGGAGGAAGAGAAAGTTGGGAACGGAAATAAAACCAAGCTAGTCCTTGGAATTTTGGTTTCTTTGTCCAACAATTTGCAGATGTATAGGTTTAAACAGTCGGCCAGTGATACGAAACTCAAAAAAGATCCACGAGTCATTATTCAGAATACAGTTGTTCTATGAATAACTTCTCAGAAATTTAGCTGCAATTTTTGTAGAGATCATTTTTTTTGTAAACAGAGAAAGCCTCCGCTGCAATGCCGATGAAGCGACCCTTGTTAAAATCCAAATTCTCTTTAAGGCACTATTCATTATCCTCGGAAAATGTGCTGAAAACTGGGGGCATTTTGAAGCAGACCAGAACCTTTTTAGATTTTGACATTGCTGAATATTCGAAACTGACCCATGACTCCAACCCATTACACTCTGATTTGAAATGTGCCAAACAAGCTGGTTTCACAGAGATCCCCCTGTCCCCGGAAATGCTCGTGGCTTCTTTGTTTCCTAGAATCATTGCTTGCCACTTCGTAAGCATCATTTATTTTGTTTTCATTTTCGTGAATCATGCTCTTTCCATAGCGTAGAATAATTGGTGAATCCATTTTTATTGATGGATTGAGTAAAATGTGTAGCCGTGGGCTGTGTATGTGAAGCAAGAACTGAACTTCAGGTCACCAGTTTTCATTGGAGATAAAGTTGTTGGAGAAGTAGAGGCGAAAAACATTAGACAGATTAAAGAATTTTGTTTGTAAGTTTCCTCAAGCTTGTCATGTTAGGCTAAAATTTGTTTCTACATATTCAAAGTTTGCTCCACGTTTTGATGCTATGGAATGATGTGTAATAATACTTTGTAGGGTGAAGTTTGTGACCACATGCTTCAAAGATGGTGAAATAGTTGTGATTGGCAGTGAGGCTATGGCTATGTTACCTACGCTATCTATAAAAAAAACATGATTCTCAAAGCACATGTCGGTTATGGGTGCTCATCCGGAAGCAGCAGAATGCCACATTCAGTACTTTTTTCTACTCTTCTGGGCCAGCAGTACAAAAGTGCTTGGCTAGAGAAAGAGTTTTATTAGACATGACATTTTCAAGAGCCTTTTCTTTTTAAATAAACTAAAAATAAAAGCAAGTGCCTTAAAGAGAACATGGATCTTAACAAGGGTCGCGTCATCAGGTTTGTTGCTGACACTTTCTCTTTTACGAAAACTTTATGTTTACAGAAGCTTGCCAAAATTAGGAGAAACAATTCATCGAACACTTTGTACTTTGAATAATGAAAAAGTAAAATTCCGTGTATTATGTGACACTTGTGGAAGTGTCGAATGAAACTGCAGAAATCAATAATATAGAGGTTTCATTATGTAGTATTGAGCTCCAAACTAATAAATCTTAAAGAAACTCAGGTATTGGGCTTGATTTAACAATGGCCCAGCTTGAAGTTTTCCGTCAGAGCCAGCATACGTTGGGATCTATCGAAGGTCCAAGTACATATCAAATGTATTTTAGATTGTTTTGGTTGGAATGATTTGCTTCAGGTCGATCCATATTTGTCTGTGTTTTTTTATAATAACGGAATATTTAGGAAATTGTGATAATGTTATAAATCTATTGAAAAAGTGAAATCTCTATAAACACTGGAATATTGATGGATCTTTCTCGAGTTTGGAATATGAATCGGTTCTATTCGGGACAATTTGAATGATATGATTTTGCGTTCAAACTCTTAAAATTTTGAATTATATTATTCTGATTAATTCTATATAACTTGTCAGACCATAGGGTCATGTGCAGGGATATGATAATTAGTAGGGCTCAAAGCTTATGGTCTGTTATATATGTATCCATTAAGCATCACAGCCCCATCATATACCTTCTTTACATGATGAATTTCGAATAAATCTTCAGTATCGAATTTAAGTGACAAGCTGCTTCGTACATTGGAATTTCTCAATAAAAAATAATTGAGTATAGTTATACTATATATTTCCCCGTTAAACTATTGCAATTTTAATATTCGTAAAGACTTGAACCACGTTTGTGTGCCCAATACGTTGTGAATATTTATTTAGCAATTTAAGTATTTTCTCATCTATGTGAGAATAGTCAACCAGTCTACAAATTCTTTCTCATCTATGTGAAAATAGGTCAACTAGTCTATGATTCTTCGAACACAATATTGTTTTCTATCTGTCTATTCATCAGACATCAGAGTGTTTTGGCTTCCTTCTTTGAAAATTAGGTCCAGGACTAGAACTTTCTCCAGATGAAAATTAGGTTGGTCATTTCCTCTTGTTAGGACATCTTCAACTTCTCAGTGCTCTTGTTTTCAGCAAATTCATCAAAGTGAGGCATGCCACCCATTTGCTGCTTCTCTTCTTTCTTCATTTCCATAAAAGCTATATTTTTTTATTAGAAATGTGCTGATATTTCGAACAAACTTTTACATTTATATGACGTCCAACATGTTTCTGTCAGAAAATGACTGCATTAGTTATTTTACCCTAGAAGTCACATATCTAGTCATTAAAATTTTTAAGGTCCATCACTATCGCCTCACTCCAAGTTGGATCCTTTCAAAGAATTAAAGTTTCAAAATCCGATATTTTTACGGGCAAAAAGATACACTAGAGACCGGTTTTGAATGATTTGGAATTGTTATTTTAGTGTTTTCAGCAGTGGAGACGAATGTCAAGACTATTTATTTTGTACTGTAATCTGTTGACAACTACTGTATCAGATTGTGATATAAATTTGATGATAATTAGATATGTATTTTGTACAAGAATTTGTGCTCCTAATTGCTTAATGCATCACCATTTTGGAGAATCTGTCTACGCCAAAAAAAAACTTAGTATTTGAAAGACTCCTATACGTTATACACGTACGATAGCGAAGTTTGAGTTTAAATTATGTTGATTGCTAGAAATTAGAATTTGAAAGATTCCTACTCTCCATAACTGGTATTAAGTCTATGAAGTTTGACTCGAGTTTTTTACATGAAGAGGAACTCTTGATGATGGCTGCTCTGGCAATTTTGAGGCGGAGGAAGGTGTTTTCAGATTGCTTTGTGGTTCCTGTTCGTTCTATTCAAAGTACCTTGAGTCAGGGGCAATCCTGTCAGCACTTGGACTCTCGCGATCTTTGCTCTGTCACAGACAACTTCTCTCATACTTCAGATCATAGAAGGAATGATGATCAAACTTTAATTTTAAACAAGGAACTTTTAAATTTCTCATTATGTGATATAATTAGGCATAAAGCTTATGGGAGTTCCACATCTCTTTATGGCACTGGAAGGTCGAATTTCAATTCTCTGGTGGGTACCAAGTTGATGTCTCAATCTACTCGATATGCTTCCACAGCAACTGCAAATAAACCAGATTTGGGAAGTGACAATGAAGATACTGAGGAAATGGCCGCTGAAAAGAGAAAGGAAGCATCTCCTGAAGAATGTGATCAAGCTGTTGTAGGCCTAAGCACCGCCAAAGCCAAGGCAAAAGCTAAAAAGCTGCAAGAATCTCATAATGTTGTTAAGTCCTTTTTAAAAAGACTTTGGGCCAAATTTTTAGGTATTGGTCCGGCTCTGAGAGCTGTGGCTTCCATGAGCAGGTAGAATTTCTTTTTATCTGTGCATCACTTTCCAATTTGCCTTCTCTATATGGTTTATTCTTTGTACTTTCAGGGAAGACTGGGCCAAGAAACTTGTTCACTGGAAAAATGAGTTTGTATCAACACTGAAGCATTACTGGTTGGGCTGTAAGCTTCTGTGGGCTGATGTGAGGATCAGTTCGAGATTATTGCTGAAACTTGGTGGAGGAAAAAGTCTCTCCAGAAGGGAGAGGCAACAGCTCACAAGAACTACTGCTGATGTGTTTAGGCTAGTTCCATTTGCCGTTTTTATCATTGTTCCATTCATGGAATTTTTGTTGCCTGTGTTCCTGAAGCTGTTCCCAAACATGCTACCGTCAACATTCCAGGACAAGATGAAAGAAGAGGTATTCACCACACTCCTGGTCGTAACAAATTAGAAGGAAATAAACCCATTAAACACAGTATTATCAACAGACTTGATCATTTAGGTACGACAACAATATCAAAGTTAGATTAGCATTTCATATTAATTTGCATTTATGAGGCTTTGACTGATTCCTCCTTGAAATGACTTTTCTTTGATACACGAAGTTGTGTTGTATTAAATTATACTATCTCGGATACTCTCATGTATCCATTTGCTAATCAATGAATTTACTGAAACTTACTCTTTCAGCTTCTTATTAGCATTTGAAGTTTTTGTAGTTGCTTGGCATTATACATTTGTAGAAGTTGTGTATGGTTCTAAGTTCCGACTTAGAAGTATATCATTTTGTAAACTTTTGGAAAAAGAGAGGAGTCATTGACATATCTCCTATTAAAAGTGCTATAATGACTAAGCACACCTTCATGCCATTCATAAAAAGAGAAGTGGACTACTCCATAACTTCAGATGCAAGACTCTTTCATTCTTACTTGAAAATTTGACATCGTCAATTGCTGCATTTGGCGTGTATCATTTCGGATGCCTTTGCCAAGAGCATTATAGTTCTTTTTCTTTCTGTTTCAGCACTCTACTGCTGGGTTATTAGTTTCTGTGCCTGAAAATAAGGACTCATGACCTTTTAATTCAGAAATTTACTTCCTTGCATATGCCTTAGCTTTTAGAGTCGACTAAACCAGACTAAGTACCAGTGCTGAAGCACAAAACGACTTGCACATGCAGTTGTGTGCTCCATATGTAATATTTCTTGATCTTCATTATCTTGCTTGAGCCTTCTTTTATAGGATGTTAAATTTGCCGGACATGAACATATGTAGGAAGCACTAAAAAGAAGGTTAATGGCCAAAATAGAATATGCGAAGTTTCTTCAAGACACAGTCAAAGAAATGGCGAAAGAAGTCCAAAATTCACGGAGTGGAGATATCAAGAAAACAGCAGAGGACCTTGATGAATTTCTGAACCGGGTCAGTGCAAAACTATCAATTTGTTAATACAAGTGCATTACTCCATAATTTTATATTTATATTTATATTTGCTTTGGTGCAGGCTAGAACCGGTGCTGGTGTTTCAAATGAGGAAATCTTAGGATTTGCTAAGTTGTTCAATGATGAACTCACATTAGATAATATCAGCAGGTAGGTAAAGGTTTGGCTTGTTATATTCGTAGTCTCTTTCATTGATCAATCATTAAATATTGAGATCATTATTTCTTAGTTATTGTAATTGTTGGTAAAGTTTATTTTGGTTGACAGGCCTCGTTTAGTGAACATGTGCAAGTACATGGGAATCAGCTCCATTGGAACTGATTCTTATTTGCGGTATATGCTGCGAAACAGATTGCGAAGGTCTCCACATCTCACTTCCTATCTAAATCATTATATATAAATTCTGATAGTCTATCAGAGCCTATGCGTATGGTAGTTTACTTTCTAATGAATTGATGACTTGGGGTATAAAACATGCCTACGTATCATTCTTCTCCACTATGTATATTTAACTTTGGATCCTGTACAAGAGTATTTGAATTAGAAAAAGTACAGCCATTTGATTGGCTATTCATCACTAATTTTCTTTTTGATAATTTTATCCAGGATCAAGAATGATGACAAATTGATTAAAGCAGAGGGTGTGGAGTCTCTATCAGAGGCTGAGCTTCGTGAAGATTGTAGAGAGCGAGGCATGCTTGGAATACTTTCTGTGGAAGAAATGCGCCAACAGGTTTGTACGACCAAAAAATTACAACATTGTAGTGAATATACAGTAACTTAGAAGCAAAAATTTAAATTTCAACAGGTGTGTAATCTGATACATGAAAATGCAATCCAAGTCGAGTCTCTAGAAACTCAAGGGTTATGATTTGTGTGCATTTATAACTTGTGAAGAGTAAATCAAGAACCACCAGATTAAAACCTGAAGCCTTTGATTGTGCTACATGAAAATGTAATCAAAGTCCTGAGCAAGTATGAAAGAGTTTATTTTATGGCAGTGGTACTCTGTAGAAACTTTAAATTTCGGAACACTATAATTTGTATTCTTTACTCGCTGTAAATTTGTGTAAGCGTAAGAAAAATTAGTTCTGCATGTCTATTTAAAATAGTCAGAATTTTCTGTTCGTTCTCAACCAAATCTTTTCTGGGCCATGCTTTAATTTGGTAGTGGAATTTTTTTGAGCTTGGTTGTAAGAACAGAAATTGTCACAATTAAATTAACTTGTCTACTTGCATTGCAGCTGCGTGATTGGCTGGATTTATCTTTGAATCACTCTGTTCCATCTTCACTTATGATTCTTTCCAGGTTCATCTGAGTGCTTCCTTATTTTTTCCGTCTAATTTTTATTTTGGTTCTTCTTAGCAGTTGTTGAACAGCATATAATTAGTTTATCTATTTGGCAGAGCCTTTGCGGTATCTGGAAATATAAGTCCAGAAGAAGCCGTTCGAGCTACATTATCTTCGCTACCAGATGAAGTCGTAGATACTGTGGGCATCACATCATTGCCATCTGAAGATTCTATAGCAGAAAGGAGGAGGAAGTTGGACTTCCTTGAAATGCAGGAAGAACTTATCAAGGTTTTATGAATTTTTTTTGTTCCCAAGAAACTCGATCAATTTTGGTTTATAAGAGTCAGGTGCTTCTTGATATGTCCATTAGTTTGGGCATGTGTGGTTCACTGTTTTACTCTTTTTAAATTAATTTTTTTTAATGGAATTGACTGTAGGAGGAAGAAGCAAGAGAGGAAGAAGAGCTGACCAAGAAGAAAAAATCCGCTGGTGTTGAAGAAGACGTGGCTTTGAAGGAGATGGCATTATCAACTGCTAGACCAGCGCAAGAACAAGCCAGAGAAAGAGCTGTCGATAAGCAAGAAAAGCTTTGTCAGCTTAGTCGTGCATTAGCCGTTCTTGCTTCTGCTTCTGTAATTACCAGTAGTTGGGATTTTAAGTTCCTTATAACTTTGTACTCTTCAAATTTATGGTGTTGATTCTTAAAATTTTCTTTCTTCCTTTTGATGTCTTATGCAGTCGGTAAGCAGGGAGCGGGAAGAGTTCCTCAGTCTAGTCAATAAAGAGGTATGTAACGACTTTTTGGTGTACCTTTAATTGAATATGTATAGGTTGGTGGAGCTGTTATCCAATGAGTATTCAACTGGGTATGTTTATACTAAACTCTGAACTCTAATTATTATGACATGTTTCGTATATTTTTTTCTAAAACATAATTGTTTGGTAAATTTTTTGAGCATAGCTGATAAGACGTCAAAATGAGTTGTTTGTATTATGTTCGTTTTGTAATTATTATCATGATAAAAATATATTATGATACCAAACACATAACCATCTTTAAGTTCTTTTGATTTATTTGATCCAAACATCTTAATTGATTTTTAAGCTCCTAAACTCTCTGAATCATCATCTTCAGATAAGCCTTAGAGAATGTTTGGCCGAGCTTACAAGCTTTTTAAAACATATTATAAGTTGTTTGAGAGCTTATAAGCACTGAAAACCAATTTGGTAAATTTTTTTGAAAGAGCTCATGTCAAAAATAAGTTATTAAACAACTTATAAATTGCTCAAAAATGGCTGGTCACCCTAATTTATTTTTCTTGTTTTGATAGTTTAAAAGAACAAAATATCCCCAATTTTTTTTATATTCCATATATACCTTTCCAAAATTGAATGACATAGATTCCAAAATATATTAAAAATATTTATTCACATTATTTTTATAGTAATATGATAAATTTCTATAATTATAACCAAGGTAAATAAATTTAGCCAAACCTTCTTAGTTCCAAATTAGTTGGGGTGGGGACACGATATTTTTGTTTGAATTTAAACATGGATCCTTGAAGTTTGCTTCGTTATTTAAAAATATCAGAATTTTGAAAATCCATGTCGCTAAAGCTTTTGAACATTTTGTTGTAATGTTTGTGAATGCACTTGAATATATTTAAAAATAGCGGTGTCTGTAGCTTGGAATGATTTCTAAAAACATCTCTAGATTGAGCTGTACAATAGCATAGTGGATAAAGATGGCACAGATGGCGAAATAGAGACAATGAAGGCATACAAAGCTGCTAGTGATGAAAGTGAGGATGCTAAACCTGAGAGTGACAATGTTTCATCTGCGCTCATTGATAAGGTATTGGTTTTTCATCGTATGGTTTTTTTCCTTTTCATGATCCTCGATAATTAAATTCCTTGCACTTAGTACTATCTAATACAAAAAAGGCGTAGAAAATAGAGATAAGCTACCCACGAAAAGAACAGAAAATGCAAGGTCCGAGTGAAAACAAGCTGGGACATTTTTAGAGTTCCCAATGTAGCTAAACTGGATTTATTTACTCTATTTGGGATGATTTGGTCCAGGTCGGTGCCATGCTTCAAGATCTTGAGAAAGAGATTGACGATGTAGATGCAAAAATTGGTGACCATTGGCGAATACTTGACAGGTAGAACAATGATGTCCTAATTATTTTGCATTTTGCCTCTCATTGCTGGTTGGATTCTTATCCTACTAGTGACAAGCGTACAAGGTCCTTGCATTTCAAATTAATTGTGCAAATTTTATGTGTTGCCATTCTCCCAGAATTCCAACCCCATCTGGGAATGTTTTAATGTCGAGATTGTCAAAATTAAAATGGATACCCAAATTTGTGGTTCAGTGCAGTTGAGGTTATCATCAAATCTTTCCACGTTACAGATATATAACAGAATTTAGTTGGAATCCACAAATCCAAATGCAATACATTCAGCAGCTTTCTAGCTCGTGAATCATTCTCGTTTTTTAGGGGTTTTCGTTTTCACAGACTGAGCGAATTACCATACCTGTATAGAGAGTGGGACTAGCGAAATTATATGGAATATCTTGCTCAAGTTTCTCCGAGTGATTCCTGAATATTTTGAACTTTTCGTCCCAAGTTCTCTATTGACACTAATTGATATTTGACATAGTATTTGGCTAGTGTCGGTAAGGCGATCTATGAAGGTATGCTTTTGTATTGTCTAGTAAATAATAATTGAACACATGTGTACAGAGATTATGATGGTAAAGTGACCCCTGAGGAGGTGGCTTCTGCGGCTTTGTACTTGAAAGACACTTTAGATAAAGAGGGAGTGCAAGAACTTGTCAGCAGTCTTGCCAAAGATGCAGGTCGGAAAATTCCTTTTTTTTTGGGTTATTAAAGAAAACTAGAAATATATTGTTGATTCTGTTTTGATTTTATTATATCAGTCTTTTTAACAGCTACAGAATTAAGACTGATTGTTTTTCGAGAAATAGAAAGGTAACCGAGATTGTTTTTTATTAGTTTTACCCAACAAAATCCTGAATTTCAAACTTAAATTGAGCTAGTATTAACACTGATCTGGTTGTACCTGAGGCCCTGAACACCTCAATGACTTGCAAACTTTTGGGCTTTTTTTTCCCGTCTGAGATTTGTGCCATCAAAATATAATCTAACGTGTTTTTTGGTATTTATTTTTGCTTTAGATGGAAAAATACTGGTCGAAGACATCGTTAGACTGGGCAGTCGTTTGGTAGATGGCAGCAAACCTGAATCCGAGGAAATGTAGATAATGTTACTTTGTTGAACTCATATTGTAGCTTAGTCAGGTAACAAAATTTTCGTGGCACGTTAAAGTTTTTAAGCATTGATGTCAGACTCGGGTGGAATTTTGACGAATAGATTCACCACTCAAATTAACGGATGCCAGGCAAGCATGTCTTTTTCAAGTAAAACTTTGTCATTACATAGTCATCCACATAATGAGAATATTCTTCTATTTGTTTAAATTTACATAATATTTATTTTATTCTGGAAAATATTTTTATGACATCATAAGTCATTTCGTTGTAATTATTTTAAAATTTAAAAGTATCTCATGTACCATTAAAATAATCACATGTCACTTACGAGACACGATTAAGTTAATCCTACATCTTCTAACCTGAAATTAAATAACATTAAAATCCCCTTTTCAGAATAAAAAACATGCGTGTATCACATATTTTTAGAGGTGAACTTAAGAAGCTCAAGTAACAAGGATCTAATAAAGAAGGGTTCGAAGGTGCTTCGGGCCAAAGAGTGGGTGCGCGAGTCTTTGCTTCAAATATATTGCTGACAGGGTATTAGAGAGATTGGTGGCATTGATGGGGTTAAACATACTGACGATCTTGATAAATGGGTAATTACTCTTTTGCACGGTCGATCTAACACAAAAATGTAGCAGACTTCAAAGCAGATGTCTGAGACACCGGACATTGTGGCTGAGCTCCTCGATATACTCCCGTCAAGCATGCAAAATTCTCAATCCAGCAGAACTCCGACTTACATAGACAAGTGAGTTTATTCCTTCTCAGCAATAACAACAAAGACATCTTTTAGGGACCACTTCCTTTTCTCGTTTTTGGCCGAGGGGTTGATCACTGCCTTTTCTGCATTGGATGGACGATATCCGATCACAATCTCTCTCCTTTGACGTGCACGTAAGATTATTTCATAGAAACTCAAGTCTTCACCTTCATACAGGTAAAGATTCGCTCCTCTTATGTGCAACTCGTTACCCTGTAAAATGTACAAGGTTGTAGAAGATTACTAGGGGGAGACGTGAATAATCAATGAGCCATGATGCACCTTTATTTGTAAAAAGACTCACATGCAGAATCAGACACACATAGCTTGGATATGGGTCGGACAAGTATTCAGCACATATACCCCTAGAAAACATGGGGATACTTCAAAAGTTGTGACAAGGGCTAGTTTCTTTCTATTGGAATTAAACAAAACTCAAAACATTTCGGACCCAAAAAAATGCTTGGTATGAAATGAGATTACCAGGTTATTCTTGCCAGAATTTTCAAAAGGTAAGAAATAGAACAAACATCAGAAGTCAGCTATCTGCCATTCAACAAATTTATTCTAGAAAACCCATGGTACAAAAAAAAAAAATAGCTTTGTTTTGCAAGAAAATGGTGTAACTGAATTGTACGAAATTTTTAAACAGAAATGCACCTCTTCAGCAAAAAGTTCTTCCAGTACATCATTAATTTGGCGATCCTCAGCAACCATGGCCAGAGCCATGCTAACTAGCTCGTTTGATAGAACATAATCACTGATTTTCGACATGGACAACAGATTTTTAGTCCTTGGATCAAGAATTTCACTGATGATAACCGATTTATCCGAAGCTTGTTGCATTTCCCCAATCCACGAGCCTTGCGAGAAGCTACTTCTGTAAGCTTGAGGAATCATGGCTTCTCTTATTGGAAGGCGCTTTGCCTGAAAAACAAAGATTAATCTTTTCTTGATGTTCAAAATCAAAAATCACAGAACCAGTAATTAAAAAAAGTGGCACATCATGCATGTCTGGTTAAGATGTCAATTTTGCTTCTTTTCACCTTTCAACATTTTTTTGGTTAGGATTAGTGAGGCCGAGATTTATAGCCAACATACGAGAGAGTTAGAAGCCAATGCCAACATATAACTAGTAAATATTTGAACAAACTCTTTGGCTGACAGGCCAAGAATAACATCATAGTTAATAAAATAAACTAGTTTAAAAGTTTATTCCAGCTGGAATATAAGTAAAATATGGTAGAGAGTTGAGAGTGGGTGAAAAGACATTTCCTTTTAGTTGACCTTAGATCACCTGTTCACGGGAATATAAAATTATTTGAGGATGTAGAGCTCTTGCAGCACCTTCGAAGGATGAACCAATTAAGAATTTCTCAATTGCTGGAGGGATTGGAAATCTATATTTATTTTTGTCGATTAAGGTTGTAATTTGATGTTATAGCAGAAATAAATATTTTGTTGTTGAATAATTAATTCCATCAAAGTTCTTAGATGACCAGAATTGCAAAATTAAAGCAGATATAACTGATTCATAAATCTAGACTTGAGTGAGTTAGAAAAGAAAATAATTCCAGTCCACAGATTCTAGCTAGTACATTCTAGCAGCTTTTTTGTCTCAGTGAGGGCACATCCACACTCTAATGCCAGTTTATTCATAGACTCGTAGATCGTCAACCTTCTGCGTTGTCAAAAATGTTTTTGGGGCAAAGAATATTAAGGCCAAATTATAATCACTTTTAGTAAAAGTGATAAAGAGCTGAATACAATTTACGAATCTATGTTGTTAATAAATCAAAAATCAACATCCAATTAATGTACCTGAATGTCACGAATCAGCAATAATGTGGCGAGAGATCTAGAATCAGCTTTAATTGCTGCATCTTCTACAGACTCATCAGCCAAAATTAGTATCTGCGTCACCGAGAAAATTATTTGGAAGGAAACTCGAGTAAAAAAAATTGGGTTGGTTAAAATGATTTAATCATAATAAAACAGCCTCATTTCTTTATGAAAAGAGTCGTCAAATATATCAGGTTTTGGAATGATCAACAATAAAAAGTGTTATGCCAGTGACACCTCTAACTATCACTTCTCAATTTCACCACTGCAGGCTCTATCTATTGCATGTTTATTACCAAGCAAGTGATCAATGTAGCTTACCGAATCAAAAGATTCCAAAGGCAGGCTTTCAAGGTTACGTCGTATGACCGCATTTCCTTCACGGTGGACAAGTGTTATATTCACCAGTCGGCTAGTGTCGAGGCCACCATCGATTAGCTTTCTTTCTCTTTCCTTCTCTGTAACATCATTGAACATCCACAATTCTGATCCATGTGCTAGAATAGCATCCAATACCTAACAATCCAAACAACAAAGTTTATTTTGAACAGAATAACTTGATGTACAGCAAAATTTGGAAGGAATAGGATATAGCCTTAAACAAATAAAACGAATATTCAAATTTGAAAATCTGCAGGTACATTATGTTTATTGAACAAGGTGATGAGATCATCTCTTTGTCAGGTGCATCACCAAGAAATTTAAGCTCCATCGACAAAATATCACTAGCCACCTGTACTTGTGTATTTTGAATTACCGTTATCATATCTTCCATGTCTCTCCGCCAACCACACAGAAGTATCCGCTCAAAAGACTTGTGGTCAATCTCATCCTGTGGTAGATTTCCTCTCCAGACCTGCAGCATTCAGTTGAAGAAGAGAAAGAATTAGGGGCTTCAATTAGCTGGCTTACCACAATCATATCATCAATGTCTCGCCTCCATCCACAAAGTAGAATCTTCTGTGACTTTCTTGTTGGTCTGGTAATATGTATGAATGTTGCATCAATGACCTGAATAACGAAATTAATTTTGTGTATGTAAGTTTTGTTTATGGTATGCCCCACTCACATGAATTTCATGGCAGGAACCAACCCAACACCATTTCTTTCATGAGTGGCAAGCCCACCATCTGACTTATGATATTTGTTTCCCCCCATTAAGTTCATTTTATAAGTTCGAAAAAAAAGGAACTAACTGTTCCACATCGTAATATGAGATTCCAATCAACTAGAACTCTTGGAAGTGAAAAAGGTTAACTAAGAATAAGATTGACAACATAAATTATCAACTACTCGAATTCAGTCCCTTGGCATAACAAGAGTTGTTTCGCAAACATATGATTTCAAATATACAATCAAACTTGCAAGAAAGAGTGTGGAGGGTAAAACGTGATGACAGATTATGTTAGAAGATGATGACGATAAAATATTGTTGACATACTCTTTGTTGTTGTTTTTATGATTATTAACTAATTCACTTTTTTTTAATTACAGAAAAAAAATAAAATCGACAAGTGAGTTTGCTAGGTATCCTTGAATCTCACGTAGGATATGATGGTCATCGTCAGTCTTTGAAGCTAATAGGCATAGATGCAGAAATAGTAACTACTGACACGTTGTAAAAAGGAAAGGGAAGCACCATTGGTAGAGTTGATGGAGCATAACTATCATCATCCTCAGCAATAACAAGAATCTCGTCCCCTTCTTGTAGGACATAAGAGTCATCAGGGTTTAGAATAATTTTTCCACCATTTGATGCTACCTTCACCCCACAAGGAATAGCTTCTGGGAAGCTGATCAAAACATCCTCAAACTGCATCCCATCCAACTGTGGCCATCTTTTGATATAGAACTCGCAATTTTCAAACCCAAGAATATCCTCCCATATCTGCACTGGCAAATCCACAAAATAGTCTGAGAAAAGCTGAAAAAGGGAAGCAAAGTTTCAATCAAGTACATAAAGTAAATCTAAAAAACAGTATGCAGTGTCACGCACAAACAGCGGATAAGAGGATGATAAAGGTTACCATTTTCAATGGACCATAAACAAAACTTAGTAAAACAACTATAAGCCGACCTGAGCAAGCCCAGGCTGTCGAGCACATTGAATCATCAGCCTACCAATTACATCATGTGCCACAACAGTTTGAACAAGATCTCCACCAACGAGTCTTACTAAGACTTCATTATCAAGATCACTAAGTTCTACCACTATGTGTCCCCTCAATCCTTCTTTTACACCCGTTAGGCTCAATACTGTCCTTAGTGCACGAGCATCACTCTGCATGTGTAAGAAAGAAACTTCAAATAGGTATCAAATGTTAAACAAGCAGTATTGAGATGTGTTCGATCCTCCATCGGGCTAACCTGATCAGCATTTCCATCTTCGGCGAGGACAATTATAGCACGAGCTTTAGAAACAGACACCTAGGAAATCTCTTACAGTTAGCTTGGAAAATAAATTCCACCATTATATGGTTAATTGCCCAAACAGCCACATACACATACATGTATATACAACCATAGATCTCAAATAGCCTTTGTCATCTTAATGAGGAGAAATTCATGGATCTCAAATTAAGAACGAGTCAAAAAAGAAGTTGAAGAAAACCAAGAAATAGCATACTTTTTTTAAGTCAGCTAGTATAAGAGGACTTCCACTTCTGCATATAACTGATGTTCCTCTAAAGTCAAATTCCATCTTAGCAATGTCAAGCTCCATCTCTTCTTTGTCTCGTTCAGCCATGACAACCACTATTCCTCCACTCAAACTCTCATTGGCTATGGCAAGTTGATTTAACAATGATCCCTGTCAATACGATAGAACTGCCATCAGCATCGCACTCTAGTAACATGATAACAAAAACTGAAAACAGGATGCCGGTAAAAATAAAAACATCTTTGCTGCGCAACATTTCAGTGCGGAAAAAGGAACATTTCTTGAACAGATACAACGACATCAAATAAGGGTATACCAACTTATCACTCCACCCAAGGATAAGAGTGTGGTTTTGCTCCACTACTTCACTTTTTCCTTTCCTGAGTGAGTCAAACTTCTCAGAAATAGCATCAGAAACAAGGCCAAGCATCATTGCAAATATAAGCATCCCACCAAAACTAATGGAAACAGAAACAAGCCGAGGACCAATGCCATCGGAATTTGCATGATTCCCTGAGTCAGCTACATAAGTCCAAGAAAGCCAAAGGGAATCAGCTAAATTGTCATTTGTCACGCCAAAAAGCGCTAATCCTCCAAGACATATCAACAATAAAGTAGCGACTAACAAAGCCAGAGACTTAGCATATGGGGTTGCAGATAAAAAGGCATCCACCCTATACGCGAGCTGCTTGTTCAAAGAGACTTCCTCTGTGTTATTGTCCAGCGACTTTCTTGAATTTGAGATATAGTCAACACACTTGAAGAGTAATAAAGGGAAAGACAACAGTATGATTGAAAAAGCTAATGCTACAATTTTAATGCTTTTGCTAGGAAGACTATCAACAGAGAAATTCTGTTTTGACATGATATTAATATCTACAGGGTCCAAATGATTGCAAAGCTTTAACCTCACGTTGAGCTTGGATAATTGATCCTGCAAAAGAGAGGAATTACGCTTATTAGCAAGCTATGATTAACAGCATCCTGAGCAATAATTGATTCTGTAAATTGTTACAAAAAATCTTTAGACGTGATACCACCATGTTTTGATAGAACTAGATCAAATCATATCAAATACCTTTTAAAACTAACAACCAGGCTATATTATTTTAGAAGTTGACAAATAAAACATACATTTCATGATACTCCATCATTTACACATCTTACATGTACTCTAAAATTCAATCACTAAACCACGTCTATCTCAAATTAACTAATGAACCATACTCATCTACTTTCTACTATCGAGAATAAAAATACTTATATGGTTAAAACATTTAGTGGAGTTACCTGTAAATCAATAATCTCATTGTGTAATGAAAAATTCTTCTGTACCAACGAAGATAGCACCGTTATAAGAATCTGCACCCAACCACAGTGTAAAATATCAACTTCTACTCTGTGGAGCTCGAGTCATGCAAAATTCTCAGGCAAACGCTCACAGTTTATATAGTTAGAGAAAAATGTGGTTAAGGTAACAATTACGCCAGCTATACAGTGAAACTAGGTAATCTCTCCATATTCATCATGGAGAGATGTATAAATCCTAGCCACCGCCGTCGTACATTGTGCTTAAAGAGTGGTACGCTAATGTCACACAAACAGAAGAGAGAGGAAATATTTGCTCACTGCCGCGGTAAAAGCCAACTGCCAACGAACTCTCAACCTTCCTCTTAGAAAACCGAAAAAGTTCTTCCCAGGAGACGTCGTTTTGGCTTCGCGTGAAACTTCATCTTTTGGATTAACCTCCACGACTCCCCCTCTATCCGAAGTATCATCAACGGCCACCGTTGACTTCTCGTAGTTCCTTCCGAACTTGAAACGTCGCCGTCTGAACCCTGAAAAATTGGAAGGATAGCTACTTAGAACTGGAGTGGAGTCATCAGTAGCTGGGCGAGACGGAAACGAAGCGGCTGCCGAGTTGAATTGCGTGGGGTGAGTTGAGAATCTTCTTCTTCGGGAGGTTCGTTGGTGGTGAGAATGGGTAGAGTGAACGAAGGAATATGAAGGAAAAACCCAGTCCCTCGCGCCGCCGGGCGTCGACGGTGAGGCGGCATCGGAGTTATGGGACATGTCCGGAACTGCAACGGAAGTTCAGTTCGGTGAGGCACGATTATAAATCACACGCTATGATGGACCCCACGTGTTCCTGGATGGGGACCACCCTCCTCGCTAATTAACTTACGACAATACCCCTGGAAAAACTTGACGTTTCATTAGGATGATTTATTCTTCGCATTTTACTTTTATTTTTTGAAATAATTATTTAATGATAAATAAAAATAATAATGACCAAATCCAATCTCTTTTCAATCCATTACATGAAATTGTGATTGAAATCTAGTATTCTAAAAAGCTCGTTTAAACTCTATTTAAGTATGCTTAAGCTTGAAGTTCGATAAAAACATCTTGCTTCAGAGAAAACGGAAAAATGATGAAACTGTAGTTTGATCGAATTAAACGTTATTAAGGTGTTTAATTAAATGTGCTTAAGCACAATTAATCGACTCTATTTGTTTTTATATTTTTTTATTTTGAAGATATGTCTTTTTTTTATTTTAAAATAATAAATTAGGTTTATAATTTCGATATTTATTTTTTAATTTTAATTATGATCAAGTATGTCTGATAATATTTGTGGTATAGTTGTAAAAACAAATAAAGATTGAATTTTGAGATTTTTATTCTTTTATAAATATCAGAATTAATGCATCAAACTTAAATTTATCATATTTAGATATTATTTTATCTATTTATTGGTTTGAGATAATTACAATTACACTAAAAATAAAAAACGTTTTTTTCATGCTTAAATTTGTGCTAATCTCGCTTAAGCTTAAAAAGCTTGGAGCTCGACATCTGCGTTTCGGGACATTTCATGCGTTTTAGAACCTTGTTGAAATCAACTGAGCTCCATCCAATTTTCATTTTGATTAATGTCGATGCATTTTTTCCCCTCGGAGGCCATCGCATTTTCAAACCAGCTTATAATAACGAAATTATATATTTATATTTGGTAAATTTAAATGAAAACTACAAACCGACAATTTACGACTGACAATTAAGTACATAAAAAATAGATATATTTATTTATCAAAAAATGGTACTCGTCTATTATTATTATTATTATTATTATTATTAATCATATCTATATTTCAAAATACATGTGATCGTATGGTAAAATTTGGGGTACGGGAAGAAGAAAATGTAATACTGATTGCATGAGTTGTGCTATACACTAAACTAAAGATTACTCAAAGAAAATAATATTTTCCATGAAAAGACAACTAAAGATTCACTCAATTGAGAGATACAACAAGTTTTTAAAATAATCGAGAAATACAACAAAATCTGTCATTGTACACCCAAAGAGACATGCTCTACTTCAATATTTCATATTACAAAAAGGGGGAAAAAAAGAAAAGCAAAAAAGCCAAGCACTAGATTAACACTCCTAGTAATCGATGCTGTGAAAACTACCAATGGTTTGCAAGCAAAGGAAATATTTCGCTACCTTCTTGAACTATTTTATGTTCACAAAAGAATGGCATAACGTCACAAAAAGGGGGTGTGGGTGAACAAACATCTTCTAGTTTCATTCTAGCAAATGAAGCTGCTCTAGAAATGAAAGACGGGGCAAAAGAAAGCATATTTTACCTACTAAGTAGGCTTTGTTCTTGAAGAAAGACCTTTTGAAGAAGGAATCAATGGGGCTTCTTCATCTACAATTACATCTAGATGATATCCACTTCTTCCATTCTTTCCGGCAAGGCTATGATTTGAGTCTTCAATTGGAAAATACAGCTCAGATGACCTCTTTTCTGTCTTTAGGTCCTGTGAAAACGGACATGTAAGCCATAGTTTCGGTGGTATCGATTCTTTCATTTATTTGAAAAAGCAGTGACAAGCAACGTTATGCTACATTAATCAATGAATGTGTAATCTCTCATGGAGTCAACAAATGTTCAAAGTATTTCACGGGACAGAGAAATAATAGCAACTTTAAGAAATCGACATACAATTTATGATTTTGTGGGATTAATCACAATAGAGACCATCCCCATTAAAGGAACTAGAGAGCTCATTTCCCTCTCATGAATATTCAATAAAGACATTTTTCTCATGCTGTGTTCCCATTTTGAACTTCCAGCAAACAACAAGCTACTTCCCCGAGTAACTCAAGCGATCAGCTTCAATAGTTGGAGGAGATTGGTGACTTGGCTTTTCTATTTTACATCAACTGCTGCTTCAGAACAAAGAGTTTATCCTAAATATGGTGTTTACCTTAGCTGCTCTTTCAGTGATAATCTCCGCAGAAGTTTGAGATGAACGAACATCCTTGGCCTTCAAGTAATTGTACATGACTACACCACATAAGGCTGCAGAAACAGGAGTAATTTTAGGACGCCTTCCAGGATTTTATTTTCAAGAACCGCATATGCTGACAATGGAATGAGAAGGGTACCAACTGCATAGCCAATAATATTGAGTTTGGTGATGGTTGACTCAGGAAAAATGATAGTTGAAAGGGCAATAAGTATCCAATCTTTTAGAACACCGGCGACTCGAATTGTAACTGCACCAGTTCTACCAATTACCAAAAAAATTGAGAAATTCAAAGCCAATGCACAAAGTGCATTTGAGAAGAATATCCACAGATTGAACTGTATCTGGGAGACTTCCATTTCCGGCTTCTCCAAAAGACACCAAGGAACGAAGAGGAACACAAAACTGCACATGGAAAGAATATTATCATGATATGGAATTACTTGTTTTCTTTTTTAAAAGTTGTCTCCTCAAAAAACAATACCAAACACACCTTATTATCCGCAACAAATTTTCAAACGAAACCCTAAAAAGGAAGTCGCACATGATAACTAAACAAGCACCTTGAAATTGAAGATAAACTCTCATTATGGTTGTTTGATAATAAGACCACATGCTCCTCTAACTGAAATTTTATGATGTTTACACATAAAAAAAATAAGATTTCTAAAATTTACCGATTTTGCGCTTTCCACATCGATTTCATTCTTGCACTTTTTCTCACATTAGGTTTAAATAGTAAAAAAGCTGCACTCAATGGACGAGCTTTCACAACATGTAAGAGTACCTGCAAGGGGCAATATAATACAAGCTTGTGATAGGATTGAGTGTTAAGCCCTTCTTCTGAAGTAGAACTTGAGTGAGGACCAACCTAAGAGCCTCAGCAAATATTCCAGTAACTTGATAAACTGTTCCCACTATGTTGAAATGAATTTCCCCATATGAAGATATGACAACACCAAAACTGACCAGGATCATGTTTAAAAAAATGTCGCATTTTAATTTGTCAGTACCACATACAACAGCCATGAGAAAAGTGGCAACCGGCACTGTCATTGGATATAAGGTGAAGATTTTTTATTAGTAAATTTCTCGAAGATAACCAAAAATGCCAAGATTGAAAGAAAGTATACAAACTTACTCAAAGCTTTGAGCATTTGGATGAAAGCCACGGAGATGAACAAATAAGCAGTATTTCCAAACCTGCAAGAAAGTTCAGATTAGAAATTGAGAATGGTAGTGCTTTACAAAAATGTAATATGGAACTCAAACAATTGGGATGGTCATATCAACATTTCAAAACAAGTTGCCTCTGTAAGAACCATCAGAGGATACAGTTGGTGATTACTCCATCATAAACTTTCCCGACAGACTCAAACTATATGGGAAAACAATGAAGTGATGATGTGTATACGAGTAGAAACAAACCCACGGAATGTTACAATAAATCCCATAAAAATATATTTGCCCAATGAATCATAATTACAGTTTACCCACGCATGTTTATTGAAGTGGCTCAACTGATATCCACGGTCATAACAAAAATATTTGAGATACTATTTTCCCCAATGCTTGACAAGAGTTTACAAGATGGATAAAATTACCGTCCATGATGGTCCAATTTTGCCATAATGAAACATCTATTCTATATCATGAAATGAACATAAATAAGTGATATGTCTCTGAGATGAATGGCAAAACTCACACAACCAGTTAAGGTTTCTCATTCTGCAGAACATTGTACATACCAAAGACTCGATGCGAAAAAGGCACTAATTGGAACAACACATGTCGCATATCTGCAAATTTAGAAAGGCATGGTTAGTTAGAGAAACAACATTAACTGAATAAGAATGAGGATGTAAATCACTTACATTTCAGAAGTCATCTTCACAGGTGAAACAACCTGAGAAAGTAAAATTAAGTGAAGACTATTAAGCGCAATAGGTGGTATGTGATCACATTGATTTCCAAGAAAAATTACTGAAACGTCAGACATAAGATAGCAGCACACCAGGAAACGTGTTACAAAGCAACAAAAAGGATACAAAACATCTTCAAGAAACAATTAGAGGTTTATTGATTTTGTACAAGGAGACAAAGAAATGCACAAATTTTCACAGGGAGAACTAAACTATTTAATGTTCTACGTTAAACACTTGGGAAAAGGACATCATTATATGACCTAACACCCTGAAAAGATATAGGCAGTTTGTGAAACGTAATAACTATTTCCGGGGCGGGAAAAAATACCGAATATTCCGGTATACCACACTTACCGTACCGCAAAATACCGCACATACAGAATTTAATAGTATACCGTAAATTTCGGTATAGTACGAAGTTCGGTACGGTATGACATTCAAAAAATACCAAAATATTGAAAAAAAATCATATATTTTAAAATCATAATATAATGTCATATAATGTCAATTTCGGTATCGGTATGACATTCAAAAAATTTCGGTATTTTGATGTAAGTAACTCAATTTTTTAAAATTTATAAATGGTATTATACCGATACCGTACCGAAATTTCGGTGTATCGATTTTTTTTGTAAGAGCCGTATGGAATTTATTGTTAGAGTAGGTGTCCTCCAATGAGCCAACTTATGGCTAAAACTTTATTGACTCTTATGTAAAAACAACCTTTATATTAATAATAATATTTTACGATCTTATCCAATTATGACATTTACTTTATCTGTATACTCTTGCAAGCTGCAAAGATAAAGTCCTTGAATATACTATAGGTACTATGAGGTATGTCTCTCAACGTAAGATCGTGGAACTCATCAAGAAGCGTACTGTATATTCTAAACAGATTCAAAGCCGATTCAGTCGCTAAAATAAGGATAAAAATCGTTTGAGATCAGGGACTTGATTCTAGAATTGACACCAATTAAAATTCAAATATTCGGCAAATATAGTACACCATTAACTCTCATTATATGAACCTTTCCAACGATGAAATTTTACAAACTTGGAGGCTGTTGATGTCAAAGGATCAAGAATAAAGAAACTTATTGTTTCTCATGTTGTGGTAAGTCTAAACCACCAAATTACATTTGGAGTAAATAACGAATCATTTCCTCTGGTAGTATCTGTCTATGCGTACACCATAAAAAAAATTAGCAAGGAAAGTGGACAATCCATCACAAGCATATGGTTTTATACATCAGCTTAACCCTTCAAGGTGTACGAGTGAGTTCAACTGCAAATATTAGTGAACAAAAATGGAATAGACAGTGAACCAAGGACAGAAGTTCTGAAATACTCTCTACCTTAAAAACGCGGACCAAAAGGAAGGCCACCAAGCCTGAAAAGCCCATGTGTATCATAGTAAGCGTTATTGGAAGCGGAAAATTGAAATACTTTGGCGAGAGAACCCACTGCACAGCAAGAAACTATCATAAGGAAGATGATTCAGAACTCAAGAGTGTAATGGACAGGGAAGATAAAATATGTGTTGATATAAGACCAGGACAAACATCATTAGCATCATATCAAAAGCACACCCTTGAATCACATGACAAACTTTTGAAATTGAAGAATCCACAATATTGTAAATAAGCCAACAAAATAAGCACACGTATGTCTGATCTACTTTTCAAAACAAATAAAAATTTGTTCACAAGGAACAATATATCTCAGGAGCTATGCTTTTTATTAGGAGTTGAGGATTAAAGAATTGCTCTTATATATAAAGATTGAACATTACACACCTAATGAACAGATGAATTTGACAAGCCACTCTCTAACTTTCAGAGACGCAGTCTCACATTGAACTCTAAAATACGCTAACTAA
Organism: Primulina tabacum; assembly: GCF_025594145.1. Taxonomy (NCBI): domain Eukaryota; kingdom Viridiplantae; phylum Streptophyta; class Magnoliopsida; order Lamiales; family Gesneriaceae; genus Primulina; species Primulina tabacum. Next base: position 40,503,213 of record NC_134558.1, read on the forward strand.
ATGATGAAGATGAACTATTTTGCAAGTTTGATATATTGATACACATAAATCTTAACTAAAGCAGAGAAAATGCTAGAGACGGCCAAAATTTTCTACTAAGAAAATAATATCAGAATAGCTGAAGATTCAAGACTTCACCTAGACGCCACTAGATACATATTTCTAACCCAAACATGTCAAACCACTTAACTACATTTAAACACAATTCCTAATGTTATAACTTCATATGTAGAGTCTACAAAACAGAAGATTACTTTGCGATTGAAGCAAATACTGACAATCTTATAGGTTAAAAAGGACGGACATCGATGATAACCCAGACAGATACTGCCATCTTTTCCTTTTTTCTGTTCTTTTGTTTTTTATCATTTGGTCAGCAGAAAATAATATTTTGTTTTTTGACATTATAAATAAAGGCACTTTGCTCTTCATTTAAATGTCATAAAAATTTTCAGGTAAAAATAATGTGGATACGCACATCCTTCAGCATATTGCATACATCCGGGAAATTTGGGGGAATTGCCTAGTTCAAACTTCATTTTTTAAAAAATAACCCTCTCCAAGTGTATTTGAGTGTATTCCAATACATATGGAAGGGAAATTTTTTTAAAAAAAATGTTTGATCAAAGTTATTTACACCTTAGGTACAAAGTAAAGTTTAATAATAAAGCATGATACAAAATGATCTTCATGGTAGCTTGTTTATTTCAGATAATTTCCTGTTACATAGAATTCTGCTTAGCTCCATAAACTGAACATATTTACTGCATAGTAGAGCAGGCGAAACAGGAAAATGTCCATCTACAGAAAAACTGAATCCGAGAGCTTCAACAGCTGATACGATCAATAATTGTCAAAGAGAACGATGAAGAATTGGTGAAAGAGAATGGATAACAGATACAATCAATAACTGCAACAAGTAAAACCAAGAAGACAAGAGAGAATAAAATCAAATATTGTCCATCTCCAAAGAGTGATTATGTACCTTGTTGTATAAAATAACTCCTGAAGATAGAACTATATATACTAACAGATACAGATAGGTCAATACAAGTTGTCTGCTGATCATTGTGTACGTAGATGTATTCCTCCAACTATCACACCGACAAATCCAGATCCTACTTTGTCACAGCCGGCTGGATGAGTGTTTATTGATATAAGATGCAATTTTCAACCCAAGATGAAGTTATTCATCCACTCAACAATGGTGAAAAAGCCATGATTTTTGCAGAACTGTTTGTAACTCCTTCACAAAAAGCCATAGAAACCTGAAAAAAAGATTCTAGGTGCATCACGTAATTGATCTACACAGCATTTTCAAGCAGAACATCAGTTTGGCAAAGCATTAAAATGAAAGCAGCCTTTCTTGAATAAAAGATAACAATAAATTCATCAAACCATAGAAAGGTATCTAATACTTTATATCTGAGCACTTTTTATTCTTGCCAAATAGATAACTACATCGTATTTTCAATAACATCCACCCCCCGTGTTAGTTCTCCGCTCATCTTTTAAAATATTTATGAAACACAAGCAAATATGTATGATAAGATACTTTGACCAATTTCTTTACTTTCTATATCTCTTATCAATCTTATGCGAAACATTTTCTTTCCTTCTCTTAACTGAGACAAAATCATATAACTAATTTCATTGTTTTTTCATGGACAAAAAATACTTGGATAACATTTTCTAAAACCACTTGGCCACTTAGTATCAGAGTACCATCAAACAATAATCACATATAGCAGTTGGATTTTAATTTTAAAAGGTATTGACAGTGTTGAAAAAATTGAAAATTGTTCGAAGCGGACAGCATCTCTTGACCATAGATGAAAACCGGTGGTTCATCCCAGCTATCCAAAGTTTTCTTTGATGCAAAAGTAAAATTCATGCAACAGGCTATCTCTTCCTTTAAATGCCCATGGGGGTAAATTTTTCAGAAATACAAAAATCCTACCCTATGTTTCAAATTACATCCTACTTTAGCAAACCCAATGTTTGTAAGTACATCCCTTTCATTATAAATTTAGGGACATTCCAACTCTACAGTTCTTTTCCATTTGACTACACGCATGGCACCATAATCTTGTCTAGCATGGTATTCTTGTACACTTTGATAACTCAAATACAAGATTCATGTAGCATCGTGATCAGACCAAAAAATAGAAACATTATGGCCTACATAATTAAAATCCTCCGTTAATTTTCCTAGACATTTACATAAATTTCCTCGACAGCTCCAGAATTTTATGCAGCCAAGGTATTGCAAGTATACGTCAATCATACCGCAGCAATGAAAACGATTTAGAACCACTTGATGAAAAGAATAATCAGGTGCAGAACCCGCATCGACAAATCTAGGCATAAACTCATTGACTCACCCAGGTACGTTAAGGAAATGAGCCAAACAAAACATATGCTTAGCCAGCTAAAGCACCCACGTGAACGTGGATACGAGCAAATCCAGTATTGATTTCAACTGGGTCTCCAAGAAACGGCGATGTGATTCAAATTGGTTCTCAGTACAGGTCAGTTACTCAGCCAGCTATTCCGGTGCTTTCGTGCTTTCGAATGGGAAACGTACATTCATTAACAGGAAAAATGCCATAGTTGATTTGTTGTGGTGAAGACAGTCGCTGGGAAGTATAAATACGTTACTTTATTTATTTCTAGTAAATTTAAACCACGGTCAAAATATAATTATAAAAAATATTTAAAAATATATCTATAATTTTGATATATAAATAAAAAAATAATTTTAATAAGAATTGAATATCTAACTTAAACTCAAATTTAATATTCTATTCGTTGAACTACATATTGAAATTTTAATATTTTATTAATATATATAATAATTAAAACAGACAAACACATTAAAATTAATTATTTTAAACTTAATAAAATAACACGTATATATTATAATTTATATGTGAAAAAAAATAAAATAAACAAAGGCAAATAAGATTGCATCCCGAATATGAATATAAATAAAAAAATAAAACCCCTCAAATCTCCAGCTCTACCTCTAATACTAACATCTACCCAAAGATGGGAGTATAACTGGAAGAAACGCCACAACTACACAAATTCTACAGCCATTTGTAGTTTGAGGTAAGATTATTGCTAATTATATATGTTATGTATTTCGATGTAGCTGTATGCGCGTGTGGTTGATTTCAAAAAAATTTCATTTTTTCTTGGAGAATTGTAGTCGGTGAAAGCTGCTGTATTGCGAAATCCAGAAATGAACAATTAACATTTACATGCTTTAGTTGTGGACTAGTTTATTGGGACGAAAAGTGAGCGGATTATGTTTTGTTTAGTTGCAAAGTTTTCAGCATGTTTACAAGTTTGATATTTAATTATCTTGTTTACCTGTGAGATGTAATGCTTGATGAATGATATTAAAACCGCAAAAAGGCCAAAAAAAAAAAACTGATTAAATGTTGTTTTCACTGCTGGGTTGTGCTTGATGAATGGACTTTAATTTCTGAGCGGTACAAAGAATTTTTTACCTTGTTTTGCTTGTATGGAGTTGGTTGGCAAAAGAACGAATTCCTTTAACATCAAATCAGAATGTTAGCTGTTTTGAGGGTTCCATGGTTGGTTAACTAAAGTAGAGATGATGTTGGCTTTACCTCGTGACCAGGAAGGCCACTCTAGAAGCATTGGATATTTCTCTCTTCTTCTTTTTTTCTTCTTTTTAGTGTTGTTTATCTGCACGCAAAAGACTGTTTGTCAAAAAAGAAAGAGAAGCGAAGAAAGATAAATTTTGTGGTGAAAGAGAAAGGCTTTCTTTTGATACTCAATAAACATGCAGATAATAGACAAAGAGAAGGAATGGTTATGCCGTCTGTGTACGCACCATTCTCTCATTTCACCATTTTGATGGAGCTCCCAACCTCATCATCTCCATTCTTGGCAATCCCTCAATATAGTGGAATGCTTCCTGCTAACATGAAGATTACACAGCACATGTCTTTGTCTTTAGCTGCATCGAAGGATGTCAGAGGTAATATTGACCAAAGTCTTGATACAACTGTGAGTACGAGTGATGGAGATACCAGTCGTTTATCAAGTGAGAAGGCTGCCAAAGGGTCAGGGACGTCAGCTAGAGGACGCCGTCTGTTAAAAGTTCGTGAGGAAAAGAGGAAGCGTGAATATGATCGTCTCCATAACTATCCTTCTTGGGCAAAGTCATTCTCACCGCCTACTTTTCTTGTTGACCTTTCTTGTTTTATTGCACATATATTTGTAGCATTGGCTGGTTTTTACGTGTATAAGTTAAGTGCAGGGTGCTGGAAGATGCTTGTAAAAATGATTCCGAGCTTCGAGCTGTTCTGGGAGACAGCATCGGTGACCCTGAACTCATGCGGAAAAGGGTGAGGTGGCATTTATTTGGGCTTTCTATTTAATCTAACTTCAAACTTTTGATTGTGATTTTTCTCTGAGTTTTTGGAACTACTTTCATGCAAGTGCTTGGTAATATGTTTATGAAAGTTAACATGATATGATTTTCAAAAATGTGTCAGGATTGGTGTTTTGAAAGTTATTGGCATTTTCTAGTTTTGAAAAGATTTATGTAAATTGGTTTTTGTCATGCTTTTGATTTTTTTTTCGTGTTGTCTTTCTATTCTGGTCTTTTTTTGGGGAGTTGATATGTTAGCATTATAACAGTTAGCATTACTGTTATTGGTTTGATCAAGACCATAGGAAATACCTGCAAGGTATAATTGATGAGAGGTATGCTGAATGGATCTAATCTGCCATATTGATTTGTTCAGGGAGCGTCTAAAGATTTTTCCTCGTGCTTCTGAGATTCGTCTGAATTTGTATTTTAAATTTATATTTTTATAGGTGGAAGATAGGATTCGTGGGAAGGGACGAGATTTCCGAAAATCTAAATCCGGCTCCGTCCTTGCATTCAAAGTCAGCTTTAGAGAGTAATGGCCTAGCATATTTGTTGCTTCTCAATATTTCTCTTTTATTACTTCCTTACTCTGTTGCTCACCTCCCTTGTACTCCTTTCAATTCAATTGGTTTCAATAATCTGCGTATTAGTACTGAAGAGAGGCTGAATTAGCTTCATATTACTTTTTTGTACTTTTCTATATTTTTGTTGGCAGTTGGCACAAGAATGTTTTGGCTCTTGTGTTCTTTTTCGCAGCCAAAATTTCTTTGTCTGCAACTACAAAAAGCAGGCCAACTTGTTTAATTGTACTGAGAGAATGAATATATGGTTGATATTCCACATGGTTTGAGATCTTAAATTTTAATTCATCCAGCTTTTACTGAATAAATAATAATAGTACCATGGAAGAATCTGTCGATTTCAAATGATGGTGAAGCAGAGAACACACGTGCCCAATCCCGGCGGCTTTTCCCTTTTCCAATAATGCTTCAGATCTTTGATCACTCTCTTCATTTATGTTGTATTTATGTATTGAAGATAATGAATTTATGTGAAAAATCCAATTAAAATATTTTGTTAAAAAATTCAAATATTGACATGGGATTTTATATGTTTGGTGCTGTTTCTTTTCTGTCAATGGTTTTATGGCAAGTGTGCTAACACTTAACGTAATTGCTTTTGGCTTTTTCTATTTTAGTGGCTTCATTTTCATTTACTGAAAACAAGGAGAGATCCATACAATAATACTATTTAATTGTGACTTGAAGAAAGCAAAAAATGGTTATTCTAGCAAACTCAAGGACAAAGTTATTCTAAAATACTGTTGTGGCTGTTAATATAACCAAGAGAAAATTTTCACAATTAAAATTTTTGGAAGTTTCTGTTATTAGAACAGGTGTTATGCTCTTCTGGGACAACGTTTGGAGGACATTCTGAATTCATTTCGAGTCACTATTTACCAACTTGTTATCTTATCTGAGCAGTCCACAGTCTCCTGTTCGATGAACTATAATAGATGTACCATTTATGAAATTCTCATGTAGTTTTTGTCATGATTTCCAGTTTTAATCCTCTTGATTCCTACATATGGTTTGAGCTGTATGGATCACCTTCAGATCGAGATATTGATCTCCTCAGTAGTGTATGTCAATATTCTGTCTTATCTTTCTCATTCAAATGAGTTTGATATCATCAATTTTTTTGGGATTATGAAATTCCTATATGTTTATCTTTTGTCTACCATACCATGTGTTATGTCTGTGATTAAGCCCTTAGAATCATTGTATTACATGCATCACAGGCTATTCAGTCATGGTATCTGATGGGTCGCCTAGGCGCATTTAATTCAGCCAATATTCAGGTTCAATCTTCTAAAAATGCATGTACTCTTTATTCTAACTGGCATTTGGCATCGCATCTTCCTCATCGAGTGGGACTATAATTTATTTGGTATTTTTCCTGACTCAACATCAAAGGCTTCATGTGGACAATAAAGGCCTCGGGAAAAAGCATGTATAGTGTCACTTTCTGAAAGTTGCAGCTTCTAATTATATTCTTCTGTCCAGTTGAGTGTTCATAATTTTTTTGTACCACTATTTTGTGGAAACCTGATTATTTGTTAGTAATTTTTAAAAATTTGAAGAAATTTAGCAAGCCTGAGGATCATTTTGATGTAGTTTGTACTTTATGGCAGTAATTAGACATGGCTTTCTTCCACATGCACTTTTTACTATTTTCCAATTATGAAAGGAGTCGAGTTTTGTTTCATTGTAGTTTGTGTTGTTAGGTTTGCAAATTATTTGTAGATATCTAATCATGGCACATTATTCCTTGACTTTTTAGAGATTTAGTGGTACTACATGATTAATAGAAACGTAATAACTTTACATATCTGCAAATTATTCACGAACAGCAACATCAATTTAGGACATTCAGTGTAGATTATGTTTGTGCTGGTAAGCATGTCCGATATCATGAGAAGATTGCATCTAGCTATTGAACTATCATGTCATGTGTTACGATCATATCAACTTAGATGCTAAACCAGTTTTTTATCTATGTAGTTGGCAAATTTATCCATGGAATACGACCCGATATATGATGCAGATAAAGGTTCTAAAGTGATGCCTTCATCATTTCATGATATAAGTGATGTCGAGTTCCAAGACAACTGGGGTAGAGTCTGGTATGTATTTTTTCGATAGCTCTTTCAGTACCTACGACAATATCATATTTTGGTAAGTTATATCAACACTCCCAGTGATTGGTTTAATTGCCAAAATTCTGATTAATTTTTTTGCACGGGACCTTTTATTTTTAAACGCACAATTTAACGAAAAAGTTCGCATTTCTGGTAAAAATTTCGTTTGCCATCAGAATTCGTCATACAACCATTCAAATCCCGTGGGGTGTTTTATAATTACATCAAACCTCTAGTTATTACAGGGTAGACCATTCATATTTCGTTTTCTAATATCATCATATACGCATGTTATTACAGGGTAGACCTTGGTACAGCCGATTTCTTTTCACTTGATGTTCTTCTCAACTGCTTGACTGTATTAAGCTCGGAGTAAGCCTGTCTCCCTTTTTTCTATCGTGACGGTTAAGATCATGAATTTAGACCTAACTTCATCCCAAAAAGTTAGTTTTTGACGAGAAGATTGTCCAAGTCCATATGTATAACTTTCAAGAGCTTAATAGAGCCGATTTGAACATCTAACACATCATTCTCACGTCCAGAAATGAACAACTGGAGCGTGAAGTTCACAAGACGTTAGCGAATGAACGATAAGGACAGTTCATCACATAACTATGGATTTGGGTTCTGATAGCATGTTAAGATAATGAACTTGGACCCAACTTCATCCAAAAACTAGCTCTAGAGTAATTATTGTTCAAGTCTATATATTCAAACATAATTCAGTCGATGCGAGATATTTAACAATGACATAAGATATGTACAAAATACATGCAACTGATCTCAAATAGTTTGGTTGGATTCAAAAAAGGGATCTTATGGTGCAATAAAAAAGAACCAAACAAAAAATGTCTAATAATACTGTATTAATGATGGAGCGAGAAGATTTTTTTCCCCAAATTCCATATATTTGGTTTTATCTTGCAAACTTATTTAATTTAAAACATTCATAAAGCATCAGTACCAGGAGAAGTGATCTTTCCCAAAACAATGGCGCTTCAAATGGTTTGGTTGATTATTTGTTCTCTAAAATATTTGTCGACTACTTGTGAAGTGTTGAAATTTTTTTCGTCTGGCAGATATTTAGGAATTCAACAGGTAGTTTTTGGGGGGCGTCGAATGGGAGACTGGGAAGATGGGATGACAAGTCCTGAATATGGATACAAATGCTTCAAGATATAAACAGCCTTTGCAAGGATGGACAATTGGTTCTCTGGACTCATAGGCAAAAGTAGTTAAAGTTCATGTTTCTGACTGTTTGCATTCATTATTTGTTTTGTACTATTAAGATACCGTTTGGTTTAGGTGGGATGATTCTTAATTTTTAATTTTTAATTTATCTCATATTTTTCTAATTTTTTAGTCATCTCAATTTCGGCGATTGACCTGTGATATTCTATGTTTGTTGCATTAAACATCTCTCTATCCAAATGATAGGACATATTATAAACATGATATTAATGAAATTTTATGATTATATCTTTTGAAAATCATTGTTGAATGTTGATTTAGGTTTTGCAAGAATATTTTAGATATTATAAAACAGTAAATGTAACAACCATGCAAGTTAAAAATATGTCTAACAATATATTATTTATCTTTAAACATTATTCATTTTTATAATATCTTTATTTTATCACACTTGTTGCTCATCTCTTAATTATCTCATCAGTAGCATCAAACATTATCATAGTTTATATTCTAAGAACTGGACGATTGGAAATTCAATACAATAAGGTATCGTGAATGCGGCATGCATTTACTAAAGAATATGTCTCTTGTGATACGGTCTCACGAATCTTTATCTGTGAGACGGGTCAACCATACCGATATTCACAATAAAAAGTAATAATTTTAGCATAAAAAATAATAATTTTTCATGGATGACCCAAATAAAAGATCTGTCTCACAAAATATGACTCGTGAGATTGTCTCACACAAGTTTTTGTATTTACTAAAATGTATTGCATTCTATTTGAAAATCATAATCTTCTGGGAAATCACAACCAGATCACCAAAATTTCCTTGAACCCATATGCCAGTTTACAAAGTCGCCAATGCTACAGATACTGGAAGTCTGGAACTCAAGCAAAGCAGAAAATAACATCACTTTACTAACTGATAGTCAAGACACTCGAGATGCAGTGCTTCAACGGTCGTGAAACCTCTTGATCATGTATTCAGCGGATACATTAATTATTGGTGTAAAATATTGTATTTTATATACATCATTTTACAATATTGGTGTAAAATATTGTATTTTGTATGTGTTATCATGTATATTGTTATAACCTCGATCGACGATGAGACAGAGGCTTTAATTTCATTCATATAATGAAAATTGAAAATTTCGAAGGACAAAATTTTTCACTATCTATTTTTGATAGTTGTCAGTGTTGTGAACACCTTCAGTAAAACAAACAGTTCAACTCTCCCCACTTAATTATCAGTTAAACTAACTTCAACAACTTCTAATAATGAAATCCACTTATAAACTCTTTTATAAGCAATCTGTTTGATCTTCATCAAACTATAGTCATCAAATTCAACTCTTTGAATTTGACTATTTCAACGGAAACACAAAATTCGATACATGTGTAACTCTCAATGGTTCGAGGATACAACTAATCGTTGTTTCAATACTTCATTATGATTCAAAATAATATTTATTTTTTTCAGGCTTACAAGGGCCAAGGCTCAGTCTTCGGTGGCTAAATGTAGACCAAGGCAAACGATGAAGAAGTTGCTTTTGCAAATTTGGCCCATTCTGATTATCTTGGGAGTGATGTTATTTTTTTAAAAAAAATATTATCTTTACGTTTCTTATTAACACATACGGAGCGGAGTTTGGTGTATTTTAACTTGGTAGATTGATGTATCCGTGTCTGACTAAGGTTGGCAAGCACAATATAACATTGGCTTTTGAAGATTCAAGTCACAAGATTGCAACAGGCGATTTTATATATCAACACAACCATATTATTGTTCAAAGTGCAGATTATGATTTTGCATGTCATCGCCATCAATTTCTACAGAGAAAAAAAAAAAAGATTTTAATATCATCACCTCATTTCCTGCCTTGATACAGTGAAACCTCGATTTCTTCAAGGGAGCCCGATAAATAAGTAAGCAAATACAAATACGGCAGCTAATAAGGAAAGCCAGTGTAAACTAGAGCAACCCCAAATTTATCCACGAGTTCAAGGAAAAATAGGCCCACCAAGAAGTTGAAGACCTGAAATCACGCACCAAGCATATCAAATCAACCTAAGACTTAGATTGCATAACAGTTGCCTTTTGTTTAGATACCCAGTGAACAGGAAACTGAATGCCGCCATTGTTTTCCCTCGGGTCCGGTTGCTGCTCAGCTCAGGTATAATAATACCTGTAACCGGTCCACAGCTCCAAGATCATAAGTAAAGATGTACCTATAACTTATAAGCAACAATCTCACATTGGTTTATGGGCCGGAGACAAACGAATGACTTTACGAGACCAAAATATACAAGTTCTAGCAATTTGGGTTAAAAAATTTCATAAAATGGTAAAATGTAATAAACTAGTTGAAAATGGTAAAATGTCCAAAATGGTCATGAAGCGTCAAAGTACAATATCTAACAAACAATTATGTCAGGTAAAAGACCAATACGGAAAATTTGACTGCGGTGTACGAGGATGCATTTAATTTTATTTTCAAGTATTATTATTTTCCAATTAAAAGATAAGTTGATAAATTGCTGCTGATCTCACTGCCCTAAGGAAAGCTGGTGCCACCGGCTATGGCAAACATTGAAACAGCCTGCAAAAGAATCAATTTCTTTATTAAAAACACGGGTGATAAGAATAATTTACAATAAATATTTCTTGCCTTGGATTATTCGAGAGTACAGCCCTATCATTCGACTTATTTCATTCAAAAAATTCTCAATCAAAAGCATAATTGACTGTCGGTACCGAAAAAGATTATGCATATATGCCATCTAAAGCACTACTTGTGATTCCTACGTCCACTACAAAATAAACGGAGATTTATAACCGATTTAGAGACCGACTGTAAATTAGGTCTCTAATTTGAGACCGCAATTAATCATAACGGTCGCTACAGTTATTTTAAGATTTAATATTATTTTTATTGCTCGCTTTTTTATTCTACTCACAAATTGGAGACCGAATTTATATTTAGGTCTCTAAGTTGAGACCGATTTATTTTGTCTGTCGCTAATTGGAGACAGAAATATGAAAGTTGTCACTAATTTGAGACTGAATTTACTATATCGGTCGCTAAATTTATTTTCAGAAGCTCAATTTTTTATTCTTCTCACTAATTGGAGACCGAATTTATATTTAGGTCTCTAAGTTGAGACCGATATATTATATCGGTCGCTAAGTTGAGATAGAAATATAATGTCGTCTCTAATTTGAGACTGAAATAGGAGAGTGGTCTCTAATAAAACCCAAATATTTTTGAAAACCCCACTTCTATTCCTCTCGCTCCAGTATCTCTCAAAACTTAAAAACCTTGCGGTTTCAATTCTCCAACACCATCGGTGCTTTTCAGCCGTCTGCCGTCCACCGTCGCCGCTGACTACAAGGGCATCATCTTTCATAGCTTCTCCATTATCTGATTTAGAGGTATTTTTCTAAATTTTTTTGTTTTTTTCCCTCCTCTTTTGAGTTCTTTTTGGAGAAATTGACACACAAATTCTTGTACTGAAAATCTTTATTCACGTTGCCGCTTCCATGATGTATATCAAAGCCAGAGCAAGGGATCACCGAAAAAGGAAATTATATTTCACATGGAATTTTTCAAAAAAAAAAATTAAAAATCTCTCCTTTATTTAGGACGAAAATAGGGATGTTGAGAGGAATCTGTAGGAATTCTGAAACCACAATTAAAACAAATAGCAGAGAATACAGTGATGCTAATTTTAGCACCATTTTCTTATTTTTAAATATTTAGTTCCCAACCACAAGTACCACCAATGGGGGACCGGATGTTTTGGGGGGGTTAATGGTGTGGAGGAGTATTAAATGAGAGGCAATTGGTGCACATATATACAGATATATACGTGTGTGTCTCTCTGTGTGTGTATTTAAGTAAAAGCGGTTTTGTTCATTCAATCCGCAGCTGTGGAAAAAATCGAAGTCCGGTGTGAGGAGCAAGTGAAAAGGCTGTATAGCTATCAAGAAGTGGGGTGTAATACATACTAGAGACATTGTTTTTTTTTTCATTTGGTAGTAAAGTATAATGGAAAAAATTAAATTATTTAGAACATTTTCAAATGGGTTTATTTTATCTTTTTATCATTTATGTTTACTGAGAGAACACTACCCATATTCATTAAAAGAACAATATACTTCTCTAAAAGTGTGGAAAAAATTTGGTTTGTGTTTTTGGGCTTTATGGTTGGTGATCCTCGAAGGTGATATTGGTGTCTTGACTTAGAACACAATTATCCTTTGTGTTGAAATCAATAGTTTGACTTAAAAGCATAGGCTTAAACCGAACGACTTCATCTTCAATTATGCAATTCCATTTTTATATAAACCATTATATAAAGCAAACTTACATCAAGTTTGTTTTTCTCTAATAACTCAAAATCATATTTGATTTATTATTGAATTAAAACTGACAGAACTATATTAAGTGGATTTCAAGTTAGAATTATATGATTTACTAATTAACAAGACCTACGTTATTGTATGATTTCATTATATAACGTAATATAACATGTAGAAATATATAATATTTATTCCAAATAGAGTCCTGTAAATTATATAATATAATATAACATTAGCTTGTTGTATGATTTCAGTATATAATATAATATAAGATATAGAAATATATAATATAAAATAGCTTGTTTTTTTAGAATACCTCATTCTATTCTTATTCTCCAATAAATTTATTTTTGAATTTTAATTTATATGTTAGGTTACAGTGGTTGTTTCGACAATGAATACAAATAAAGCTTGGATGTATGCTAGGTTAGATAAAATGGATTTGTAACAGAATAATTTATGAATGGGGTTGAGGATTTTGTGAACTTTACTAAAAGCCATCCTGAATGTATGAGTGGTGACAAGTTACGTTGTCCTTGTACTCAACGTAAATGCAGAAATACTACTTTTCACGATGAGGATACTGTTAAAGTACATCTAGGAAAGTATGATTTTATTCCAAATTATTACAATTGGTATGTTCATGGGGAGCCTTATATTACCGATCCGATTGGACATTCCATTCTCCCATCTTCAGCTCCCATTGCTCAAGAAGACCCACCAAATGACAATGCAATGCAGTCAATGATTCACGATGCGATGAATGCCCTTCATTATTCAGATGTTGACGAGATACCAACACCCGCTGCAAAAAAATTATATGAAATGCTAAAGGCCAGTGAAAGAGAAGTTTGGGAGGGCATTCCTTCTGGTCATTCCCAATTGTCAGCTGTTGCGAGACTATTGAACATCAAGGCAGAGCACCATTTCTCGGAAAGATGTTATGATGATTTATGTCGGTTGATATCAGAGTTGCTACCAACCAATAACATAATGACCGACAGTTTTTACAATACAAAGAAATTAGTTAAGGGTTTAGGTTTGCCAGTGGAAAAGATTGATTGTTGCATTAACAATTGCATGATTTTTTGGAGAGATGATGTTGAACTAGCTGAATGTAAGATGTGCGGTCACCCTCGTTATAGACAGCAAAAGCGTGGAATAGGGAAGAATAAAAAAGATATAGCTTTGAAAATTATGTATTACTTTCCATTAACTCCAAGACTGCAGCGGTTGTATGCATCTACTGCAACAGCCAAACACATGAGGTGGCATCATGAACATGTGCATGGAGGAGATGCAATGTGTCATTCATCTGACTCTATTGCATGGAAGCACTTAGATGAGAAATATCCTTCTTTTGCAATGGAATCACGTAATGTAAGGTTGGGACTTTCAGCCGATGGATTCCAACCATTTGGTCAATCAGGAAAGCAATATTCTTCATGGCCTGTCATATTAACGCCATATAACTTACCCCCTTGGATGTGCATGAAAGACCAATATATGTTTCTTACTGTGCTTGTACCAGGTCCAAAAAACCCGAAAGAGAAGATAGATGTTTTTTTGCAACCTTTGATTGCTGAGCTTAAGGACCTATGGAGTACAGGGGTGGAGACTTATGATATTGCTAGTAAAACCAATTTTAAATTGCACGCGGCCTTGTTATGGACAATTAGTGATTTTCCCGCATACTCAATGTTGTCAGGATGGAGCACGGCTGGTAAATTAGCATGTCCACATTGCATGGACGAGTCTGATGCATTTACATTACCTCGAAGTGGAAAGACATATATTATGAGGTTGTTGGAGGGATGAAGAAAAGATGCATTTATGGACTTGGCTCCCAAGCAAAAGTTGCCTTTCCTCATGCGACATCTACTTCTACTGGAAGGGTTCGTCCAAGTAGCTCATGTGTTGAGATACAAGAGTTGAGGGCAGAGAATGCAGATTTGAAGACTCGAGTTACTGAATTGGAGGAAAAGATGCGTGAATTCATGGCTCGTTTTGTGCTTTCGCAAATACTAGAACCTCCTTCTGCTTTTCCAAACTTTTCTTCACATATTATAGATTCTGATGAGACTCAAGCTCCTTAGACACCGTCCTAGTAGTTAAAGTTTGAGTTTCGATTACATTGACATGTAAATGTTTGGAAGTGATTGAACATTTTGTAGAATGAATTGACATTTGTTTTGGATATTTGACACTTGAATAGTTGGTTTAAATATTTGTGTTGATTTTGGTGTTGATAAGTTGTGGCTTGGAATAGGTGTATTGATGTTAATACTGTGTTGTGTTTTTTGGATGGTTATATTGATTGATTATGCATATTGTGTTGTGTTTAGATTGGTGTGAATAACAAAACCTGTGGTGGAAAAACAATATCTAATTTAGAGACCGATTTCTTAAATTCAGTATCTAAGTTAGAGACTGATTGTGTTGTATCGGTCTCTCAACTAGCGACTGCATAATGAATCGGTCTCTATATTAGAGACTGTCTTTAATTAGTCGGTATCTAAATTAGAAACCACATATATAATATCGGTCTCTATTGTAGAGACCGATCACGTAAATGTGGTCTCTAATTTAGAGACTGACTAATTGTATCGGTCTCTCACAATTAGCGACCAAGGTTATTGATACCAACCAATTCGATCGGTAATCGGTCTCTATTTTACTGTAGAGACGGATTAGAGACCGATTTGTCGGTCTCTAATCCGTGTTTTTCTTGTAGTGATCTCTAAAAGTCAAGGATGAAAAATAGAGAACTCCGTTTATCAGCGCAAATTGCCGAAGAATAAAAAGGGAACCACCAATGAACGCAACTGCATCCAAAACAAAAATGTGCTGGGCAGTAAGTATACAAATGAGACTCAAAGGATAATATAAGAAAGTCCAACATATAAAAAGTTTAATATAAAGAAAAATAGTCTTACATTTTTCATATTCTGTCGAAACATTCTTTTGGTTAAAGAGAAGTTTTTACATTGAAAACTTGAAATCTGGTCAATAAGTTATCTTCTCTTAATATCATCAAGGGACAATTAAAAATGTAGGAGTGAGAAAGAAGTTATTTAAAAAACGAAGACTCTGACTTTTTTTTTAAGAAACAAGGAGTTGACTCCTGATTATTATATTAGCCGTAATTAAACTTTTAACTTAATCAATTAATTGTCTTTTTCTCTTTATTCTCGGTCGACACACATATTTCCTAATTAAAATTTACGAGCCATCTATCCTTCCACCCAGAAAAATTGGTCGACCAAAATTAAATTGGTACGACCAAGAAGACTTTTCTTCTTGGTAGACCAAAAGACCAACACCTTGGTCGACCAACAAGAAATTGGTGTTGGTCGACCAAGAAGAAAATTTCTTTTTGGTAGACCAAATGGTGGTCTTCTTCTTGGTAGACCAAAGGAACACCATTTGGTCTACCAAGAAGAAATTTCTTCTTAGTCGACCAACAAAATTTTGGGTCGATCAATAAAATTTTGGGTCGACCCAAAAGATTGGAATTTTGGGTATACTCAAAAGGCTGGAACTTTGGGTCGACCCAAGTTGGTACATAAATACTACTTTGGCGACCCAAGTTAAATATGTGTTTCATATGTTAAATCATGTAATATTATGTAATGAAATTGTGATTCATATGTTAAAATATGCAATATAGTTGTGAAATTATGATCCATATGTTAAAACATGTAATTGTGATTTTTATGTTAAAACATGTAATTCAATTGAAATTGTGATAACATATAATTGTGATTTTTATGTTAAAACATGTAATTCAATTGAAATTGTGATTCATATGTTAAAATAGTAACATAGTTGTGAAATTGAGATTTATATGTCAAAACATGTAACATAATAAGTTAAAACATATTACATTATAGAACATACTATACTTGTGATTATGTAATTGTGATTTATATATTCAAACATGTAACATACTTGTGAAATTGTGATTCATATGTTAAAACATGCAACAAAGTTATGAAATTGTGATTCATATGTTAAAACATATAACATAATTGTGAAATTTGTGAAATTGTAATTCATATGTTAAAACATGGAACATAGTTGTGAAATTGTGATTCATATTTTAAAACATGGAACATAGTTGTGAAATTGTGATTCATATGTTAAAACATATAACATAATTGTGAAATTTGTGAAAGTATGATTCATATGTTATAACATGTAACCCAGAAATCACCAGGGTCGACCCAAAAACTGACCAACAACAAAATTCCACCATAAATACTTAAATCGAAATAAAAAAGATCAATACAATGTCCAATAATTAAAAGATCAATACAATGTCGAATGATTATCAAACATAATACAATGTCCAATAATTATAAAAATCAATACAATGTCCAACAATCAACAACGATCGACCAAATTGATCGACCAACTTTGGTCTTTGACCAAGCTTTTGATCGACCAATTCTTCAAAGAATTGGTCGACCAAAGCAATGGTCGACCATTGCTTTGGTCGACCAAAACTTGGTCAAAGACCAAAGCAATGGTCGACTTTGACCAAAGCAATGGTCGACGTCGACTTTGACCAAAGCTTTTGGTCGACCATTGTTTTGTCGATCGCATGGTAGACTACTGTTTTTTGGTCGTTTCGATTTGAATTGGTCGACCAAAGCAATGGTCGATCATTGTTTGGTCGACCAAAGTTTTGGTGGACCATTGTTTGGTCGACCGCATGGTAGACTACTGTTTTTTGGTCGTTTCGATCAAGAAGAAATTGGTGTTGGTCGACCAAGAAGAAAATTTCTTCTTGGTAGACCAAATGGTGGTCTTCTTCTTGGTAGACCAAAGGACCAAAATGTTGGTCCACCAAGAAGAAATTTCTTCTTAGTCGACCAACAAAATTTTGGGTCGATCAATAAAATTTTGGGTCGACCCAAAAGATTGGAATTTTGGGTATACTCAAAAGGCTGGAACTTTGAATTGGTCGACCAAAGCAATGATCGACTTCGACCAAAGCTTAGAATTGGTCGACCAAAGCAATGGTCGACCATTGTTTGGTCGACCAAAGTTTTGGTGGACCATTGTTTGGTCGACCGCATGGTAGACTACTGTTTTTTGGTCGTTTCGACCAAAACGTGGTCGAAATTTTCTTCCTCAATCAGTCGATCGACGAACGAAAATAAACAATAAATCGAAATAAACATTAATATTATCAGATTATATGTAATCAAATTTAATGATGTATTTACACTTAAAACACAGAGACATTTAAGTAAATTGACTTATGGATCCTTTTTTTTAAATACTTCGTATCCCACTCCCTTTTCCCTAAATTTCCCTATCATCAATTATCAATGTAGGGGTAGTCTAAGCCTCTGATCCTAATTTAGCAAAAGTAGCTTCGAGTATTTGTTAAAACCCGGGAGTAAGTATCCCTTTCTTTATAGCTATAGAATAAAGCAAACGAGATTAATTTCAATGAACCTTCAACTCAATTCATAATCAATATCCCAACAATATAATTTGTTTCTTTAATCCTTACTCAAGGTTGCATAAATAAAAACCGATATGCTTTGTTTTATACATTGAAATTATTACATATAGATATACAAACTCCTTAAAATTATAGGCTGGCATTAAAGCAAAAGAGCAGTCATTTTCTTTAGTTCATGCAGGTTTTACTAAGCTAAAATTCTTCAAAAAAAGTCCCCAAGTGAGGCATTCCACCCAACTCCTTGTAAGCCACTCAAGGAACTCCACAAATTCAATGTGGAATGTAACACGGTCGTTTTTCAACCCGACCCGTATGAACTGGATTTGAACTAGACCCATCTTGGCAGACCCATCAACCCGGCCCGTGTATTGTTTTTTTTTTAGAAAGTGTGTATTGTTTTTATTGCTGCTTCTTGTGCATGTTAGAACAATCTATTGTTATTTAGATCTCACAAAAAATACAATTTATGGAATTTAACAGAATATATATTATAAATGTCTTTCAATAACTCAACATGATTTTTTTTAATTTCTTTAAAAAAAATACATATTTCTTTCCGTTTAAATTCCTTGAAATGAATGAAATATTTTAGCGTCGGCCATAAAAGGACAAAATAAATAAAGGAGAAAAAGGTGCAGTGAGATTAAAGTTTGCAGGAAAAATAGAAAAGGGGGATTTTAATTTCCACTATAAAAGATTTGGAGCGGAAAGGCGAAATATGCTGTTCATATCAGTAGACAAAAAGGCAAGCTTGGGTTTCATTTGGTATACTTGTGCTTGCCACCCAAACATGTCTTTTCAATTAATGCAACCTTTTAAAAAAAAAATTACTATTAGTATTATTATTTTCTCTGATTCATGCATTTATATTGCATCAATTAATAGTTCTTTTTATTTAAGTTTAACAATCTATAATTGTTTAGAATCGTTATTATATTTATTTCTTAAAATATATGATATTGATTTTATTGTTGAAATATTGCGTCTGTCATATTGTTGCTTCAACAAGCCTTCGAGTTTCTAAGTTCACTAATGATATCAGAAATCATAGCTCTAACATGAAGAAAGACAAAAATAAGTATATTTTATAGAATTAATTCATCCGTTGTGTTTAATTTGCAATTAAGGTTTTGTTTTAATTTGAATCCCAATATTATTTTATATGTTATAGTGCATTATATGGGTATGTATATAATTAGTTCCTTGTTAATTTATAACAATTTAATCAAATAATCTGAATCTATTGAAATATTTATATTAAATGTAAATTAAAGGCGTAGCATATACACACATATATGTATGCATGTATGTTCTAGTCTAGCGCAACGTGTTTCAAACAAGAACAATGGCAAGCAAGAAGAGAGAAAATTCAGCCACGAAGAAGGAAGAATAATTACACTTGAATCAAATTATAACGTCAATATCAGAATTACAAAGAAGTTCTTGATAAATCACTCACGCATACACATACAACTCTATCTTTTGTGACGCTTGAAAATTAACAATATATGTTTTGATATGTTGTACATCAATTGTGCACCGATGAAATGACAGTCACGTATAGGATGTGATTAAACATAGAAAACTTGCACATCCAATAGGTGATATTAAACTCATTGATGTCCACATAAGTGTGCACGATTGATGTGCAGTATATCAAAACTCTGTGTATATACATATAAATCTCATGCTAATACAAAAGCTTAAAACAAGATATCTATATCACAAATATTACCTGAAAAACATATATTTTAGGGTTTCCACACTGAAGTCCAGATTACATGTTCTTCTTTCCAACTCAAATAAATACCTGAATCACCAACCGAACCGGTGGGTAATACGTACGACCACCCTGCTCGATATCGCTTAAGCAACGCCTTGATATCATCGATGACATCGTCGCTATATCCAACTGATGAAAAACCCGAACCCCGGAGCCTTTCTGCCCATTGAACCCCCCTCTCCCTCCTCTCATTATCCCCTCCATGAATGAGACTTTCGTCGTCACAAGCCAAAACCCTCACTATGGTTCTGGAACACTCTCTCTCCAACATCAACTTCTCACTGCTAGTAGTTGGGAAACACTCTTCTAACATGTCAAAGTATGCTGTATAGAACCTCAAACATTCTTCGAAGCACTTAACGAAGTCGTTTTTATTAGTGGAAAAATCAGCCTCTTCTTCAACTATTGTGACAACCCTAGGTCTTAGGGTTTGGATCATTTTGATGACATCCATTCTTTCTTCAACATGAACTTTTCTCAATGCTCCAATACAATTCATAGCCAAAGCTTCATCTTCTTTAACCCCCAAAGCCTCTTTTGTAAGGTCGCCTAACCGGTTTAGGCCGCTCAAGACCTTGAACTCGAAGGGCACGCCCATGAGCCTTGCAAACTTCTCCATTCTTGGAGCTATCTCCTTCATAACCGACTTAACGATGCTGGCGCTGGTTGTTACGACAATAGTCAGCTTTAAACTAGGCGTTTCATCGGTCCTTGTAGCTAAGGCTTCTAAAAAAGTAGGCCACTGTGTGCACAAAGTGTTGCTTATATCAACAATATGAATCTTGGACTCACCCTCTAAGGCTTCCAAAATGGCTCCATTTGATGCCACATGACCAAAAGTTGTCCAAGGGCTCACTTCTTGAAATTTCAGGATCAATTTTCGGATAGAATCGAAAGTGTGGCTCTTTTCTGCAACCGATATTAGGGTTCTGTGACACCGGTGACCAGAGTCGGTCGCCTTACAAAAGAGGGCTTGTAAGAAATAAGAGGCCAACTTTTGATCACAATCTCCATATGGAGAAGCGAGCTCATTCAACATCCATAGAAGGTGATGGATCTTGGTCGAGTCCTTACAAGACATGGCTGTGGCACACTCTGTGAGTAGTTTAGATGCCCACTTCGAATCGGATGCCTCGACCGAATCCGTGGATTGGCTTGCTGCAGATGTGTTGTTGCTTTGAGGCTGGTTGAAGAAATTGCTTCCTTGTGTATCTAACTGATCAAGAATTGGATTGTTTCTGGGGTTGGAAATTGTGTGTAAAAAGCCAGCTTCATTTGAGAGGATTGAAGTTCTATCCATATGAGTTTTAAAGCCGAGTCTTTTTTCTCTCAATATTCAAGGCACTATTCCATAGTTTAATTTATATATGTAAGTTTATGTGCGCCAAAATATAAACACATATGTATATAAATAGGACTGGACCAACGACACCAACGGGCTGGGTCATTCTTTAATTCCCATCAAGCACAAATATATATATATATATATATATATATATATATATATATTTATTTATTTATTTATTTATTTCTCCCCATAAAATATAATATATGTTCCTACGTATAATTTGAAGGTTTTTATGTGACACACACACACACACACACATGTAGTATATGTACATTAGTTAAATGTTAATAAAAAAGACAACATGATCTAATTATATTTATTAAACCTATGTATTTTCCGCATTTCATCATATATGGAATATATAATTATGACAAGTAACTCGTGAGAATATAAAGTGAGCATCGCATTCTCTCTTTACATGAAAACTTCTATAAAATCTATAAGGTCAAAACATTTCTTTAATCAAAATATTTTTTTCATGATTTATATATAGTTTAAATCGCTCATCAAATAAATTATGACTTCAATATCGTATGGACATGATCGCAGCCTAATAGCTAGTTTTTTAAAAGAAAAATGAACGTTTTTATTAATAATAATAATATTATTATTTAATTACGATCAAAACTTATTTAATTAATATTTGAAGTTGAAGTGATGTTTGCCTTTCAACAGACGAGCTGAGGTATTGCTTACCAAGCAATATTGGAATCTTCATTAATTAAATAGCTAGGATAATAAGTATATCGCAAAGAACAATATTTTTCCCCATAGCTAATGAAAACAAGTAGATGATGATAAAAACGATATAGAGAAGACAGCCGCATATGACTCTCCAACTTTATTTCACATAATCAAATTATCCAACCAGTTTTAATTTATTTGAGCAATGTGTATACTTTCTTTATGTAATTTGATTCATTTATTTACATATTATATTTTCTTGCCCCCTTAAGATTACGTATATAATTTTCAGTAATTATTGAATAAAAACAATTTGATTCATTTCTCGACATATAATCCCCAAATACTATTCAGTTATCAAGAAACAACATATATAATAATCATAATTGCGAAAGCGTACCCGAATCCATGATTTTGCAATCATTTTTTCGCTGATGATCTTCAATATGCATATTTCCTTTAAGGCGGAGAGTTTCGTTGATGGGGTACAAAACTTGAAACATTATTCTACATATTGAGACCATAACCCTTATTTTATAATTAAACAAGTTTTATTATTTCTAATTTGGCACCTCAACAAATCAGAAATATTATATATGGTATACACACAATAATATCATGACATTTATGTCCTTCAGTCAATTCTTATTCTAAATTAGACCATATAAGTTTACGACTTATTTAATTGATGACATACAAACATTTATAATTACATTTATGACCCCCAAAAATTCCAACAATTATATTTAATTGTTTTCAAACTATAGAAAATGAAAATATTATTAGCGGAGTTATTTATTTCAGGAAAAAAAAAAATTGGCCTCAATTGAATTTTTTAATCCTTAATACAAAATATTAAGTTTTTTCACCTATTCTATTTTTTATACTTTTAATCATTTTCCATTGGAATGCAAACATGACTGGACCGGAGTGTTGACGTGGTTCGACAAAATGAAATTCAAGTAATCGGAGTCAGATCTATTTTTTATGAGTAGGTCTCTTGTGAAATGATCTCACGAATCTTTATCTGTGAGACGGGTTAACCCTACTGATATTCACAATAAAAAGTAATAATGTTAGCATAAAAAGTAATAATTTTTCATGGATGATCCAGATAAGAGATATGTCTCACAAAATACGACTCGTGAGATCGTCTCACATACGTTTTTGTCATTTTTTATTAGTTAAAGTGCGTACCAAAATCCAATTTAATCTAACACAAGATAAAACTTATTATTTTCTCTATTTCTTACTTGCACGAAGGTAACAATATTAATATCCGAATACTTAAAACAAAGATTATTATTATTATTATTATTATTATTATTATTATTATTCATCAACTGTGTCTCCAAGGGTCCAAAAGTGACAGCTTCATTCAAAACAATCTATAATCTTCTGGGTGTATGACATGTTAATTAAGAAGCCAAATAATTTATATTTGTGTCGTTTGATATTTGAACAATCTCCTCTTTTAATTCATATCGCAAGAGCAAAGATCGTTGTCACCGTCTTAAAATTAATGAATATAATATTTGATTTTAGTGCATTCTTAAATTTTTAATATAGCGTAATAAATTTTAAATATTCGATATATTATATTATTAGGCGCATATACAAACAAATCAATAGATATTTGTATGTGTGTGTGAATTGGACCTTGGAGCATGGGGAATATTACTAAGTAGACAATTGGCTTAATAGAGGTTGAATATGTTGTACGTCAACATTAATGTATAAATTATTTTTATAAACATTTTAAGTTTGATGATTTTTTTTTTTTTTAAATTAAGACAATAATCAAGAGTTATTGAATGTCATACCAATCTCACTTTCCACCTATGTCAGCTACATTATATCCATCTTTTATGACCAATACACTGCTAAACATATCAATTATCTTACGAATTACCAGTCTACTCAATATATCTTGAGATTACGATGAATTATATATAATATATGAATAATAAATCCATTTATCTCTAATTTTTTATAAAATTTAGTCGAATGAAATAAAGATATGTAATCAATCACCTTCGAACCAAACAATAACTCTAGCATTTTCTAGAACTCCATAGACAGAAAATCTATCAAACATTTAATATTATAAAAATTTATTTTAGGGAGGAAAACTTCAAAGGGGATAAAACCAAAACCAAATGGTACCAATAAGAAGGTTATTCCGCACTGAAAAATGAGACAAGAGGACAAGAACAAAGATTTTAGTTTATCTTCCCAATCATTGGAGAAATGTCTACGAACTCAGTTCCTCAAATTGCTATCATAAAATAACACCTACAATGACAATGCCTTCCATATGGGCCCCGTTTTGTAATGCACATTGTCTCCTTGTTTAACCCTTTACATCGTATTTTAATATAAATACATTAATTCTAAATTTAAGACTTATCAGAGAGGTTAAGCAGGCCAGCTAACATAATAACAATAATAAAAAAATAAAAATAAATATAATGTGTGAATAAATCCATCTCCCTTTGTATGCATAATCCGAGGGAATCTAAAGTTCGTTCATTTTTTATGAGGTGGTCAAATATCTAAAAACAGAGACTTGAACATAAGCAAAGATCAGTTTTACACTGCATTTTGCTACAAAATCGCAATCCATGTATCTAAAGCATGCTTAAAACATCATGGAGCCTTCTAGGTCGCAGCCAAAACGGACACTCGTTAAAACTGGACACGTAACTTACGAGCTCAATAACTACGATCGTCACATCTTTTCAACTACATAGTGGTGACAAAGAGATCAAACTCCGTAACCTAAAGAACCACATGACATGTTATCACTGATACAAGCATAAAGTTGGCCCCCTGGATAAGTGTAGCTTTTGAAAAAGAAAGCTGTCACAGTGTTCTGCCACTACTTTTCTCTTTGATTCCTAATTAAATTACAAAGCATAACATGCCATTGCCGACTTCTGTGTTCCAAAATATGATTCCAAATTCCACTTTTGTATGCATTTTATGCAAGTAAAAGGATTACAGAAAAAGAGCACTACCGAGCAAGTTGAGCCACTAATTTTTCAATTAACCACACTCTGAATATCCAGTAGCAACTCTGACTTGAGAGAACCATTGGAAAGGAGAAACTGAAACAAAAATTTCACTTAACACACAGAATCTTCAACAGCAAATATCAAAATGTTAGTGATGAAACAAACATCATCTGAAAGCAGTACTTGAAACAAAATTTCACTTGACTCGCTAGGGATCTCCAACAGCAATGAAACAACCATTCCAAAGGAGAAACTGAAACCATATCTAAAGCAAGATAATCATTTCTCCCCATCTTTATATATCTCATTTAACTAACTTCAAGAAACGTACACGTAGAAAATGACCAACAGAAAAAGGTTTGACAGATCTCCAACAGCGATGAAACAACCATTCCAAAGGAGAAACTGAAACCATATCTAAAGCAAGATAACCATTTCTCCTCGTCTTTATATATCTCATTTTAACTAACTTCAAGAAATGTGCATGTAGAAAATGACCAACAGAACGACGGATCTCCAACAGCAATGAAACAACCTTTCCGAAGGAGAAACTGAAACCATATCTAAAGCAAGATAACCATTACTCCCCGTCTTTATATATCTAATTTAACTAACTTCAAGAAACGTACATGTAGAAAATGACCAACAAAAAAAGTTTTGACGATGACTGAAATCTCGTGTTGATCCCTGGAAACATTGAATCAGATGGCTCATTATCATCTTCCTGGTCTCCTAAGCAAGAAAGTACAGCTATTTCTCATTGGGCATGAACAAAATTTATTAATTTATTTTTCGCTAAACTTTGATGAATAACTTGGCTCTTTCAGTTTCGAGAGTGATGCTAACAATAGAAGAATGCACTGCATTGATATGCTTTAATTTTCCAAGTTTTTTGTCATTTGCATTAATTGTGATAGTTAATGACACTTATTCTTCATACTCAAGTTTTCTTGAGGTTGCTAACCTAAACTTTTTTTCAAAACAGAATGTAGAACCTCAAACACAAAACTTGGACAGTTTTAGATGGTCTCAAACAGAGTTGACTACTGGAAATAGGAGTAAAAAAGTAACATGGTTACAATAGCAGAAAATAAATCTACTCACTGAACAAAAGGATGGTGTAGAAGAAGAAGAGGGAACACAGGCAGTCACCAAGAAAAAAGGCAATCATATAAACCACCATTACAAAGCGAATAGAACTTGCCTCAGATGGCAATCATCATCATCTCCACTATCAAGAATAACGTGTTCATTTCAGGTTCCGCCAGAAATAAATTCTAACATTGTATTTTTAGCACTTCCACCCATTTTTATATGGGTAATAGGGCAAACAGTTTAACTTTTATCTGCTTTATCATGAATTCCTATAGTAAATGATGATTGCAATAAATTATAATACCATAATTTTGTTCAAACAAACATATTTACTAGAGACCTACCTAGTATAATAACCAAGAGTGCCATCCATTCAGCATTATTCGAAGTTATAATTTGCCCGCTTCAACCAGCACAAATACTTTCCTACACTGGTATCAACCAAAACTCACCAGCATCAATGAAGGCAATCTTTATCACTTAAATAAGATAACATCATTAGATCAGATATGTTTGATGTTATAATAAATAAATAAGAGTCTAGAGCAATTAAATCAAAAATAAATTTAAGGAAGCCGCAAAAACATCTGATATCGAATTTGGATACTTGGAACTCTCCTCAAAGTTGAATGTCATGAATTTAGTCCAATTTAAATAGATCCAGCTCTAGTTCAAGTTTGAGGCATCAATCACTTACTAACAAATTCTGTACAAGTGAACTAATGCTTCCAGCCCTTCGAGAAACCATCCACCATATATGGCTCAAGAAATCCTATGAACTGCAAATCAAAATAAAATCTTTCAGTTTTGACCATCTTTGATTTCTTCAGATATATATCCCTTTTATGCATATTGTCCAAACAACTGTTTTACTCTGCATAAAAGTATAAGCAAAATGTGGAAGTGCCCTTTGTTACAATAGCTATTAGAAATATTTAGATTACAATTAAGAACGTCACATAACATCGTATACTTTAGTCCCATCTTCAGACCACCGTGCGCCATAACCTTCAGCAATTCTGATCTCTAACACGATTCCATGAGGTGGAACGATATGAATGTTTAGCCAGGTACAATGACTCAATAAGCAACTGATGACATCCAGAGAGTGCCTATTTTTTTCAGAATCTGGATGAAAAAGAAAGCCTTTACAACTCCAACGAGTGTCAGATTCATACTTTTTCATACAGAGAGAACCTTCTCTAGAATCTCTCAAGGAAATGTCAGCCAATCAATATGAACATAAATAGATTAATGTACTCCCCAGTAGATCCAGACGATTGAAGATAATAACCAGTAACTCAAATTAGAACTTGAGCACCAAAACTTAACTAAATGTTTTATCTCAGTTGACTTACACTTGATAATTATCCTAATTTCCTACTCTATTGCATATATGAGAAAAATAATCACAGTTTCCACCTACACTTGTTTCATATAAGTTACGAATAATTCATTTTTCCACCCAATTTTTGGAAATGGAAGGGTTTTTAACATCTGAATACAAACTAGATGCATTCTATTATAATTTTAAGACCTATTTTCGTGATACAAATTTAACATACAACCAACAGTGTTCAGACAAATGAAGCCAAAATTTAACAGGACATTCATGATTGTCTTTGGCCATCAACACAAATCATTAACAGGCTTTCTCCATCTTTGGGGATGAGTTAGTAGGAGTCATGAGTATCAATGTCACAGAGAATATGTGCATTTCTGTTCTGACCATGTCCCTATTATATCAATTGATCAAAGTGAGGTATTAACATGACAGTTGGCTCCAAACATAGGTCGATCTATAGTTTGCAGCAACAAGAGCATGAACCCCTTAGCATGCAAATTGACAGCCCAGAAACCGTCTTGAAGATCACTATTGATAAGCTCATGAACCAGCATGCAAGCTGCTAAATCTTAAATAATTATTTTGTTGTAACTATAATAAAAAAAACACCAAAATTTAAAAATAAACTTTTTCATTCATAATTGCATGCGATATTTTGCATAATATATATAAATTAAGATAACTTTTTAATCATATAACCGATTATATACCATTCATATTTCATATACTCAAACATATAATCATGACATGACAATACTAACAACCACCCACTAAGTTTATGACAGAAAGAAGTAAACGCGTCAAAAACCCATTTGTCAAGTCTCATATAAAATTCAGAACTATCTAGAAAAGGTGAAGATAAAATGGCACAACGAGGGAACAATACATAAGGTTTATCGATATTGAAAAATATTTTTTAGAGACACAGAAAAATAACAATTTATCGACTCAAGATCAAGTCTTACATTTGATCAAAGATCATTGAGCTCATGTTTGAAAAGTTTGCCATTATCAAATCAATCACAACTAATTTCCACTTGTAACCTCACCTTCCGAAGTACAAACACCTGAACCTCAAACTCAGTTCAAGCTTGCTTGGTGAAAATTCTTTCAACAGACACTATGACACTTTTGTTGGTAGGTGTTGACAAGTCAGGCGAAAATCAATAATCTCGAGCACATTAACTGACAAGGTTCAATTATGAAGAAAATTAATCAAATTGAACTGACCACTTCCACGTAAGGTACCCCAGTATCCTTTGCTGCTTCTACTGGCATGCTTTGCTAGGGCCCTAGCACCAGCTGTCAAGGTTGAACTTTTTACCTCAACAAAATAAAATATGGATACATAAATAGTGACAAACTTATGCTTCATTTAACAACAATTACATGCACAAGAAAATCCATATCATGAAGCAGAATGACACAAGATAGAGGGCATTATTCAACGAATAGTAAAATGGATTTGCAAATCATATAGGGGCATCATCATACATGTGGATTATGTAGTTCCAAAAAGGTGGAGAGCAGAGTGGATGGTGGGGGAGGCAGTAGTTCAGAAACTGTTCCGACAGAATGGACAAAGCCCAGCAGTCTTTGAATTCCTTCATAGCTCAGTCCCTGTAAGAGTAAATTTAGCAGCAATCTATAACATGACACAAATTCTGAGTTTGATATTGAAAGGTATAAACGTGTAACCAGTTATGGAGTGAGGGTGGTTACCCAAAAAACACAAACACGTGCTTCATATGTAGATGAATCATAGATTTTGCAAATGCATGTCTTGCGGGTTCCCATGCCTTTGGACTAACACAAACTTGAGATGACAGGAAAAGAATGCGTAATATTTTATGAGATATTGATTTACAAGAGTACAAAACATACATAAGGAAGCATTCTTCCAGACATTATTGAAACAAGAAAATTGAAGACACTAGAACACTAAAGATACTCTTATCCTAATGATGCAATGTTTTTAAATAATGTGAACGGTCAGCATTTAAAACACAGTTTTCAAAAGAAAAAAATAATAATAAAAGAACATGGAAAAGAACACTATTATAAACCATGTTTCCGAATATTATTTTCTAAATATATGGATACACCTCTGCAACAATTATAGTCTCGAACCTGAGACCTGGTCCCAAATCTTAGGGACCTTGGTACTAGGTGCACTACAAGTTATCAACCGAAAAGAAATTATAAAATTGAGAGAAGAAAGGTATTTTTTCTGTTTTTTTTTTCCGGAGAGTACAATACACCTTTTAAATATGGTACCAGGGATATAACAAACTACAAAAAATCAGAAATCGAATGTTATCTTACCTAATTTAAAAGATTAAATTATCCTATCAAATCAAAACTAATTTTAAATAATATCAAATATTCCTATAATCTAATTATTTTATTCTACACATATCACAGTGAGAGAAAGTTAATATCTTTCAAACCCCACCTGCTATCATACTACAAAAAGGCAATGATATGGGAGCCATTCCAGGACATTGCACACAAGTTAATCAGGAAAATAATGGTAAAAGAAACTTTTAGCACTAAAATCCTACATCAAACAAAGTTGATTCCTGACCTACAAGCTATCATTGACAACTAGATGATAGACAAGGCATCCTAAACTAATCATACATTCCACTCACAGGTTACGGTCAATGCTCAAGTAAGAGTAATAAACACCCCTATTTAAGAAGAAATATCCATTCCATGATCTATTCCCACCTCAAACGGCAATAGTGTATTCATTTAAAAGTAAACTGAACTTGAAATAATCACGAGACACACAAATAAAAACATATATGTAATAAAAACACCCAAATAAGGATATTGCATGCCTCTGAGGGCACTCACTTGAATAATGGACGTCATTATTTGGTATAGCTGGGAAGTTGGTTTTCTGACACATATAGCAAGGACACCGTTTGAACTTTCCTTCTCTTCAGAGTAAAAGGCTCTATAGATTTGCACACCTGAAAACTTTGGCAAATAATTTTAGAAAGATTCATTTCAGTTATTATGGCAATCTTTTTTCCTCAATTCTGTACTTATTGATAGCTCAGTTTGGAAATAAGTTTTGACAAGGCTATCGATCCATATCAAGTTCTTATTCGAAAACAAGCACCCACCATGGGGAAAGCAGGAGCAGATCGTGCCCCAAGTAATATCTGAAAACGGCTAACTTAATATTTGTCAGAAGCATTTTTTTCTCAGACATTTTCCAAGTTACGCAGATAATTTATTCATACATCATGCTACATGACCCTGAAATTGCAAAGATTAAAATGAGATTCATCTATTCACATACGACTGGAAATGATTGAATGCGAGATGAGGTAAGATTGAAAATTAATTGAGGGATAAAATTAAAATGAACTTTAGTGAACAAAAATTGAGTGAATTCTTGAGAATGCTCTAAGGCCGTGAACATTAATAAATAGCAGTGGACCAAAAAAAATTTAAAGCTTACAAGTTCACTGAAAAACAAAGACGTTGACAAGAGATGAAAATATCAGGATTAGACATGTTTACATACATTATTAAAAAAATGGTATACTTGCAGCAACCAAGCGGACAAGAAAGCATATATATACTACGTGTGTACATGCCTCATGAGTACAAGGGTGAAACTTGTTTTTCAAGAATCCAAAGTAATATTACCTTCTTCAATACTTTTTACTCCTGGAAGAACTTTTTCAAGACTCTCTGCTTCCAACAGATCATGAAATGAAGCATATTGGTGGACATCCTGATAGACTCACAATCTCAGCATGATAACAAACTTGGTGAAGACAAAAAACTGAAAGGAAAACACTAGCACCTGAACTTGAAACATCACGCATTTGTTGAGCAGAATTACACCGCCAGGCTTGATTCTAGCACCCAAAAAATATAATTTTGAGCAATGAAAAATGCGAGAAAAATATTAGAAAGGATAATTGTTTAAATATATTTGTTTCTGGAACAAGTTGCGGCAGACTCCCAACACACAGTCCATGCTTATTCTAATTATTGAGCATAACAAGAAAGCATAAATATACATATGAGATATACACATGTGTGGGTCGCTTCATAGACAAATATAAATGTAATGAAATGCCCATTTAACCATTTCTAGGATAACTTGGCAGAAAAGACATTCTTACAAACTTTTTGCTAACAAAATCAAATGAAATTAATGTTCGTGCAACTTGCAAACTATACATCAATCTCCGTAACAACTAATAAATACTAACTTCGTACAGAAAGTGCTGCTGTGGTATGACTGCTCTATTAATTAGATTTTATAAATTAGCTGAGAAAATTGACTAGTTGATGAATATCCAAACTAATTATGGTCTATAAACTGATATCTAATTTAAAGCATTGTTGATGATGGCATACTTAATTAAGCTACTTTATGATTAGTCACGGTGTTATCATTATAATTAAACTGGTCATTCTAGATTGATACATATTTTACTTCTTTATCACGCTAGCTTTTTATTCTGTCAAATAACCTATGAAATGCTTCAAACTGTTGTTTTAAAACTGCACATTGAGCTAAAGCTAAGCTTGTTGTAATGATTTATCCAAAGTTAATAGTAGGGTAACAGCAAAATTAATAACTAATTTTTGCCTCCCGTGTTTAGTTATACCCACTTAACCACACCCAGTGAGTTACAGCACAAGCAATGTGATGGTTCTGCCTTCAATTAATTGCGTTAAATTTAATATCTTGCACGTTTTATATAGGGTGTGCTATAAGTGAATTACGTTGATCCAGCATTGTTACGGACTATATGCTCATGGACTCTAATATATTGGACTTAGGCCCAAGAGTCTCAAGTCCATGGAAGAATCTAGATGTGTGAGGGAAGGGAATAAAATGTGGGGGGTCAGGAGTGGTAGCTTGTTAGTATCATTCGATTATCTTGTTTTCTTTGAGTTTGAGTACTAGCATAGGCTAGGGAAAAGAAAGTGAAATCTCTTTGTACAGAGGATATCCTTTGGGAACTAAATTTCCAGTTTATGAGATTAAATTGCAGCCTTCTTTGTTTTGTTGAATATGGTTTATATATTGAAAGAAACTCGTGGATCTAACAATCATGACCGGGCAGCCAAGCCAAGAGGTCCATCTAAGATCTAAAGCATTATGTTGACCAATGAAGTTAGTAAAAGTAACTTGTGGCTCTGACTAGAATTTTCAAAACTGGAGTTTTCATTCACTAAGTCGATACAACTCGGTTAAAACACTTTCTTAATAAGCACAATTCAAGGATTTTGTTATTCTAAAATTTAGTTGTTCATTCTGTTTATTGTTTTTATGATTAGCTTGAGGAGTTTATTTGCTAATAGAACTTTGAGCATTCATATGGTTTGAGTTCTGTTTTGAGAATTTTGTCTAGCATGGTTTCATACATCTGTCTTATTTTCCCATGGTGTTAGGGCATGCATAAAGGAATCGTTTGCGTTATAGTTTCATGGTATTCTTTAACTAATTATAAGGCAGCATGATGCCAGGGGAGCTTTCTGCTGACCAAGGCAAGCCACGTAATTGATAAGAAAAAAGAAAAAACATACCTTCTGTAGACACCAACAGCACACCTTCCTTCAACAATTTTTAGTCCATCTGCATAAGGTGAAAAAATGGTGTCCATGACCAAATGGAAGGTGTTAGACAAATACAGACAAAAATTGATGGAATGATAATACCAAAATACAGATCCAAACCAACAAAATCAATACCGCTGAGCTGGGAAAAGAAAGGCTCCTGCACGTGAAGCTCAAAGTCCACTTCTTTCAGCATCTATGAAAATATATATTTCCGAACGAGTGAAATGGAGAAGCTTTATATTAAAAACTAAATAAGAATGATGCCCCAATAGCATTATGGGTCTTACTGTCATTAAAGTGGTACCCTCTTCCACAATCAGCTTATTCCATTCGTCTTGTTTCCTCTTGAAGGACAAGTCATCATGCACTGGTGTAAGTTCTTCATTTGACACACAAAAGGCTCCAGAATATATGGACTGATAAAGAGACTGGGCCACACGCTTATATAAAGGGTACGATGGAATTCCTCTAAAATGCTCTATAAATATTGGTATCAGATTCTTAGCAACAGAGTCTAAATTAAGACTCATAATATAATCAAAACATCAAGATCAGTGTAAATATATATATTCAAAACATGACATACACACCACTGACGATTTGGTTGAGTGGCATCATCCCTCCCAAAAATAGGAGGAGGCCATGGGTTAAAAACCCAACAATCCCCACCCCTAGCTCAAAAAAGAAACAATACCTCCCAAAAATAGGAGGACGTCATGGGTTAAAAACTCAACAATCCCCACTCCTAGCTCAAAAAAGAAACATGACCTACGCTGAATAGTGCTTGAAAAGAAGATTAACAACCACAGAGTTTTTATGATGCCTACGTCACTTGGCTTAATAGATATGCATCCATGGAGATAAACATTGTTGGCTAAAACATTCAACAAATACCATTCTTCTCTATAAAAAAACAAAATTAATTTATAATGACATGAGTGTACAACTGGAGGGCAGAAAAATCCTCCAAACACAAATTCTTCTCTAACATCTATTGATTCAAATTTCACCTCTGAAGACAGGAGTGACCGCTTTCTAGTCGTAGTTGGTAACCCAAAATTGCATGAACACACGAACACAAGGGGTTGAGCCAAAAAGAGCCTGACACTAAATGCAGACTACAAACAGTGCTGCTTAATTATTGTCAAAGTTATGAAATCAAAACGTTGCTCATTAAGATTCAATTCAGTGACCCATACAGCAAGCACAAGGCTTTTACATTGATAATAGTGAGGCCTTCAACTTCACCAGCCAACTCGTAGTTCCTCTCTCCTATCTCAGTTCGTCTCTAAGACAACAAAACAATACCATTAACAGTCGAGGCAAGGAAATGATGGAGAAAGAAAACTATGCAAAAATAACAACCGAAAGACGCACAAACCATTGATGATTTAAGTATCAGACCCACGAGAAACCAGAGAAAAAACTAAGAGAAAAACAAAAGGAAATTACAGGCATCTCATACAAACTCGTAAAACATGAAAAGGAATAGTAAAAATATACGCTTTATTTAACTGGACTCCTCAACGAACAACATCCAGCAGCAAAAGAATAGATATGAAGCCACGTGAGTATATGAATCGGTTATACATATTAGTTTTTTGTTAGAATAGATACAGCTGATTACATGGAGCTGATGTGTAATTAGTGACTCACTTACACAGTGTATAGTCAGCACACACACAGTATATTAGTTGAGTAGTATAAATAGTGGGAGTTAGGTAGCCCAAATTAATAAGATGCTGTTCTTCTGTAATTGATCTTAACCGCAACATGAATTTTGTGGTTTCCTTATCAATAAATTCATTTTCCTAATATTTTTGAATCGGGAGTTGTTACCATCATTAGTGGGCAGGGGATCGGAGGGGTCAGCTCTGAGAAGGTTAGCGCAGTAAGCATTTGAAAGCCCGCAGTGCATTTTCCCTTGAATGGAGGAAATCAGGGTGAATTCCAGCAGTTCTTCTATGCAGTCCTGCAGTTGCACAACAGGGGAAATTCCCACCGGCGGCGGCGGCGGTACATCCATTGTCTGTGGCGGTGAGTAAGATTCGACAAGTATCTTAGGGCACCCAGAGTGGGCGTCAACGTGGGTGCGTGA
Source organism: Primulina tabacum (assembly GCF_025594145.1). NCBI lineage: Eukaryota > Viridiplantae > Streptophyta > Magnoliopsida > Lamiales > Gesneriaceae > Primulina > Primulina tabacum. The sequence continues at coordinate 40,538,343 of NC_134558.1, forward strand.
ACGGCATTATTTCGCAAATAGCGACGGTTTTTTGTAAACCGTCGCATATTAAAAAACGTCGCTACTTGCAACGGTTTCTCAAAACCCGTCGCTAATTGCGACGGTTTGTAAAAAACTGTCGCTATGTGCGACGCTTTCTTACAAACCGTTGCTAATTAAGGCATGTTCCGAAAAAATTCTCCCCAACGGCTCTTTTCAAACGGCTATATGTAGAATATAATGTCAAACTAGCCGTTTGATATATATATACATATTTACTAAAATTTATTCACTATAAATACTAATCAATTTCTACAAATTCATCCCAAAACATTTATCTTTAGTAATCATAATCAGTATCTCTTCTATTTCTTCTCACACTCTCAATTTCATTTTCATAATTTCTTTGTTGAATCATAATTTTTAGCCAAATGGGTGACAATAGTCAGAACTCACAAAATCGACCTCGATTTGTTTCTTCTACACAATATCCACCACAATTTCCCAATTGGTCGTTTGTTTCAAATTTCCAAGGTTATGAAAATCCTTCGAATCATCCAAATTACACCTCCCGAACTCCGTATCCACCGCTTACACCCGAATATTGGCAAAGTATAGGCAACCCAGATTTCATGCCGCCTTATTTTTATGAATTACATAATCCACAATCCACCGTTATGCCAATCGAAAACGAACCGCCAACTCCTACGTTTATCCCAGAGACTCAGTTGTCCGACCGTGAAACACGAGTTGATCTCGAAAATGTGCAAAATGCTGATGTAGATGTTGAGGGTACGAAGAAGCGAATAATATGGAAAAAGGAGGAAGACGAGCTACTAGCGAGATCGTATGTCACAATGAGTGATGACCCAGTCATAGGCAATGATCAGAAGGGGAATGATTTCTGGAGACGTGCTGCAAGTTACTACAATGACAATCGTCCCGTTGGTTCATGTCGGAGAGCTTTAAACGTGATTCGATCTCATTGGCACAATACCGTCCAAAAAAAGGTAAATCGCTTCAACGCAAATTATAATAGTGTTTACAATACTTATCGAAGCGGCCATAGTGATGAAGACATATTGCGATTTGCATATGAAAAATATCGTGATGAAAAGAATGGAGTTGCATTTAATCTGGAGCATGTGTGGAGAATCATGAAAACACGTCCACTGTTTACTCCACAGTCCGATGATCACTTGGTTGGTACAAAGAAAGCGAGAATCTCAGAGTCGGGGGCTAGCAACACCTCATCGAACAAAGATGCGAGTGTTGATTTAGATATAAATGAAGAAGAGATTCGTCCAATTGGTCAAAAAGCCGCAAAAAGAAAAGGTAAAAACAAAGCAAAATCATCGATGGAGGATTTGACAACAAGATACGACAGTATGTTTGAAAGTTTTACTCAGTATACAGACATAAAGAAGAACGAATCTGAATGGAAACAAAAATAACTTGCAATAGAGGAGATGAAAGCAAAAGCGGCTTTGAACAAATCTGAAGCTAAAAAGAGCAAATATTTGCTTAAGGAATACGAAATTCTTTCGAAAGACACTTCACAAATGACGCCGGAGCAGCTTATAGTTCATGAACATCTGTGTGACCAAATTAGAGAGAAATGGAATATGTAATTTTCAATTGATGTAATTCTCTTTTCAATCATCGTAATTCGTGTTCAATGAATAAATTATCTTACAATGGGCCGAATTTTATGTATTTTGTGGTTTTTTTAAAGAGATTGTGTTGAATCTGCATTTTTGAGAACATTGAATCTGACGGCTAGTTACATCAGTGTTTACATAAATGAAACTCGTAAAATAATCAATAAAACTATTTAAATTTTGTTTTTTCATTTTTTAAATAATATTTTAAATAAAAGAGTCCAACATTTTTTTCATTTTTTAATAATATTTTAATGAATATTGAAATTAAGTTATTTTTAAAATAATAACATTATTTATTTTTAATACTATTTGTTGTAAAATTTTAACAAAATTAGAAAGATATTGAATTAATTAAAATTAAAAAAAAATGAGTAAGTGGACAGTGGGACCCATAAATAATGAAAGTTGATATTAAATGAATGTGAGTGTGTGTTAATAATGAGAAAGTGTTAATGTAATGAATATGTGGCTCGTGGACCCCATAATTTTTGAGGAGATGAAAAGTTAATAACATAGATTAATGTGGACGGATGCGGATGCCCTTATGGGTATGGGGCATTGAACGCCCCTGTGTCAGTTTATTTTTTAAAAAAAATTAGACAATTAGCGACGGCTTTTTAGAAACCGTCACTAATTTGCTGACACGCGGGCCCCACGTGTTTTGAATTATTTTAATTATATTTTATATTTTATGAACGCCCCTCTGTCCGGTAATTTTTTTAAAAAAATTGGACATTTAGCAACGGTTTTTTAAAAACCGTCGCTATTTGCGACGGATTTTTACAAACCGTCGCTAAACGTTGTTTCCTTATTTATCATCCACGAACATCTATGTGAACAGATTAGGGGGAGATGAAATATGTAATTTTAATTTATTGTAATTTTCGATTATTGTACTTTACAATTATTCGATTAATTTTAAATAAATGACGTTCGTAATATAATGTAAACATTTAAAATTAATAATATTATTTATTTTAAATAAATTGTGTAAACAAATTGAAATTATATTTATTTAATGTAAAATAAGAATAATGATAAATGAGTGGACAGCGGGACCCATAAATAATGAGTATTAATGTTAAAATGAATGTGAGAGAATGAAGGTGTTAATGTAATGTGTATGTGGCATGTGGATCCCATACTTTTTAATGAGGTGGTGGGTGTTATAACACCCACCAATGCGGGTGCTCTTATAAGAATAATAATAAACATTCCTTTCGATATATTATTTATTTGATAATTAAAAATTATTCCCAAAGATCACTAGTTTAGGACATTTTTTCAAATTATTAATAATGAAAAAAAAGATATTTATCAAAATATAAAAAAAATTTAAGAGATGGAAAAAATGGGACAAACTTTTTGTGAAAAAGATGATGGTCGTTTGAGTTTCAGCACTTCTGGCGAAACAAATCTGCTGACAAAAACAAATTCCTAGTCTCTCGAGTATTTCGGGCTAGGTATTATCCTAAAGGTAACTTCTTTGAGGCAAAGATTGGAACTAATCCAAGTTACATTTGATGGCATCGTAAGAACCCATTCGGATAGGAGTGCGGAAAGAGACCAGAAACTCATCTTGTCCATATATTTAAATGGGTATGGTTCGATCATAAGAGAGGCGAGCATACGGTTAAGAGCGGGTATAAAATGCTTACGAATCAAAATATATCATCTCACGTTGTTACGCGCTTCAACTGGCAGCAAATCTGGAAGCTAAAAGTCCCAACGAAAATCAGGAGTTTTGTGCGGAGGCATGATTACCTACAATGAAAGTATTACAAGCCCGGAAAGTGGACGTACAAGCTTGTCGGTGCCCTCTGTGTCACCAAGAAGAAGAAGACGGCCTTCATGCGATATCCCTTTGCCCATCATCCAAACATGTGTGGCGATTGTCACCATTAGGACAGGACTTCGGATCTGTGAGTTCTATGTAAAGCTAGTGAAAGGAGGTTATAGCTATGAAAAACCAAAAAGAAATGCATGGAATAGTGGCAGCGTTGAGCTGGAATATTTGGAAGAAAATAAACGAAGTTATTTGGAATCAAAAAGAGCATACCGGGAGACATGATTGTTTGATCTGCTTTGGACTTGCTTGATCCGTGGAACACGACCAATAAACACCCAACCAATCAAAGCATTGTATCTCTGCCTGAACCACAAAGACGTAAACCCCTAGAAGGTTTAGTTAAATATAATGTATATGCGACAATTTTTTCCCAACCCTTCTTATGCAGACAAGGGGTTCAGATGCATCCTCAGGGATTCACAATGATCGGTGTTGGCGTCAATGCACGGCAGAGTTCCAGGATCGCATTCTCCCCGGTAGTCTAAGTTTTAGGAATTCGTGAAGCTATAAACTGACTAAAGACCCTACAAGTACAAAATGTGATCATGGAATCAGATGCACAAAATCAGATCGTTCAAGTTTTTGAATGATATTAGAGGAAAGCGTAAGTCTAACAATGGAAATCACACGTTATAGTTTTACCTTTGTTTTTATATTAACTATTCTACACACATATTAGTAAGGCTCACAGTTTCCATGTATGATCGAAGGAGATGGGTTGAAGTGTGTTGGATGGAGTTGGAAAGACTCCGTATGCTATTGGAAAATACTAATATTTTGTGAGTTTTGATGTCCATGACGTTCAGTTACGAAATTGCATTTGCGATCTTAAATCTTTCTTAGCTCACTCTCGCACCAAGAATTTTTAAATGTGGCCTCCCTGACAGCATTTCAGACCATATATATATATATATATATATATATATATATATATATATATATATATATATATATATAGTTGGAAAGACTCCGTTTGCTGGTTGATTCCATCCTACATGTAGGGGCACTACCCCCATGATAGAATCAAGGGCCCAAATTTAGCCACACATACATGAGGTCCACTAATTTTTTTAAAATCACATATGTGTGTGAATCTTGTCCATCCAAATCATGTGGGGACAGTGCCCTCACATGTAGCATCGAAGCTACCCCGTTTGCTATTGGAAAATACTAATATTTTGTGAGTTTTGATGTCCATGACGTTCAGTTACGAAATTGCATTTGCGATCTTAAATCTTTCTTAGCTCACTCTCGCACCAAGAATTTTTAAATGTGGCCTCCCTGACAGCATTTCAGACCCATATAACTAACTGCCTTCTTTTATATATATATGTATAGTTGGAAAGACTCCGTTTGCTATTGGAAAATACTAATATTTTGTGAGTTTAGATGTCCATGACGTTCAGTTACGAAATTGTATTTGCGATCTTAAATCTTTCTTAGCTCACTCTCGCACCAAGAATTTTTAAATGTGGCCTCCCTGACAGCATTTCAGACCCATATAAGTTAACTGCCTTCTTTTATTTATATATATATATATATATATATATCTAACATACATATAAATATATGACTTTTAATTGTGAATTTTTCAATATACCCTTATTCATTTAATGTAGCAAATTAAATCAATAATTTTTTTGATGCATTCTTTTATAATTTATTGTCTATCTTAAATGCCTTTGGATATTAATGCATATTGAATTTATCAATTTATCTATAATTTTTTTTTGTTGCTAACTAAAATTTGTCACTAAAATTAGTATATTTCTTCATAGTTGCTAATGAATATTTAATATTTATATCTTATCTTTTCTTTTCTTTTATAATTGATTTAAGTAATGATTAAATAAATAGTTACTCAATAATTTAGTGATTTCATTTATGATTCATTATGTATTATGATAATATTTTAGATAATAATGTTTTTAAAATTAAAAGTTTCTATTATTATATATTTTTGTTATTAATTTTCAATTGCGTTCTAAACATAATACAAAGTATGGTTATATTAGCATTATTCTATTACGAAATCATTGTATATAATATATTGATTTGTTATTTTGTTTGTTCTTTTCAACCTATTAATTAATTTCTAATTATATATGATGAAATTACATACATAAAAAAATAATTTTTTCTCTTTTCTCATATTAATTAATTTATCATTATATATGATGAATTTATATACATAAAAACTATTTTTCACATTTCAAAATAACAAAATTGTTATTTAATATTACTCACATATTAAATTAACTAAGTTATGTTTACCAATTCATTGTGCATTATTACTATGATTGCAACTTAATGAAGCATAGGTGATGACATAGAGTGGTCATCCTAACAATTAATATTTGTGTTTAAATTATTATTAGCAATTAAAATTACTTTGTGTTCGATGAAACTATTTGATTAGTGAGAATAAATTTGATTTAGAAAAATGATTTCTAAAATGTAAAATAACAACTATATCATATTTGTTAGGTGCAATAATTGTTTATGTAAGATATAACAATCCAAATGTGACGTTTGAGTTGTTTTATGATTTTAAAAGATTTTAGTTAATGTTGCATCGTTACCTCGGTTATAACTTTTGGTAAATCGACAAATGTATGATCTTACAATTGGTATATATAAGAGTCAAAGTCATGAGATCGATTCTCATAGATTGCAATTAGTGTAATTATTGATATTGTTGGAATGCAATAATTGTCCTTGTTGGATACATCGATCGAATCATGACGATTGAGCTACAATACCGTTTAAAATATTTGAGTTGATTTGTAATATCTATTCTATAAAAGGAAAAAGTTGAACAAAATTCGCAATGAGTTAAAAGTTAGCAAAAACACAATTGATATTTAACTTAATAACAAGTTTATGAGTTTTATTTTAACATCATTGTGATAATTTAGTTAATTAAGATAATTTAATTGACAATCACTATATGCACTCCATTTAAATACATTGTGATTTTGGTTTTAGTAAAATTTACTATTCTCTTAATTTTATTTATATTGTTTTTTATTGTGAATGATATTTGGATGAAAAATATCTTTGTTAATTTGAGATAGCTGTCATTATGTTATAATCATGTAAATTGAAAAATGTTATATAAATAAGTGAATATATTTGATTTATCGTCATGGTGTATTTTTATTTATTGTATTTTGATATATTTAGATTAATAAATACTCATAAACAAGATGTTATTCCAATGATTTTAAAAATTATCTAAATCTCGTTATTATATTTTTCATTATTAATCACCACGTGCGATATCGCACGTGATCATTCCTTGTATATGTATATGTATATATAGACATTGACCATTTGAAACCAGCTACCGGCAACTGAGCCTGAAATTATTGCTTCTTCTCTCACTTCCGTTCCTCAAATCTTCAAGAACCTGATTGTGTTTTATTCTACCGACGACCCAATTTATCATATTCAAAGAGGTGCAATTATCTCCGCCTATGCACAGGCCCCTTATATCATAGCCGATGCCCGATAACTTGCAAATATTAACTGAAACTATTCAAACCCAACAAACAATTTAATCTGTTAAAAAACAATTCAGTATAGGAGTAGATAGGGTTATCAATTAGTTATATGCATCATCTTTTATCAAATTAGCCTCCTTTGCTAACTACATAATGTTTCTGGTAAATGCTGTAGTTATATGAGCTATCTATCACCCTTCATAAAATATAAACCAAACTAAAGCAGAAATTTGCTTATAAATGTTTTTCCAATCATATATGACTCATTTTTACCATCTAGAAATCAGGTTGATTCGAGCATGTTGTGAAAATCGTGTCGAACATTGAGCAATCTAGATCGGTCGTCTTTTCTTTTCCTCCATTTGCTTAGCATGTGTTCTTGTGACATCAATTCATCAGGTCACATTTATTTCAATATGGCTTTTGTACGGCCAAAACACGGTGATGTGAAAAAGCCAAAAGGAGTCAAAATGTGATCATTTATGTGCTTGTAGTCTTCTGATCTACTTATTTTTAACATGAAATTTGGTAAACACAATCACATTGAGTAATTATTATGTTGGCATAACCGAATTCATATTTTGCAATACTATTCATGTGTAGCTGGTGAGGGTCTTTTAATATGTCCTCAACACCTTGCAGGATGAAGAAACTGTTGGATGAAGCATCGGATTTTTGCAGTTGCTGTATATACACTCTCGGGAACTAATGCATAATCGAACCTATACTGTAATGTCCCGTGACTACCACCTACCCTCGCAGCTAACTGATATTTGTAATGTTTTATGTGCAAAATTTAAATTTCTTAGAGTTTCTGCTTATCAAGATCATCTACTTTTGTCAAGATTGCCAAAATAATGATCGTTTAAGACCAGTTGCAAAATTTTCACCTTGATTTTTTTAACCTTGTCAGTTTCTTTGGGGAAAAAATAGTTTCGATTATTGCGCACTTTATTAAAAACAGCCATAGCAGTGTAATTGCTTAGGAAAAAAAATTCAATATACTGAAAAATCTTTGTACTCGACCATTAACCTCTAATTTGTTCTTGTAAAAGTTAATGATACAAAATGAATCTTCTAGAATCCTTTACAATTCATACGACCTTGGTGTCTTATTACACTAATCTAAGGTAACCACATGTATCTCCTCTTAATAACCAAAAGCGCAAAATTTATAGAATATTACCCTCCAGCAATGGACAAACAAGGGATGAGGTTCAAAATCACGACATGCGGAGACTTTTCCCTTTGCTGAAACAGTTCGACTCCTGTTCGATAACTCCAAACGATTATCCCAGGGCGGATTCAATGGCCGCTGGATCAATGAATGGGGATCGACGAATGGTGAAAGTCGAGGGTGGAAGAATGGTACTGGCTAACTCTTCGTTCACTTTAGGGAGCGGAGGCATCTTCTTCATCGTCGGGTCCATGACGTTCAAGCTGGACATTTCAGATTATCAATAAGAACCAACATGAAGGAATAAATAGCTAACGATACAACAAAAGAGAAAAAGAAATCAATGCTAAAAACTATGTATAAATAGATTATTTAACACCCAACAAACTCGTTGAACGTTAAAGTAGCTCCAAAACCCAGTAAAAAAGGTCTAAATTTGATCTTTTAACACTCGTTTCGACGGGATTCTTATGCTCCTAACTTGTAGCACTAAATAGAATCCAAGAAGTGGCACCTGGAACTAATCATTCGTCCTCATAACATTTCTGATATCATGAGGCGAGGTGTTCCATGCACCAAACCCAATTTCATTTTCTAAAGTTGAAAGGAGAAAATTCCTGGATAATCATATAATATCAAACAACTCGAGATGACTTTCTCCGAGGACATTATTTTAATAATCTCCATCATCTAAGCCTGTGCTTCCTACGTGATACACACTGTTAACTTCAGTAATATTTGTGTTATAGTAGACTTGACGGCGACATCTTCAAGATAACTCGTGAGTCACTAAAAGTCGCAGCATACTTGTAAAACAAAACAAAAATACAGCACCAGGAATCAACTGATTACGTACTTGTTCGATATTTTGTAAAGGTTTTCTCGCGCTTGATTCAGAAGTCCAATGTTTTCATGTATCTGAAAAACAAGAGAAATTGCATCATCTTTTTCTCGGAAGAAGCACCTTTTCACTTCTAATAATTCTATCTGCGTTATGTTGCAAATATAACATACACAGAACGAAAATATCATGCTAGGAGATGAATGAATGCCCCGTAAAATGCATATTGGCAGGTAAAAATGTTCTCAACTACTTTTCCAAAATGCTATACTTGACCTGATGAGCAGAAAGATTCGAAGATATCTGTTTAAAGGCCCAAGAATTTTGCTGAATAAGCCGTTGAGTGACACCGGTGACATCTGCATATAAATCATCAATGCCTAAAGAAGCTGAGAGGTTAATTTCGATGTAAACAATGTCCAATATTGATATTCTAATATATATGCAAAGTTAAATGTTTTCAAGTAGCAAGTTTTCTTGTGCTCTTAAAAGAAAAGAGTGCTGCAGCATCAGTCTAGACACTAGCATTAAATCTCTTCTCTGACCTCAAATTAAGAAGAATGATTTCTACATGTATTAGAAAAAATGACTCTGCGGTAGTTGCGGCTTCAACAACACATGCATAACTCGTTAGAGTTTATTTGGAATTTTTTGTCGTGGAAAAAAAGAGAGAATAAATCTGAATTAGTACAAAATAAACTTATGTTTGAATTCAACAGATTCTGATCAATTCTGCTTGCTACTATTCAGCATCCATGGGTGATGAACAGGAAGCTTATTCTAATCTACAACTGGGGAAAACCGAGAAATAACTGCATCTATTGATTTAGTCCTACATCAATGTAACATTAAAATGAAAAGATTTTCTATATTCATTTAAAGAAATGCAAATTCTCTACAATGCACATTGGTACCTCACTTAAATTCCTTCATGATGATCTCTCGAAATTGACTTCACGGTTTTCTATTCCAATAAGCATGGCATGTTTTTTGAAGCTTTCAGACCTTTGATTGTACAAAAGTTCAGCTTTTATGAACATTAATATTGATTTCACATCAGAAGTCAGCCACGACTTCATTTCTTCTAGGAACTACTCCAAACCCCGGCAAACCATATAGTCAGCAACCAATACCATGGTAACTAATTAGAACAACTTCTACTAAACATTGGAAATAGAATACAAGTATATATGTTGGATATCTATTGAAAACGTCTTGCTTTCTTATCATTAAATAGCAAAAGCCTCTAATACTCTTCTATAATATTTGCACTTTGTGGTAATCTTTTAAGTTCCTTTTGTGGCACTAATTCAGCTCAAATCAACACTTCCCCCCAGTCATTCAAGGCATAATACAGTTTTAGCTTGTTGGATAAAATTTTATAAGATCAAGCCTATTTCCTAAAACTCTTGTCAATATCGACTGAGCCAGTCTCATCTCAAATCCATTTGGTCTCGGCAATTAATTTTAAATATTGCACTATATTTCGACATTGATCAGTAAGACCCATCAACTTTAAAAAGTTGTTTAATCTTCTTGAATATCTGTACTGCAAACACGTGGTGTATGTAAAAACTATACCTTAAGTTTTCATTCTTTTTCCATAAACACAAGTGCAAAAAATATTAGTTCACAAACTTGTGGCCGTTTCATTTAAAACATTCTTTCTTAATTCATAATAATAGCAAAAGCATCTAAAATGCTGCAGGAAACGAGAGATCCGGCCAAAGGCACAAAATATGCCTATTGTGTATAGTCCTTGCAAGTTGCAACTACTTGATATGGCACATCTTATGATTTATACACTTCTAACATCCACAATGTTTTGATAAAAAAATGTTCCTACCATTGTATGATATGCCATTATCATAGCTATCAGAAGCCATTCCTGAAGCGTGAGAAAAACCCGACTGGATGGCGAAGCGAGAAGGCTTTGCTGAAGAATCAACAACCTTTTCCTGGGAAAAAAAATATATAACAATTTCCTTGAGCTTCTGAAGTCTATGTAAGAGATCCACTGAAATAGGCATGATTAAACCCATGGATTATATAAGAATTGATTGAAGAGTCCACAATGACAAAGACAAGGGTAATTGGGGGAAACAAATTAAAGATTGTAAGATTAGCCAGACCGTAATTGGTGATTGGAATTATTCATAACTTAGGACAAATTTCTGTAAATATCATATCAATCTACTAAATCCTTAAATGAGGGCCAAAACATTCACGGATACTGTAAGAAAAGTTTACGAATGTTTTCCTAAATTCAAACTGTAAGTATGGGATGTTACAGATCGGACCTATAGGAATAATACTGCTCTGCAGCTAGAAAGTGAATGTTTATTTGTATCACAAGAAGGAAACACAAATTTTATCAGCGCAATGTCTCCAGGGGAAATTTGAGATGCAAATAGTAGGCTTAAACATTTACACTTGACATATTAATGTTTCCATCGAATTTCTAATGGCGCACTGAGGGCATTAACTATTTTCTATAATAAGCTGTAACAAATTTACATGCAATGCTTGTCTAGACTAACATACTGGTATTCAATAATTAACTAAAGAAAAAGCACAAACCTTTCTTTCTTTACTTTTCCTTACATTGAAATCATCTTTCCTTCTCCTGGTGATTTCTTTCTTCTGAAGGCATGAATAGATCACTCAAGACAAGTATATAATGATATTGTCAAATTTGTGTTAATCTATTAATAAATACGTAAAACCAACTTAAAGTTGTTAAGTACACATTGTCTCAGGAGTGTGGGGTTGAGCTTGAACTTCATCTCAATCTTTCCAACGAATCGTAACAACAAACACATAAAAAGCACAACCATCCAAATGTTCTTAGAAATTAAACCATACAAAACTAAATCACTATTTCACCCATCAAACAAAGAAACTCAAAAATTTTCAGGAAAAAAGATATAAATGAATAGCATTTGGTATATGAATCTTGTCAGTCAATAGAATGAAACCCAAAAAATAACAAGGGCGAGGATCCCATATCCCATATTTTCAAAACTCGGGCATAAATTGGCCATTGGATGACATAATTACGCATTTCTACGCTCATGTTTAGCATAAGAGAGCACAACCACGGTTGAACTCAAATAAGTCTAGCTCTAGAATTTAGAAGGATGGAAAATTCACCGTCATCCATCTGCAGCGCAATGCAACATCACGAACCGTCTTGTTATTTAGCTGCACAGCGATCTTTGCATACTGGATAATGTTTGACTCGGAGGCATATCTGCAATGTATATGTTGTAATATGAAAAAAATCAGGAAAATAATTGCCTTTGTCAATTGTATCATGATAATTCTCATGAAAAATTATTGCTCTTGACCAAGACTCGGACAGTTTGAAGGCTTGATAGTGAGAGACAAAAACGCTAAATACTAAAGATTATCGGCAAAAGCATTGAAAAGCTGAAAAATTACTTCACGTTTCATCTATAACTTTTTTAGATGCAAATTATACTTCACTATGTTTTTTCAAGTGATGGAATGGTCATCTTTGAACACTTTTCTCATTTCCCTGTCACATATCTTGGATATATGATATTCAAACCGTCATTCTTACAAATTACTACCCTAATTTTTGTTCTTTTGTTAACAGTCTATTTCAAACATAACACTTCATATCGCAGCAATAATTTCTCTTATAATGCAAAATAAAGAATACTATGATGGGTGAATGTTTGTATTGTATGAACTCTTGAAAACCCCATCAGTAATTTCCAATTCACTAATAACCAAGGATACCATTCTTAAGCACAAGGTCCAGCCCCAAATTACACTGCCTAAATAGTTCATTTCTGCATATTCATACATCTAAGTTTGAATGAAATTGTCCTGGTCTCACTCTAATCCCCTCCTCTTCTTACGTTAAATGTTAAATTACGATGAAAGAAAAAGAAAAGAGTATTCTCAGAAGAAAAGCAACTTTATCTGCATCAATAGATCCAAATCTAAAAAGAAATTGTAAATATTTTTTTTTTCAAGATGCGACCGATAACTACAGTTGATGTGGTTAGTGGTGAGAAAGCCAGTTTAATGATTACCCCATCACACTTTCTTGACATGTAAAGCAGGAAAAGAAAAAAAGGGGAACTTAGCAACTACGAAACCAATACCTCAAAAAAAACCAAAGAAATAAAAACATAAAAATTATCTACCATATCCGGAAATCCCTCGCAATAAATGATCTAAAATCTGTCACACAAATCCCATTACTCGTTCCGATAAAAGCAAGAAAATCCCCGAATAAATCCTAAACCATATAATAAATTTCATTATAAAGTCTTCGCATGCAAATCAATATACACCACGAGAATTAAGTAAGAGACAGATAGAATCAAACAAATCACAAATCTCAACAAACTGCATCATCATCAAGAACTTAAGAAATCCAACAGCAAATCTCTTTAATCGAATAGCAAACTTCCAAATGAAAATCAAGAACTTAAGAAATCCAACAGCAAATCTCTTTAATCGAATAGCAAACTTCCAAATAAAAATCAAGAACTTAAGAAATCCAACAGCAAATCTCTTTAATCGAATAGCAAACTTCCAAATAAAAATCAAGAAATAAAGATTCAGATTATCTCACTTGGCCAAACCTTCCTCCAACATAGTCTGTTCCTCAGGAGTCCACTCCATAGAAATTGTCTGTTGATGCTGAAAAGTTGGCACACCCCACTCCCCACTAACCGAGCCTCCATTGTATGAAGAAACGGAGCTATGCCCTTGTTGTGTCGCTTCTTTAAACCCCCCAGTTGAGCTAGCCATCAAACAACTATACACACGAACAAACCAAAAAGAAAAAATCTCAAGAACCAAGATAGAAAATCCCAACAAAAGAGGAAATATCAAGACATACCGAAGAAAAATGAAGAATCCTTTCACCAAGAAAACAAGAATTGAGGATCGCCTGGATTGGAATAATAGTTGAGCAAAAAGATTATTCTTCTCAGTTTGAGGAGGGCTCTAAGCTACTGAATCGAAGGCTTTAAGAGTATGAAGGGCCAAAAAAAGCAAGAGGGAATCTCAAAGTGCGATTAGCGAGTGTGTAGTATGCGAATGGAGGCAATTTTTGGCGTGGCTATTTATATATTTTGGTTGCATGCGTGTGTGAAAATGGGACCTGAGATTTTGTTATTTTCCAAATGCGATTCGACACTGCAGAAACAGCTCGTATCTGTGTGTGGGATTTTTGGGGAAGATTGTGCAATTTTAGCTCGTTATCCCATCCACAAATTTATTTATTAATTGATAAACTCAGGGCTAATGGATCTGGATTCTTTGAGTTATATATATCCAATTAAAAAATTATATGTTTGCAATATATACAATTTTTGTTTTTTTAAATAAATAAAGATAAAATATATCTTTAGATTGTGCTGGATCTGTGTGTGGGGGAGTGGGCGCTGACTTTTACTTTCCAAAAGAAAGTTTTGTTCTTTTTGCTTTTGGATGTACATATTTTATAGAAATATAAATAATTTAATTAAAAGTTCAAAATAATATTTAATGGGATATATTGGGATGTGTCGTGTATCATATAGGTAAATAACGAGCAGTGTTATTTAGTCATTGGCTGGCATAAAGTTTTAAAATAGACGGTCTCACAAATCTTTATCCGTGAGACGGGTCAATCCTATCGATATTCATAATAAAAAGTAATACTCTTAGCATAAAAAGTAATATTATTTCATGAATGATCCAAATAAAAGATCTGTCTCACAAAATACGATCCGTGAAATCGTCTCACACAAATTTTTGCCAAAAATTTTATGCTTTAGACTTCCAATTACGGTGCCATGTTAAATTTTTTTTTTAAAAAAAGAAAAAATATATATTTCATATTTGGGTGGTAAAGTTCAAATTTACAGTACCACTAATGATGTGGACAATCATGCGACTATGATTACATACATACATACATATACATATATATATATAATATTCTCCTATCTTTATGTATATTTTTTAATTTTTGAACGATCATATCGCCTCAAATAAAAAAAATATTGTAAAAGCTATTTCTAAAATTTACTATTTTGACATGATATCTATAAATTTTAAAAAAACATCATTTAATTTCGAAAAATTAATATGTATACACACATCACGAGCTAATAAATAGTAAATAGATATAAACGAAGTTGACTCTAAATCCAAACACATGTGGACAGATCTTGGAGTTAGAATGCGTACCACTAGTCACTATGACCATTAACCAACAAAGTTGGAGCTGGCTACATTTAAATATCATATACACCATATTGGAGACAAGATATATATACACATATATTTAATTAAAAAGCCCCTTGATTGATTAACTAATTTGCTATCAATTTAGTGAAATCTTAATTAATTTTATAAAAATATCCTCAGATCTTCATTTTCCTTTACCTCTCTCCGAACTTATGTCCATCACTTATCCATTATTTTATAATTATCAAGTCACCGCATTTTTTTAAGTGTACATCCATAGTTGTACATCAATTTATACAACATAAAAAAATCAATACAAACGTTCAATTTGTAAAATCTCACGATACAAAATATCGCGATATAGTAACAAAATTTCACGATATAATTGTTATAAATATCGTTGTATCAATACATTGACTGACCTTTAATATTTATTATGTCTTTGATCAACTCATCCAAATTCTTGAATCTTCTAATATTTTATTTTGATCCAAATTATTATAATTATTAATATATCCAAAATTTTATAAAATAAAAAATTGTTACACTTAATATATATATATACATATATATAACATACATGCATGTGTTGATACACCGATATATACTATCAATTAATTTTTTTGGATGTTATCTCAAGTTATTCTGCTTTTATTGATGGGATGAGTCGTACGACGATATATCGGACTTCTCAGTCACCTGTCAATGTGAATAAAAAAATTAAAAGATTTATTGATTATATATTTAATAAATTACATTTTTAACTTTCTTAAATATCATCCTCTATCTTTAAAAATAAATATTATCTTCTTTCTAAATATATTTCTTATAATATTGAAAAAATAAGATGATATTCTTAGGTAATTACCTCAAAGTAATACGTAAGTTGGGAGGATCAGATTTCAAATCCGCGCATATATTAACAGTGTGTTTGGCAACCAGGATTTGTGAGTATTTCATTGGATTTGGATTTTAAAATCCTATTTTTACTGTTTGGGAGCGTGATTCAAAAAAAGAATTCGGATTTGTTTAGAATTTTTGGGATTTCATGAGATTTCAATGAGTATATCCAAATCACATCAAATTTGATAAAATTTGGTGGAATTTGAATGTTAAAAACATACAATTACTTTTTTATCCAAATCTCATCATATTTTATTTATGTTTAGATAATTTCTAATGATAACTTAGTAAAATTTTAAAATTTCAAATTCAAATCTTTTTTTTCTCCAAACAGATTTGTAAATATCATTTTTAAATTTTAAACAAACACCAAATAAAATTTAAAATATTTGAATTTTCAAATCTAATTTTAAATCCAATTTCAAGTTCATATTTCGAAAGAATCCGTAATATTTCTAAATGTTAATTTTTGAAAGAGAAAAAATTTTATTTAATAATATAAAATATTTACGGCGGAACCGAGAGGTGGCAACGGATATGGCTGCAGCCACGATGAGGAAGGGATGAAACGGTGACGGCGCCGAGGTTCGGAAAATGAGTAGCTCAACGTATCTCCCACTCAGATTTGCCTTCATCTTCTCCCTCTCCCTCGCCGGCGCCGCCGCCACCTTCACCAAAACCCGTCTCAATCTCGTTAATATTGACGCTCTCTCTCCGCCATCTAAGCCCAAAGCCACTGTGTCGGACTTGCTTTCTCTACTGAGCACACCGCAGAAGTCTCATTCCGTCAACACACAGGTTGCACAAGACATTTGGTCATGCTTCAAATTCCTTGCGCCATTTCCTCCCTATAATGAAACACTATCAACTAGGCGATCGCTGAGTTCAAAGACAATTTTTTCGTCGAATCGGAGCGAAGAGGATATCGATTATCTGATTTTGTCGCCGCCGGAGCCGGTATTGGAGCTTGCTAGGCTCGCCGTTGACTCTGGCGCAGACCCGGGGGCTATTCAACGAGCTCTGGATCCAACCATTCTTCCTGTCAGTGCTCCTTTTTTTGCTCATTAAACATAGACTAGTGCTTAAAGGTTGCGATTTTAGCTGTGCATACATACATTTCATTCAAGCACCATTGAAAATGTTTACCATTTGACACGATAATTTCTTGACTTATGTAGCAGAGACGGTGATATTTTTTCCCCGGTAAGTGTTAACTTGTATTGTTCGCTCATTGATTTACACACAAACCTTTCGTTTCCTCCTCTATCCTCCTTTAAAGTATGTATGATGGGTGCAATTTGGGAGGTACATCGTGTGCGTTCTTAAAATTATCGTGCATTTATGATAGGTGAATCTTGCTATTGAAACCTTTCATATGAGGTATTCAAGGTGCCTTAAGGAGTATATAACAACTGAAATTAGCGGGTGAACTTCTATATTTTTAGGAAATTTGCAGGTGGCAGTGCAATTTAAAGGGCCCATTGTTAATTGATCTGTTCTGCTACTTTCAAAGTGTGAATGTTAATAAAAATTGGAACAAAACTCCATAAGAGGGATTATTGTTTAATTGGTACAGGTTCCTGATGTTGAAGGATCGAATGAAGATCGGTGTGAACTTACCAGAACTCCTTACGGGAGACATTTTATAAACGAAGTATGCAATATTGTGTTGATAGCTTTTTGTCATTTAAAATCTTGTTTTGCATTTTTCTTTGTTAATGTAGTGTGTTATTTTGTTTTGTAGGAGTTGAATTCTTACATTGAATTTTTGTTCAAAATTATTGTCGAGCGGGGTCCTAGCGTAGGGCTGAATGTTTCTTTGAGTCGCTATGACTTGTTCCATGGTCACCTTTTCCTAGCTGCAGATTCTGGAAGGCTTGGTATACTGTAAGTTGGCACATAGAACAATATATATATTTTGCAATCTGTGAACTCGCGATCTTGATGGTTGAGAACCAAACATTTCAGAATTTCAGTGGTATCATTCTTGTTTG
This sequence comes from Primulina tabacum, assembly GCF_025594145.1. Lineage (NCBI taxonomy): Eukaryota > Viridiplantae > Streptophyta > Magnoliopsida > Lamiales > Gesneriaceae > Primulina > Primulina tabacum. Next base: position 40,556,478 of record NC_134558.1, read on the forward strand.
CTCAAGTTGGAATTATCTTTGGTGATCGTGCCCACGGATGGGACGGAAATCGTAATAGATTATTGTTTTGGTTTTGGAAATACTTAAGAAGGCTCACAAAGAAATACCGACACAAGGGTTGTAGCCTGTATTTGGACTTCTAAGAAAATCGCAAGTGTTACTTAGCTGAAATTCACGTTACATGATATTAATAATATAATATCAAAGCAAGATACGATGTCATGCTTATAAAAATTGGATGCATGAATATGGTTTAATTAGTGGCTTATTCGCTGGTCCTAAATGCAAATATTTGCAGATTTCATGCAAGAGAATATCCTGCATATGACAAAGAAGTTTTTCCATTCAATATGGGCTATTGCCAAGTTGGTAAGTTTGGGTGAAATTAAAATTCTTTAAAATTTATAAATAAATAAAACATAAAAAAGGACGATGCTGTGGAATTTGAGGAAGAATATTTGATTCTGCTAACTGTGATAGTGAGCATTCTCAGGGTCTCATGTTGCTTATGATGATTCAATGAATCTAAGAAATATTTTGTGGCTGGCTCCATTGCCAAGTAATTCCACAAAAGCATGGCTGGCACCAGGTATCACTCCTTGTTTGTTATTTTGCAAAAAATATTCAATTAGCAGATGCTTTTATTTATTTTATTTTATTTTTTTGACCAAGTATTAACATTGATTAGATATTTATTCTTTAAAATGGTGTTTTTGTACGGTAAACACGCAATGATTCTGGTTCATAATTCATGCTACTGCAAAACATTTTTGTTGAGGATAAAGAAGGTTATTTAAAAAAAAAAACTAGTATAAGGCCGTCTCACATGTCAGTTTTGTGAGACGGATCTCTAACTCGACCCGACCCGATCCGACCCATGAAAAAACATTATTTTTTGTGTCAAAAATATTACTTTTCATTGTATATATGAATCGGGATGACTCATCTCCGTATCACAAGACTACTCTTTTAAAAAGAAGCCATAAAATGTGGCTATTAGAGTTTAAATTTCGTCTCTTTTTAAAATATAAATAACTATTTCCACTATTTTATCCAAATTAATTATGTATTAAAATAAACACACTCGAAAATTTTGCTTAAAACTTGTTTTTTTAAAGCCAAGCACTTTTTTTTTTATCAAACTAACCCTAACTGGAATTATTACTTTTGTGTTGGGTGTCTGGACTCTGGATTCTGTTGTGAAAGGAAACTTACTGAAAACATTATCTTATATCTACTTTAAATTTAAATAATCGGCTGAATTAGAATTTAGAAATATCTTAGCCATCTCATATACTCCTTTTTTTCATATATTCTCATTGAAGGAGTCCTAGTTGTATTAGATGCACATCCTGAGGGAATCATATACCAAGATCTCATACCCGATTATGTTCAAATTGCTAGGACACTCTATGAAGGTAGCTTTAATTTAGTGGTTCTGTGAAACTATACAAACGTTCATCACCTCCTCACCATTTCTTGAAATTAATTAAAAAACGGCATAATATATATGTTTTATATTTTGTGGTAGATGATTTTGGGGAAGTTGTGGTTGATGTTAACTATCTCAACGTTGGAACCGACGTGCCTAAATTTCAAGTCTTCTTATGCTGATTCCTCCTGCTGGTATGGTAAGCTGGAATAATTTTGCCACTTCAGATTCCATATAAGTGTAACATCTCCATGCTCCCAACATAGAAACAGTCTCTTGTTAATTTCTATTACAGAATCTTAAAAGGCTGCTTCTTGTGCCAGTGTCATGAGCAGACAAGTGACACAGAGATGTATAACACATATTGCACAGTATTGAAACACTGGAGCAACATTGCATCATAAAACGTCATAGAAGGTTCTATAAGCGAAATGTAATTAGTTTTATCTTGGTGGTCGTAACTTTGTTGTAGAGTTTGAGTCAACTGACAAATTGATTACCTTTTAAATAAAATTTGATGGAAGTAGGCATCGTCGTAAATCTCAACCTCCAGCTTGATTGATGCTAAAAGAAAGCGAGCTTGTTGAGCTCGAGATTAAGTCACTTGATATGCAATTTTATGGAGTTGGTGTTCGAAATTTACTACTTGATTGAACATATTGCAATAGTATATTATACAAGTCTAACTTGAAAATTATGGTTTGATACACCAGCAGGCTTGATACTTTGATGTACACATGCACGGTTGCTTCGGTACAAATTTTCTCTCACACACCGATAAAATTATGGTTTGGTCGACTTTCTTTACAGGTTGACACTGAAAATGACATACAGATCCTATAAATAGCACACAAGAATTTAGCTCCTTACTCCATTAGCTCGAGTTCGAACCAAATTTTATGAAAACAAGTGGGAGGAAAAAAAGGCCAAAGTTAATTATATTTTAACGGTTTTCATAATATTTAAAAGATTGATATTTTTAAATGTATTTTTAACGTATAAAAATAAAAAGCCCAAAGTTAATTGTTAAGATGCTCTCTGTTTCTTAATTTCCACTATTTCTTAAAGTAGTGTGCATCAATAAAGCAAATTTTGTGATTCTATGTAGAGATTAAAAAATAAGTCTAGTTCCAATTAAAAATAAAAATACACGTAAAGATGACACGAAATATCATTATAATATAATATTATCCATAAAAAGATTATCCAACTTTAATTAATTTTTTTTACTTTAATTGTGAATTGCATAGCTTTCCACTGTTAAATTTGTGCAAGTTTTATCTTTTTAAAACTAGAATCACTTTTTGTAATTAATTATTAATATTAATAAATATTAGCATTTGAGTAATTATTTTAAATTGTTATGATAATAATGAATATATTTAAATTTTAAATATTATTACAAAAAATTATTATGTAAAAAATATTTAGATCATCTGAGATAACGTTCAAACTAGGATATCAACATTTTTTTGTTAAATTGAATTTTTTTTATATGAAATGAGTGGAACTGTTATTAATTAAAAAAATGATTTTTTAAAAAAAAATCATATATTTTTTTGTATATCAAAATTTTAAAGAATGAATTATTATTATTATTATTATTATTATTATTATTATTATTATTATTATTATTAAAATAATCGTTTTTTTTATATCATATTTTCATAAATATGTTTAAATATGTTATATTTGAGTATATAATTTATTTGTGAGATATATTTATATTTATTAATAATTTTAATATTTTAATACATAGACTATGATACTTATTTATCATTATATAATTTCTTTAAATTAAATAATCTTTTTTAAAAATTTAATCAATAAAATAATTTTAAAATAAAATTGTTTATCTAATTGAATTTGATAAAACAGTTGGACTTAAAATTAATTTAGATTCAATGTAAAACTGAATTTCTAGATAAATCATATCTATACTTCTATACTATCTATACTATATTATTAAGTATGATGACATGATAATAACTACCTACAGAGGACATCCAATTTTACTCTTATATGATACTAATATTACACTTTTGTTTTTTGTTTTTTTTTTTCAATTTCAACACACAGTCTTCCAATTTTACCCTTATATGATATTAATATTAAACTTTTGTTTTAGTTTTTTTTTTTCAATTTCAACACACTTTTATTTTTATTTTTTTATTTCAACAATTCAAATATCAATTTAGTCCCTCCATAATTTGTCAAATTTCACTTTAGTCTATCGACAATGATAAAAAAAATTGTATACACATGCATAGCGTGTGCAGAGTAACTAGTATTAATTAAAATTAGTTTAGATTAAATGTAAAACTGAATTTCTAGATAAATCATATATTAAATAAATAATTTACAATAGTTCATATTAGTTTGTCTATCTATATATAGCTAAATATTTTTTACTCAATTATAAATATAATAAGATAAAAAATTCCTTAAATTTTCTATATAATTAAGAGAACGTTTAGTTTCCAAGAATTGAATTTTTCTTTTTTTTTAAAATATATATATATATATATATATATATATGTTTTTGGATTTGTTATTTGATGGGACGTATATCAAATCATATTATGTTTGGGGTTTCGAATTCAAGATCTATCTTTTATTGGGATTAAATCATTTTATCAATGACTAGCTTGAGCCAATCAAATCACTTCCGGAAAAGTTTCCCTTCAAATCAGCGAAAAGCGAAAATAAATATTCTTTGATATTTAATATATTTTTTAGAATATTTTTCGCAATAATTATAAATTGTATATGAAGAAACAACTTTTTGACAAAAGTCACCAGCTGCCCTTTTTAACTGCGTACAGAATAATTCTCAGTTGGAATAATATATTTTACAAATTATTATAATGAAATAAATTCAAGATTGCGTTTTTCTTAAGGTTGACAAAAAACTTCTATGCAGAATCCCCGTCATAATTTTAACTGGGGAACAGCTTTATGAATGACAACTAACTAATCACTAATTTCTGGATAATAATATTGAAAATGAAGATATATATAAAATATGGACAGAGATTCGGTAGCTGCCAACCACCCAAGAAAACAAAAAAAATAGGCCAATTTTCGATGAATAGTTATCTTGTGAGACGGTCTCACGAATCTTTATATGTGAGACAGGTCAACCATACTGATATTCACAATAAAAAAAGTAATACTATTAGCATAAAAAGTAATATTTTTTCATGGATGATCCAAATAAGATATTTTTCACACAAAAGACGACTCTTGAGATCGTCTCACACAAGTTTTTGTTATTTTCAAATGGCTGATTGAATTGAAGCATCCAAAGATTTTATGTCTAATCATATATCTTGACGTCAATACGTACTAATTATTTCTGGAGTTTAAAATCTTCTAATAAAGCCTAATAAGTGAATTACTTAGACCATTATTTATTTAAACAGTATTCGTTAACATATATATCCTGTGTTTGAGTGTCACATTCATCGCTGTTCAATTTATACGTGATCATGTTTCTTGGTACGTTGAATTCATACTTGCGTATAAGAAGAACAAGTGGGTATATATCTTAAAACATAAATATCAATTGTCATAGCTAACCTTAATCCATCTTTTCTGGCCTGAAATCAAATTAATTGAAGACAACAATAAACTTTTATTACTTAATTTTGAGATTACATAAGCAAAAGAACCAGAAACAGGAATAATCAATGCAATTCAATCAAGGGAACGACACAATAAACAAATTTACTGCCCTTCGATCACAGGCTCAAACTAAGTGCACTAGATAAATATCCGATGCGCAAGAAGATCGTTTGTCTCTGAACCTTTTCCACCTGAATATATCATCATGAGCACCACGTACGTGTAATAAAACTGCGAAACAAGTTGATGAAAACTGAACAAATACGTAAAGTTTTGAGCTTTCTAATGGTTGTAAGACCTTATTGAAAAGAAATCTAGCGGCCCCGAAAAGTTTATGCCTGAATCTTTTCTTATACGAACCTTCTTTTATTCCGTCATTTGAACTGAATGCTGAAAAAAACATGAGTATGAGGTTATATAATTAATTAACATGTTGATTTTACATAATGCAACGGTAAAGTGAGAAATGTTACTTACATGGTTGCTTGAGTAAACTTGGTGGTTTTTTTGTGGTCAGTAGTGAGTTGGAGGAGGTGGAGACGCATATACATAAACCGGTGGTGGAGGAGACTTTATGGGCGGGGGAGGCGATGCATAGTGGTATGGAGGCGATGGTGAAGGTGGAGGTGGAGAAATGTAGTGGTATGGTGGTGGGGAGATGTAGTGGTAGGGTGGCGGAGGAGATGGCGATGGTGGTGGTGGTGACTTGTAGTAGTAGGGTGGTGGTGGTGAAGGAGATGGTGGGGGAGGAGATTTGTAATGGTAGGGCGGGGGTGGAGATGGTGAAGGTGGCGGTGGGGACTTATAGTAATATGGTGGAGGGGGAGATGGTGATGGTGGAGGAGGAGATTTGTAGTAGTATGGTGGTGGAGGTGATGGTGATGGTGGTGGTGGGGATTTGTAGTAATATGGTGGAGGAGGAGAAAACGATGGCGGTGGAGGGGATTTATAATAGTAAGGAGGTGGTGGAGATGGCGAAGGTGGTGGCGGAGACTTGTAGTAGTATGGAGGATGAGGAGATGGTGGCGGCGGTGATTTATAATAGTAGGGATCGTGTGGTGGAGAAGACGAAGGTGGCGGCGGGGACTTGTAGTAGTATGGTGGATAGTAGGGTGGTGGAGGGGGTGGGGACTTGTATATGTAGCTTGGCGGAGGAGGAGACTTGTAAATATAAGGTGGAGGAGGTGGTGATTTATACACGTACACTGGTGATGGTGGGGGTGGCGACTTGTACACGTAAGGCGGTGGTGGTGGAGGTGATTTGTAAATGTATACCGGTGATGGCGGGGGTGGCGATTTGTAATAGTACGGGGTTGGGCTCGGCTTTGGCTTTGGCTTTTTACATTTTTCATAAGGAGTCTTTGGGGCATAAGCAAATGGTTTAGCATATAGCACGACTTCATGGTCAGTCTTGGATTTCAGTTTGAGCTTGGATCCTTTCTTTCCCCAATGAAGATTGGTTGGAATGTTGCATTTGGAACCCTTAGGTGGTGCATGGAGCTTGGCCTTACATGCCTTAGCTCCATATTTTTTGTATTCAAATCCTTTAATTGGAATACTATATTTCCCATTTATCTTTGTCTTGCCGTATGCTACAATTTCTTTATCACCCACCTTGCAAGTCACCTCAACAATTGCACCTGTACCATGTGCGAACATGTTATGAAAAGATTAAATTATATTTCTTAAAAAAAAATTGAATAAGATTGATTCTAATTATTTATCAGATAATTGTCACTGATTAATACACAGTCTCCTTTGATATATTATGACATTGTTAAATAAATAATGAATGTTCTAATTCCACATTTAAATTTTTGATTGATTTCTTCAAATTGGAGTATTATTTTTAGATATTTTAAATACAAAAGTGCAAACAAACAGAAAAGAAAAAGAAAAAGAAAAAGAAAAAGAAAAAGAAAAGTAAAGTAAAAGTAAAAAAAAAAAAAAAAAACATGCTGATATTAATGGGTCCACTTTCACAGCCAATTCAAATATTTGGTGATTCCATGATTAACATATATAGATTCAGATTATTAGTTAAAAAAATGCGAAGAACTCCTATGTATTTAGTTTTATTTTTGAAATAATGTATACGTTTAGTTCTATTTTAGTTTTAATAAATCATTTACAGCTTACTTTTTTTGGAAAAAAATAAAAATAGAATAAATATGCATACATGAATAAAGTTGGGTTGCATGCATGTATAATCAATTAAACCATCTTAAATGCAAGCTCATGTTCCCTCATTTATATTTTTTTTCACAAACAAAAACAATTAAAAAATAAATAATGAGATTTGTTTACCTTTGAGATGTTTCTTGTCATGAGATTTTATGGGATGGGCCCAATCATAGCACTTGTAACAATATACTTTTCCTACAACCTTAACAACGAATGAGTGGTGAGGGTGGTGGTGAGGGATAGGCGGAGGTGGAGATTTATAGTAATATGGAGTAGGGGCCGACTTCACTGGTGGTGGTGGTGAAGTATAATAGTATGGTGGCGGAGGAGATTTGTAGTAGTATGGTGGCAGCGGCGATGGTGATGGAGGTGGTGGTGATTTGTAATAGTATGGTGGGGGTGGTGATGGGGAAGGTGGTGGTGGAGACTTGTATACATAGGGTGGTGGTGGAGACTTGTAATGATATGATGGATGTGGTGATTGCGAGGGTGGAGGTGGTGATTTATACTCGTAATGTGGTGGTGGAGAAGGTGAAGGAGGTGGTGGTGATTTGTACTCATAGGGTGGAGGGGGAGACGATGGTGGTGGTGGAGGAGACTTGTAAACGTAAGGGGGTGGTGGTGGTGATTTGTACTCGTATGGTGGTGGTGGAGGAGACTTGTACACGTAAGGTGGAGGAGGAGATGGCGAGGGTGGTGGTGGTGATTTGTACTCATAAGGTGGAGGCGGAGACGGTGATGGTGGTGGGGGAGATTTGTATACATAATGTGGTGCGGGAGAGGGTGAGGGGGGTGGAGGAGACTTGTACACGTAAGGTGGTGGAGGTGACGGTGAGGGAGGTGGGGGCGATTTATACACATAAGGTGGTGGTGGAGAAGGGGATGGAGGCGGCGGCGACTTGTACTCGTAAGGTGGGGGAGGAGATGAATAAGCATAAGGATCTGCTGATACAATGTTAGAAGTAGCCAACATGGCCAAAGCCACCATGAGCTCCGGCAAGAACCGTCCCTTGGCGGCGGGGCGGCGGCCACGAATAGTCATTCTTTCAACGGAAAATGCCACCAAGGCCACTCAATTTTCGTTAGAAAAATCCTCCTAACAGAATTAACATGTACTAACGTAGTAATTGTAGTTGGGAGGAGATGAACGAAGTTGGTTGTATGGCCAGGTATATATATATGCATATATAGGAGATAAATGGACACATCAATTAAAGAAGGAATTTGTTGGGTCACTTCAAAACAGCTGTAATAATCACTTTTTTAAAGCCCATAAACGAACCACTTCGAGGTTTCGTTTTATTGATTGACAAGCTAATGGGTCTCCTGCTACCCAAGAGTACTCATGATATTTACAACGATAATGCTTTTAGTATATTATTTTCTATATATATATATATACACACACACACAAAACTTATATGAAACGGTCTCACAGATCGTATTTTGTGAGACGGATATCTTATTTTGGTCATCCATGAAAAAGTATTACTTTTTATTGTGAATATCATCGGTAGGGTTGATATGTCTCACAGATAAAGATTCGTGAGACCGTCTCACAAGAGACCTACTCATATATATTAATCGAGTCATAGGCTCTTAAGTCCGATAGATGGTCCTACATATCTATATTTGTAAGATAGGTGGATCTGATTCGTAAAATTCACTAAAAAATAATATTTTTCACGGATCGGATTTAAATATTCTTCTCGCACAATTGATTGATGAGATCGTTTTATACAAGTGTATTTTGCATATGTTGATTGAAATACAATATCTCAACTAAAAAAATATATGAATAAGTATAATAAAAAAGTAGGTAAAATTTATTTTCAAATTATAACTCTCACAAATTTCAGTTACCTGCGAGTCAACGAACCTATGTTATTTCAATTTTTGGTTTTTTCTTAAATATATATACATATTCATTTTTCTTTAAAACACATTTATTTTTATTATTTGACAATGTGAATATAATCTTGATAGTTACGTCTGGCATTAGATGATTGAAAATTGAGATACAACAACTGAGGAAGGCGTACACTCAATCTACAAAATCAAGACAAATTAAGTCGTTTATTTATTTAAATTAGTTAGTATTGCACACTTGTACTGAATTCATCATTTATATAATCTCGTTGAAATTTTATTTTTTTTTACAAAAAAATTAATCTTTTTGGTGGTTAGAACTGATTGAAACATTTTAAATATTTCCCACTGAACGATTAATAGAATATTTGATTTTGTTCATTAACAGCAACTAAAGAGAGATCAGAGCATCGTTAGAGTTACGAGGTTTTTAGTTTTAGAAAGTAAAATTCGGAGTAAATTTGATTATTTACTTCATTTGAAATTTTGAACAGAGCTGCTGCTCATAACTAAAATCCCATTTATTTGATCCTACATTCATTTAGGACATTGTCTCAAATTTAATTTACTGAAAAAAATTATTAAAGTCTTATATATGATCTATTGTGTATCGTTGAATCGACTCTTAGAACAATGACTCGTAGAATCAAACTGAACCCAAAATCTATGTATATTTGTTTGTGTTCATAGAATGTTAACTAGCATGATTTTCTACTTTTTGACAAATTAATATACTTGACATTATAATAATAAAAAACCAATTTATTTTATTTTAATTTTTTGATATTAAAATTTTAATGAATTATAAATTATTTATGAGGTGTGTGGGCTCTACCAAAAAAAGACCCACATTTATTATTAAAAATTCAAATTTATGAGACAAAATTTAATTTACTGAAAAAAATTATTAAAGTCTTCAAAAAATGTTAATATTTATAATTTGAATATTACTCCAAACTTAGACAGCGCTGTTGCAAAGAAACCGTTGAATAAATAATAAAAAAAATAAATAAAATGAGAATATCGAATCCTTGAAGATTGAATTCAATGAATATGAATGACACAATCATTTTATTGATTTAATTTAATTTATTACTTAATTTTTGAATTCATGATTGTTGAATGATTGATTAGTACGAGCTCGATTGCTCTGGAAATTAAATGGCATGATTGACGCACTGATTGTATCCGCGTATGACTTCCTTTGAAGAATTCACATCCTTAATTATTATTATTATTATTATTAAATTATTATAATTATTATTATATACATCCCTGATTTTTTTTAAGGCATATTGTACTCTTCATCACTTGTTTTCAAATAGTCGAATACCAAATTTTATTTTAGATAAGAGTTTTTTTTTAAAAAAAAAAAATAGATCCTTTTATTATTTGAAAAGAGAACAAACTCTCATGCATGTAATGTTAATTTTGAATGAAGTTGAGTTTTGAAAAAGAATTACTTATTAAAATTTATCATTTACATTTGATCTTAAAAATTATTGAATCAAAAGATTAAACAATCGATTGCGTGTTTCTGGCGTAAAACCTAAATACATATAAAGGGGAAATGTCCAAATGCCCGAACTCTTATTATTTCTATCTATGTTAAATTACAACCGTCACCATATTATATGGTAGAAAACCATGCATATCGAATATTATCATTAAATTAAAATAAATTCACATTAAAATTTAACCATACCCTGGATTATAAATGCAATAATTTCCTCGATTTGGTAAACAATTGAAACGTGACGTTTTGTCTATCGCAAAGTTTAAAATATTTGCGTTATACAATTATCACAATCGATGATTTTTTTATAAAATGATAACTCCTTGTTTTGTAAAATAAACAGACCACTTCCACGAAAATAATCCAAGTATTAATTTGGGATTATTTTCGGTGTAAATATATTAATAATATAATTTAGTGGGTATTTAGTCTTCGTTAAATCCAGGTGTTCTCAATTATGAGCATCCATGCACATGCATGGAGGTGCATTAATCAAATTTCAAATAACATGCACAATCAGAAATTAACGGCAACAGGATTATATCTCTCTATTTATTTACAACAATATGGAACTTGGTTGGAATCATTCTTCAAGAAATAAAAAACATTCGGCTGCACAATCAAAGAGAGAAATATTTACACATACATGAATAATATGCGTACTTCTTCTCTATCTTATAAAATAAAACTTCGAGAACATCTTTTCATTTAAACTAAACTTTCATTTTGCATTTTCGGGAGCAAAATCAATGATTATTCTATGTTACACCTGGAGTATTTATCCATTTATGAGTCTTTAGATAATCAAAATATATGTTAACTTATATAAACACGTGAGAGATTCGCGTGATCTAATGATATTGGAGCGAGAGAGAAACACACAAATGATATTAGGATCTGATATTATGTAATGACCGCTCAGTTCTATGCATAGATGGAAACATGCTGATTGATCCATAGAGAAAGAGACGTACAGGACGCACGACCATTTTACAAAATAATATTTTTTTACCCAAATATACATAAAACAAATGCATATTTTTCGGAATTAAAAAAAGAAAAAGAAAACATATATATTTCTCGAGCTGTTCGAAGATAAATTATTCGAGCGAGAGGCTAAAATAATGGGGAAGGTGGATGAAATCACATGGACATGTTGTATAATTTGTTCCCGAATTGGGACGCGACTTTCCGAGAACAATGCCAAGAGTCAACGTTCTTATTGAGATTGAAAGAGGCTTCAAAATAACCTACAATATGTTTTAGATAATCATTCGGTCGGTTGCTATTTAAATACAGTAAATAATGGTATGAGCAGACTGGAATGAAGAGTAATATAGGTTATGCCACTGAGATATCATTTTTTATTTTGTCTAGTACTAGCTTCATCTTTCCAGCTATGAGAGGGGTTGTATTTTAAATCGAGATTTCTCCTACGAAAACCTAGATAGTTTACTTTATGCCATCAAAATGCAGTATGCATGACAGATCATAACTATGACAGTTCACGTAAATTAATATTGAATTTGAAATTAAAATACTAAATGTATATGATGATCGACAATTTCCATGGTTATTATTGCCATCCCTCTTAAATTTTTGTGTCGAGTTTTACATATGTTGAATTTTTTTACTGAGGTATGATCGTTCTCATTCGTCTTAAATTTTTCTGCGAAGTCTTAAATATATTGAATTTTCTTACTCGGGTTTTTGGCATGTTCACTCCATTCCAATGAAAGAACTGCACCGGTTAGGATTGCCTGACACTGGATCAATCTCTTTCGGAGAGATGGTGGATCAAGGACGGCAAATAACTGAAGCTGTGGCCATTTCTAGTGTTTTTATAAACAAAATATGGAAAAACGAAAAGAGTGGGTCTCTTGTGAGACGGTCTCACGAATTTTCATCTGTGAGACGGGTCAACCTTACCGCTATTCAAAATAAAAAGTAATACTCTTAGTATAAAAAGTAATACTTTTTCATGGATGACCCAAATAAAATAGACCCAAATAAAATATCCGTCTCACAAAATACGACCCGTGAGACTGTCTCACACAAGTTTTTATCTTTGTATAATATTTTGTTACAATATATACATATAATATATCTCACCTATTTAACCTTTTAATTAATATACGACTCAATCATTTTATTTATATATAATTTTTATGGTTAATTTAATTTTCTCAATATATATATATATATATATATATGATGCTTGTTTTATATATACTAGGGGCTTTCTATAATTCCTTCATAAAACAAGCATTAATTTTACGGAACTGAATTAAGGCAACAAAATTGACTGTAAAAACATCTTAAGCCAATGGCTTTATTACGAGGGGGATCCTATAGTGGAATTTTTCAGAGCCAGCCTTATACTCCTATTTAAATCAAATCCAAAATAATTATTAACGAATTTCCAATCATCAGGTCCTCGAAGCTCGATTAATTGATGATGTTTGCGGAGCTGGGAGGAGATGACACAAGAATCTTGCTCTTTCCAATTCTTTAACATTGTCAAAATCTCTTCGATTCTGTTTCCTTTTACACGGTGCCACTTGAAGAAGCAGCACCCTGTTTACTAGAACCTCCAGACTTCGAGGTTCCCACTATGTCTTTGTGATCTTGGTGACGAAAACCGGCTTCCTCATCAAAACGTTTGCTATGCTCAATCTCCTCGTCGGCAACCTCTGCGCTGTTTTGATCTGTTTTATCACCCCTGCATTGATTATATCATGAAACAATGAAATCATTAATATATTGATGTATTAACAAAGTTACAAAGACTCGGAGAAGTCTATAGCATCACCATCAGTTTGGTGTCCAGAAAAATTACATTTTATCAGTTGCTGAATTCTTAAATTTGTCGAAAGATGCTTCTTTCAGAAATTTATGAAGCTCCCAACACAATGAGGGCAATGGAAATTGTTGCAGTATAGCACCAAGTCAAATTTTTTTATTTTATTCGTAAATGCTACATTAGTAAAAAATTCTCATTGGTGCAGGCTTATTTGAAGCAATCCCACAGTCCTTAGCGTCATACCCTGGGGCCACGAGCCTGCATAAGCAAGAATCTATACAACAGGCTGACAACTACACAATATACCCCCAACTTGATTAAAATGATTAACTGATATTACTAGAGTAATTCGTGGATGAATCTACAAACCCCATAACAGTCTACCTAAAATCCAACATGGAATAGAGTACAACTCTTGGGCTGTTTCTTAGAGCTTAAAAGCAAACGACCTACACCGTGAGTGAAGCCTCCAGTCAAAGTGAATACTTTTTTTTTTTGAACTTCAGCTATCTACTAATTAAAGAAATGTGCAGGGAAAATAAAAGAATAAAAATTTGCATACCATGAATAAACGACGAGCCCAAACGCAACAGCAGCAAAGGCTACATAGTACATCCAATCCACCTGGAGAATATTGAAATATTGCATACTCGGTATATAAACAGAAAAGGAAAAAAAAAATTAACTTAAATATTATTTTCATTTGCATTTGTTGTTTTTCCGGACCTTTTCCTTGTATGCAAACATTCGTATCAAAACCGCCCACATATCTGAGGTGAGCAAAGATAGATTTAGCATCGTAGCTCCACTGATCTGCATGAGCAGTTGAGGGAAAAAAGGGATTCATCAATTGAGCCAGAAATTTAATATCTCGTAAAAGAGAGAAAAAAATGAAGCATCTTGAATACCAATGACTTCTCTATATACAGAAAATAAGAACTTTTTGTTACTCAGCCTTTTATCCCAATATAGATACTCCAATGCAGTTTAACCTCTTCTTTTTTTATAATGACTCTCACAAATGCTTGGGAGTAGGGATTTATTTGTATGTGTAAATATAAAAGGTGAATCACAAAATATTTCTTCTACTTTACGATATTCTCCTATACCATCATCTGCCATTTTTGCAGGAAAGATTTATGGCAAGTGGTAGAGGAAGGAAGCAGATTACTTCCCAGAATGAGAATAACATGCTAAACAAAGGTTGTTAATACATCTATATAAAAGTAGTTATTCGAGAATCCAGAAAAATCTCCACTATCATGCCGCCTTTATTGCATTTTAAGATTCAACATCAATTATGGGTTTTAAGACAGTTTCTACTTCATGTGACAGATAAAACTTTATCTATGACGTTCAAAAAGAATTTCTATCGGAGACTGATTTCATTATTTGTGTCTTTAAGACTAAAATGCCGAACACCAATATAAAGCACAATTTAGCCATAATAATAATTTTAAAAACATTAAATCAATGTGGATTAGGCTCAAGAATTAACAGGATACCTTCAGCAAGATGGGGACTCCAGAGTAAAACAGAAACATGGCCAAAGAAAATCCAGCAAAAGGAACAGTCTGTAACAAAAATTAGCAAGGATGTCAAATCAAGATCAAACCAGTCCAGTGAACTTTGTAATAAATCAATAACATAGTGTTACTTGAGATCCAGAAAAGCACTTTGGGCATTCCACAAGCATGAGACTGTACTTATAACACAGTACATGGGATTTTAAGAAATCAGCTTCGAGAAAATGTACAAAGGATTACAGCTGCGTGGATTTAAAATATTTATCGTCCAGTTTAGTGAGCGTGAAAATAGCTTTTACCACCACAAAAAATTTCACAAAGAATGCAGTTTTGATCTATCCTCGTACATACACCACGAATATTGAAATACACTAATAAGCTATGAACACAAATACATGCAACACAATAACTTGGATGACATATATTATGCCTCAGAAGAAATGTACAAAATCTCTGACCCTCGTATTTTAGTGTTGAAAGGCATATGTGAATGCTTCAAACCAAGATTACACTGGAATATATGAAATTGGGAACAACACAGGCAAGGAGTGACAAAGAAATTCTGATCGTGGGGCTACACAGGGCAACTCAATGGAATTGGAGGAAGGGGCGAACTAGATAAATTTTCAAAAATACATATAAAAACTAACATTTTTTTTCCCTCAATGGGGGTACCTCCCCAATTAAATCAGTTGTCATAAGCTTATCACAATGCTAATATGGACTGCAAATTTCCCACGTACAAAAAGACCAGGAAATTTGCACTACAACACAAAATAATTAAGTAGGGAACCTACATCCTCGTTTGTATATTTGTTACACAAACAAGAAATATGGCAAGGAGGAAGATAAAGTAAATGGGTGGGTGAGAGAAAGTGAGGAAGTGAGAAAGTGAGGAAGAGAACAAGAGACATACCGCCCCAGCTGACCAGTGAATGGATTTGAGTTCATTCCGTTCAAGTATGCTTCTGTACACTTGGTTAAAGATAACAATATGATAAGCTAAACTGTGTTCATCATGACAACCCATAATATGAAAAATAACTACAAAGCATACAGAAAAGGATACATCTGTATAGCACTGATAATGGCACCAAAGGTTCCTAAAAAGGCCATAAGTTCAACCCTATCAGCACTCTTGACGAAAAACTCCTGCATAGACCAAAAACACAAGGATTCATTAATCTTCAAATCTTAAAGTACAAGAATACCAAAAAAGATTGATCTGAAGCCATCTTTTTAAACTAGAAGGCGTCAAGCCACAAAAATCACTAAGAGCGGCAATAATGATTATCATTGAGCTAGAAATTTAAGACTATTGGCAGGTAGTTCGAAAATGTTGAAAGGGAAGGAAGGCTTGGGGTGATCAATAGTAAAAGAAATTATGAAAAAGAAAGAAAAACGAAGGAAAAAGGAGAAATGAAAAGTCCAAGGAACAAATTAAGGATAAGACTAAGCACGTGAAACACAACAAAATCACAAGTGGTGGAGAAAGTAAATACAGAAGCTAGAGGTTGTGTGAGTAATTTAAAGAAACTGGAATTAGGAGCAGCAAATAACGTTGTCTAATAAACAGAAAAAGAAACTTGAATTATACATCATGTGATGCAGGCAAAATTTTCCAACAATGGAGATTTACATTCCAGACATGAAGTTCAAATTTAAAAATTCTAAGCAGCAATATTCAAAAGCGACCTACCTCGCTGACGTTGCTAACACCGTAAAGTGTGGCCCCGGCAATCACAAGCAGATCACCTTTTATTGGGTTGCTACCACCTATAACGATGACAATGATAGCGTCGTAAATTATGGTTAAAAAAATTATAGCATCAGAAACTGAAAATGATAAAAAAACATGAAAGAAAAGAAGAAAAGTGTGTCATTGAAGCCATGATTACTAGATTACGGGGTTCCACTGTCTTCGTATTAATAAAACTGAATGAATTTGGTACCTTTAGAGTGGCTTGGTTGACAAGAAGGAAATAGTAAAAGTGTTCAAGTACAGCTCCAAAGGAGTTGGATTAAATAAAAATAACTGTGGTAACTGTTAACTGGTGCACACTGAAAAAATTTTCTTACTAGCTCTGTCTGCAGAATGAACGTCTGAGAAGACAACAATTACAAGGCCAGCAACACAAACGACTACACCAGCAAACTTTTTAAATTCATACTTAGTCTTCAAAAAGAACCAAGTAAGAAACAGCACACATGGTATTGTCCAACAATCAAGGAGCATGACACTCGTAATTGATGTGTACTGGTATGCCTTCACAACTGTTATGCCAAAAAGATATTAGCTTCTGTAATCTCACACAATCAGACACATAAAAAATGTCAGTTTCCTTTATATTTACGTTCTGCTTTGCATTATTTCACTTCAAACAACTGTTTCCAGAAAATTAGATTAAAGCATACACTTGATAGTAAATATCATGAGTCGCAGTATACAGTGTAAAATGTATGCCTTGGTCTGATCTGGTCCAGTCCAATGTATAATGATTCTTGTGATAAATTAAAGCTTTTGAAGCTTTGTGATGTATAATGTGATGAAGACGCACTTCCTCCTACTATCATGTTTTATGAGGAAATTGCATTTTGTAGCTAAAAAAAGTTTACAATATAGAATCCTGCGATCACTATTTATAAGTCGGTAGATATTCTCGGAATAGCTAACAACTCCCTCAAACAAAACCACATAAGATAAAGCTTACATGAAACTTATGATCTTGCGGGCATTAAAAAAATAAAAGTAAAATTTACAATAAAATAATCAAAAATAAAATCACAAGATATATTAAAAAAAACTACAGGATGTTATAGATTAATCAGAGAATCTTCAAAACAAAATCATGCTTTAAGCTTACATTAAAAATAAATAAAATGAATCATAAAATATATATAAAAAAAATAGCTACAGGCCTACAGTAAGATGATGTTACAGATTAATCAAAGAATCACAAAAAAAGTATATCACTTGCTGGGTTCCCAAAATAAACCCAACATAGTTTCGAGTGGTAACTATTGATAATTCATAACCAGTAGAATTTTTCTGAAAATATAAAACAGATGTCGAAAATATTCACATACTATACATTTACGCCATATATTGAGCAAAAGCATATTAAAGTGGAATTTTTTATATTCAAATTATATATTATCTATTATTATCGTACAATAATGATCAGGATATAAATTAATATCATAGAGATTATTATAACTTTATTTTATCGTTATTCAAATAAATTAGTAAAAAATTATAATTTATTATGCATACATACGAACTGATACGACGACAAATTGTAAAATAATTTGTACTAAATATATACTATTTTTTAAAATATATTTTACCATATACAAGCTTCTTATGTGCATTTTTAACTAGTCAGAAAATTTTAAAGATCCCTGACTAATCATAAAATTGGGCGAATGGTTCCAGGTGGTTACTCGAACACCTTTCACCCTTTGGATCCTCAGCTAGCAGGATAATAAGGCATTAACATGAAGCACTATAAATTCACAATCCGTCATCATTGATGGTCTAACTAAAGTTTATAGGACTCATTAGGCATATAGTTAATATAAACTTACCAAGAAAATTAGCTTCCACGTCAACCAATCCAAGCGCAAGGTAGTAATACCATTTGGCCTGCTTACAGAGAGAAAATGCATAGGGGATGTTTATAATGGCAAAAACTCATCCCTTAAATCACTTGCAATATCCAAAAATTATGCAGGAGAAGACAATCAAGGATGCTAAAATCAAGCATCCCACACACGATATACTCAACGAAGCAACAAAACAATACCATATATGAGAGAGATGATATTCAATGCATAAAGAATCGAGCTTTGTTTTTATCATCTAGAAAAATGCTGTGTAATTTATAAGCAAGCAACAAAACAATATCATAGATGAGAAAGATAATATTCAATGCATAAAGACTCAGGCTTTGTTTTTGTCATCTACAAAAATGCTGTGTGATGTATAAGCAACTCAAGTTTTGATATGCAGTCAAAGTTAAGCTGTTTGTTCCGGAACATCTGAATTTCTTGGTGAGAACTCCACAATAAAATTCAAAGTGAAAGCTACGAGCTTACCTTGAGAGGTTGCCTTCTGTAGAGCATAGTGCCACCGTATATCAATGCCAAGAGTACATAATTCAAGAAAGACTGTGAGGTTGGTGCATTAATACCTGCGTTCGGAGACCAAACAAATGTTTCATGTTACATTGAAGAAATATGCCGTAAATACAAAGACCCTTGTTCCTGTTTCATGTTACATTGAAGAAATATGCCGTAAATACAAAGACCCTTGTTCCAGAGCCTCTATGTTTAACCAGAGTTGCTGGAATGGCTGTAGGTTAAGCCATAACCTGGTCTTCTATTTTTTTAAAAAAAAATAACACATTTACATAATATTTTTTCCTTAGCAGGAAAGTGACTGCTTTCCCCAGGAAGCGTACAGAACAAAACTGTTATTCTAACAATGACCATAGGTATACAGAAGAGACAGAAACATAGTTTCTACTAGATAACAATTAACTGCAGACTCGACTCAAGCCCATAAAAATAAATAACATATTTTTTAAGAAAAAGAAATCAATGTCTTGAGCGTGAATTTGAAACTAACAAAAAGAAAACAAAAACCTTTTTTGGCGAGTTCAGAAGATGCAAATCCAGTTGAAGTGACGAGAAGAGAGAGAAATTGTCCCAAGGCAAGACCCAACAATGTATTCTTCGTCCAAACATCCTTCCAATTCACCATAATTACTCAGTTTACGTGGGAACACAACGATTACTCACCAAACTTAGTGGGGGAAAAACTAGATCAAACGCAACAGAAGCTCAAAGGGTTCCCTTTCAAAAAGAAAAGGAAATTCAGATATAAAAGGGACCAAATCCTATATTGATCCTTGAAAAATTTATTCATTCACTCATGAATTAAAATCAATGGTGTTTTACAACACGGATTTTATGTATTGAAGTCGACGTGATTATGAAATAGTGAGTCCCAGGGAACGGCTGTGACAAATTCACAGCTGCGGAGGCTTTTAGGTTCATTTTGCTGCGGGTTCGATTTATCAAATCAAAAATAACATATTTATTCACCACTTTATCGGGGGATTTTAGATTCATTTTGCTGCGGGTTCGATTTATCAAATCAAAAAGTTTTTCAAGTTGAAGTGGTCAACAATGCTTTATATATATTCGTTGAAATAAATATGTTTTAAGAAAGAAAAAATTGGTGTCCTCTCCAAGTAGTTATTATCATGTCCTCACACTTAATAATATAATAATAATAATATAGAAGTATAGATATAATAATATAGAATAGATAAAATGAGTTATCTTTTCAAAGTTTCTTTTTGAAAATCTCATGCTTATTGAATAACACAATTTGAAATATTTAATAACTGATAATTAATATGTAATTAATTGAAAACTGAATTTCTTGAAAATATAAATTTCACTTTTCATTTTAAATTTAAATCTAAATATCTTGAAAAAATAAATAGCATTCAAATATTTGACATCGATTTCATCACATGATTTAATATCTCGGTTCCATCACACGGTTCATAGCAACGAGGTTGTGCTGAATATAATTTGATTGAAAACGATTAATTTTAAAAATGATAATTTTTAAAAAATATCATTAATCTCGAAATAGGTGAAATGCAATAAATGATTGAAAACAATTAATGTTATGCGATTTTTATTAATATTTTTGTACTAAAGAATGATATATTTCTTTTTTAAAAATTTAAATGTGAATTGAAGAAATTTGAAAATATAAACTTCAAATTGTTTGAATTGATTGTATCAATTCATTTATTAGTTTAAATTTGAATTTAATTTATTTTTATATCAATTTAAATATAATCTATGAATTATGTGTTTTTTATTCAAATTGAAACTGAACTCAATTGAAAACATAATCTATTTTTAAATCATTCAAAAATATATTTAGCGTTTAGACTCTGATTATGTCGTTGATACGATATACCAGCACATGAAAACTACAGAAATTCAAGTTTAAAATGTATTTTTTATTATCAAAATTTTATTATTGTTTTTTTCATACATTTTATTTTTTGATTTAAGGGTATTACTTATATTTTTTTCATTTTATATGGTTCACACGCACGCACATATATATATATATATAAACAAAGTTTTTCGTCAAAAATAATATGTTATACTGTTGTGGAGAAATATCAATACAAGTCAATGCAACCTTAATTTTGAATTTTAAAAAAAAAAATACTATTGTGGGGAAAAATAAAAATGAATGATAGTGTTTTTCAATATGACGGGAAAAATACTTTTGAAAAACGATCACCTTTGTGTTCGAGATTGACCAACATTTTGAACTATTTAATCTAAATTAACTTTCAAAGAAATAAGTGTATATGTTTTTAACATTAAAATTATTGTGGTACGATCTCATTGATCAATTTTATGAGTTAAGTATTTTATTTGGTTTAACAATTAAAAATTATTATTTTTTATGTAAAAAATCATCAAAATTATTATTTTTTATTATAAATATAAATAAAAATGATTCGTCATATTTCAAAATATTTTTAATAATAATAATAATAATAATAATAATAATAATAATAATATATATATATATATAACCTAAAAAAGCGGATAGATGTGTTCACTATTCTCACATGAGTGGGAATAATTGGGAATTGAGGTGAGAATTGATGCTGCACCTTTTCGGAACAGAACAATTATATGAGAATTTAGGTCTTCATTTGATGATAACAAACTATGCTTTTTGTTAGATATAATTAGATTAAAGAATTTGATGATAAAATATATGGTTTTATTATTATTTTTATAACGAAGACTCATAGTCAGTATATCTCGAATACACATTGGATAAATCTCGAATATATATATGCAAAAAACTTGCAAACCACTTATTCAAAACAGGACAAACTCAGATACTCAATAACGGAAAAAATATCTGATTTCACAGTGTTATGAGTGATTCCACCACCAGACGTGCCCATAAGCAAAAATACTTTAGGTGATTACTTGATTCTCATCATAAAGATTACATAGTTTTGTGGTAATCAAGCTGCATATGCTTATTCCATTTCGCTTTGAATTTTGACCCACCAACAAACAAAACGTAAAAGAAAGGTTGTTTAACACCCGATATATTTCTATATCAAAACACAAACTTTAATAATTAATTCAAACTAGAATTTAGCCTAATTCGCTCGATAATTTATTACAGTAGGAATCTGCATGTCCATTGCGAATCATAATATATTTTTTTAGATGAAGTAAACATTTAATGAATTTGATGTTATTTCGGTGAACAACAGTACATAATAAGAACCAAACTAGTTTATTTAATTTGTGCGAGGGCCGAATCTTTATTGGTTTATTTAATTAGCATGCATTGAAGACTCACTGGTCTAAACATTAATTAGTATGCATTAAAAAATTTGATTGTAATTGTATATATTAGTAGTATTAGCATTGGACCTACACTCTTTAAGCTGTAGCGTCAAATTGAAATTAGGCACCACTTTGATGATTTGATCTTGAATAGATTAAAGAAATTTTGGATCGCATGTTAAATCTAACATTTGATCCTAATGATTCGTGTCAATTGATTATTGGAAAATAAAATGACTTAAATCACTTGATTGAATAAATTTAAGAAAATGGATAAAAATTAAATTATTTGTCACATGACGACGGAGTTTTCAGGAGCTTCAAAGGCTTCGTGTGAGTTATATGGTGTTGGGAAAATTATTTGAGTTACGTATAGATCAATTATTTTCACGATGTTTGACAAAGCCATGTGATGATCCTACGTATGACCTTTATCTGTTACTTTTTTATTTATGTGGTATTGTATGTTGAATCGCATGTTATCAGTTGGTAAATTATACCGACATGTAAGAATATATAGTGGATGTTGGTTTTTTTTTTTCATGTGCATTGAATGTTTATATGATGCATTCATCAATTTACTGTGTTGTCATAACATATTGAGTCATGACTTCTCTAACAATGATTTATGTTGATTTTGTTGAGATATATCGAGTCATCAAATGGACGAGTGTGAGAGGAATAACCACATTCTTGTATGACAACTAGGGATTAACGGCCTTGCAAACCGCATTCCTGATGCTACGTGTATGGACGAGCGACAATTTAATGTTTCATTTATGGCACGGGTGGTCGTTGTTGTTGATGTAATTTATTTGGACTCCATTTGATATTCATTATTCTAATTTAACCATTCATGTATCGCACAACATTGTATTTTCATGGTATTATTACTTGGCGTTTATATACATTGTAATTTTATTGATTTGTCGTACTGGGGTCAGATCCCTATTTTCTTTTTATGTTGTGGTTGTTTGTTGTCATAACAAGTTATCCACGGAGATTTGACGCATTTGGTGGTGTGTCAGCGAGTGATATCCGATGAGCTGTATTGGTTTGTGTCAGATTTTTCAGTTATTATATTTATCATACTGTTTGATATATTTTTCGGGAAGATGTCATGTGTAGCTGTATTGTGAAGTTTCTATGTCGATTTGGACCAGTGGGACATTAGGATTTTGGTTTTGTTGATTATGAACTTGACTATATTTTCGAATATATATTGATGTCGTGTTTTTGAAAATTTTCGGACGAACTATTTACGGGGAGTTCTTGTCGAAATTTCTGTATGACAAAATGAAAATTTTTAACTCGTTTTTTATGTTTACACTAATTATTCATGATTGTTTAGTAATTAAATGTTAATAAGTGATACGAGCCCTCACATTAAAATATATATTAATGATAATAGTAATTTACACACAATCAATATATCAAAATTCACGACTCTATTCTTTTGAAAAGTTGAAAAATGTGATATAATACAAAAAAATTTATACTTTATTTAATATGATAGTAGTGATAACTAAATATATTAAAGTAACACAAAACTCAAAATATAATCATAATTAAATAAAATGATATAACTAATCTAGACACTTAAATGTTGTTTATATTTTCAAGTGCCGTCAAATTCAAATTCAAAATTGAATTTAAAAAAATTAAAAGACTGCACATGTAATTAAACGTTTATTTCCTATTTGTTTCCAGATATTTTGTGCCGTAAGTGAAACATCAATAATGATAAATAGTTTATTTTATAATTTTTTATGAGAATTTTTTCAAGTATGACAAAAACTATATTTATATTAGGGGTGTAAACGAACCGAATCAAGTCGAATATGATAAAAATTTGAAGGTTCGAATTTAGTTTGAAATAAAGATCGAGTTCGAGTATGACTCGAAATGTTCGAACATGTTTACCAACTATTTGAACTATTGCTTGAAAATAAGTACTCGAAATGTTCGAAATTTATTATTTAATATATAATTATATTATATTAATAAAATATTAAGGACTGCGAGAGGTTTGTGATCTATCGAACAAAATAATTTAAACTCGAGTTTGGATAAAAAAAAGTTCGAACATATTCGAATTCGTTTTTTTAGAAATTTTCTCGAATGCAGTTCGAGTTCGGCTGGAAAGATTCGAGCATGTTCACGAACTATTTGAACTATTGCTCGAAACTAAGTACTCGAAAGGTTCAAATTTTATTTTATAATCATATCATATTAATAAAATATTAAATCTCGCGAGCGGCTCGTGGACGATCGAGCAATATAATTTGAGCTCTAGTTCAGCTCGAAAAAGTTCGAACATTTTCGAGTTTGGCTTGAATACAAATCAAATATTTTTCGATCTAGCTACACAAGCTCGTTCGATTCGTATATATATATATATGTATATATATATATAACACACATATATATACATGTGTGTGTATATATACGTATAGATACAGGTAATAATAATAATAATAATAATATATTGATAGATAAAGATATTAAGGATACTAGCAAATAACTAAACACACATAAATTCAAAACTCATACTTTTATTTATATATATATATATATATATATATATATATATTTTTTTTTGTGAGACGGTTTCAGGATTCAATTTTTTTATACAAAACTCTTATGATCACCACTGAAAAAATGATTTGACTCATCTTATGAATAAAGATCGTTTTTTAAGAAACTTATTAAATAGAGAGATACAGAGATAAAAATGATATATACACACACATGTATTTCATGCTTAGCTGTTTAGGTGTGAATAATATTATACTGTGAAATTGATAAATTAATGATAAATACAATATGAATAGATTTCAAAAAATCCTATAAAAATCATTATGATGCTTGATAAAGCCGATCGGTGTATAAATAAAAAGCATTAACATAATTAACATAAAAAAGGTTTTAAAGCGAGACGCAAGTCGAAATTCGTCCAAATATGATTTAATCAAGATGCAAGTTGAAGTAGTGGCCAATCAATCAAGGGCAGGTTTCAATTAAACGGGGTAGATATGCATATTTTCAAAGACAACGGTGTCAAGACTATATATCTAATTTTGATTGTTCTTTTAAAAAAATAAATAATTTATTTGATAAAAAAATTATTTGTTATTGTAAATATAAACACGATTGATTCACATAACAAGATACCTGATACCCCATGGATGAGCCCACTACCCCTGGCCCATTCCTGGCCCAAATGGAAGATAGGCCGACCAAGGGCCCAGGTATTCTCCTATAAATACCAGGTTTGGGTGTTCAGTTGATGAATTCACTATATTGTTTTCAGCAGCACCCTTAGCTGCTCCCCCATATATCCTCAGTCTGACTTGAGCGTCGGAGGGGTTACGTCAGGACACCCTCCTGGCCCCCTCCTAACGGTCTTATTTGTGATTTCAGGCCCAGGGTAATTCTGAAGCCCGTGTCTGGACTAGTGACGCTCGCTGGGATTGGACCCTCAATTTCCCGTAGTATCACTTGGCGCCGTCTGTGGGAACACTTGAGTTGAGGCGTAGAGATGGTAGGCAAGAAAGGAAGTAGAAGAGCTACCTCAGCATCATCACGTCCTCGGAGGGGACCCGAACAATCTCATGTTGAGACAAGACAGGAACAACCGCGTCTTGAGACGAGACATGAACAACCTCGTCAAGAGACAAAAACCGAGCAGCCCCTTCACGAGACAAGGGTCGAGCAATCCCGTCCCAATGAGAATGTGGGGAACTTGACCCTAGAACAGTTGGGACAATTTATCACCCGGACAGTGGATGAGGCCATAAAGAGGAATCAAGAGTCTATGTTTGCAGAAGAGCAGGCCGCTCGCCAGGAGCGAGAGGAGAATGTGGAGGGTAGTCAGAGTAGGGTAGAGGAGATGCGACCCCTCCCCAGTGAGGAGAATCCGGAGATGGAGGAGATGTGGAGGGAGATACGGATGATGAGGCAGCAGTTGGGAAACAGAGCTGCAACGCCCAAGAAAGGAAGTCTTTTTTCTCTCGTCATTTTGGAAGAGGGGCTTCCTCCAAATTTCCGACAGTCAAACTTTGGAGAATATGATGGACATACGGACCCCGAAGAACACTTGGGGAGGTTTGAGAATGCGGCTCTGTTGCACCAATATTCGGATGGAGTCAGGTGCAGGGTGTTTCTGGGCACGTTGGTGAGGTCAGCACAGCAGTGGTTTAACACTTTGCAGCTCAGCTCTATACGTTCTTTTGAGGACTTCTCAGCTGCCTTCTTGCACCGATTTGCTAGCAGCAAGAGGCACCAGAAAAATTATTTGAGCCTGTTCGTGATGAAACAGCAAGAGAATGAAACTTTGCAAGAATTTGTCCAGCGTTTCAACAGTGCAGCGCTGGAAATACCAGCGGCTACCCCTGACATCATGATAAGTGCCTTCACACAAGGACTGAGGGGTGGAGAGTTTTTCAAATCGCTGGTCAAGAAGCCTTCGTTGAGCTATGATGATCTGTTGGCTCGAGCTGAGAAATATGTAAACTTGGAAGATGCCCAACGGTACAGAAGGATGGAGAGCCGGCCCGGAGGGAGTAGAGTTGAGGGAGCGGAGAAGGGAGGAAGGAAGAGGGGTGCGGGGGAAAGAGAGGAAGACAGAACTAGTAGTAGAAGACAATTCTCATCCCATGTTCCCCTAGATAGGAGTCGGGACGAGGTGATGGAGGTAAGGGAGCCCGCGGGGAGATGGGAGAAGTCACGAAGGGTTGGGTGCAGTGCTAGATTGCCTTCACGGGATAGACGAGAAGGATCCTCATTAAGGAGTCGACAAAGGTCTCGCTCGCCCCCTAGGCGTGGTCAAGGCCCTCCATGGATAAATCAGATGATGGGTGAGCAGAGATGGGAAGGTGGATGTCAAGATGTCCCTCAGGAGCTCGTGGAACCGAGGAGGGGAATGAATGAGGATAACCACCCTACGAGAAGAATGATTCATATGATCTCGGGGGGTGCTACTGATGGAGACTCTGGGCGAGCTCGGAAGACACATGGGAGAAGGTTGAAGAACTTTGAGATATCTAGGGGTGCAGATTTACCACAAGACCCCGTCATCAGCTTTGGGCCGGAAGACCTCCGAGGCGTTGTGACTCCACATAACGATGCCTTGGTGGTAACGATCACCATTGCCAATTATGATGTGGCGAGAATATTGATTGATAATGGAAGCTCCGTGAACGTCTTGTTCAAGAGCACGTTGGATCAAATGAAGATGAGAGGATTTGAGTTTGAGCCGGTATCCACCCCGCTGTATGGGTTTGCAGAACACGTCATCTTGCCTTTGGGTCAGATTGTTCTTCCCCTATCCTTGGGGACTGATCCTCGGCGGGTAACAAAGGTGATAGCCTTCACTGTAGTAGATACCCCGTCAGCGTATAGTGGAATTCTAGGACGACCAGCCCTGAAAGATTTTAGAGCAGTAGCTTTTGGTTATCATCAGAAGCTTAAGTTTCCTGTGGGAAGAGGAGTTGGAGTCCTGTGCGGGGACAAAAAAGTCGCACGTCGTTGTTATGAAAGAATCGTGAAGGAAGAAGAAA